>NC_091287.1:195551143-195911976 GCF_032444005.1 Ranitomeya imitator
TGCTTTCTTCTTCTGATTTGGTTCCGTTGTTTTTTCAGCATGTGGTCCGTTTGCATGGTATTCCTGAGAATATTGTGTCCGACAGAGGTTCCCAGTTTGTTTCTAGGTTTTGGCGGGCCTTTTGTGCTAGGCTGGGCATTGATTTGTCTTTTTCTTCTGCATTTCATCCTCAGACAAATGACCCGACCGAGCGTACTAATCAGACTTTGGAGACTTATTTGAGATGCTTTGTGTCTGCTGATCAGGATGATTGGGTGGCTTTTTTGCCATTGGCCGAGTTTGCCCTTAATAATTGGGCTAGTTCGGCTACTTTGGTTTCGCCTTTTTTTTGTAATTTTGGTTTTCATCCTCGTTTTCCTTCTGGGCAGGTTGAGTCTTCTGACTTTCCTGGTGTGGATTCTGTGGTTGACAGGTTGCAGCAGATTTGGGCTTAGGTGGTGGACAATTTGGTGTTGTCTCAGGAGGAGGCTCAATGTTTTGCTAACCGGCGTCACTGTGTTGGTTCCCGGCTTCGGGTTGGGGATCTGGTTTGGTTATCTTCCCGTCATGTTCCTATGAAGGTTTCTTCTCCTAAGTTTAAGCCTCGGTTTATTGGTCCTTATAAGATTTCTGAGATTATTAATCCAGTGTCTTTTCGTCTGGCGCTTCCGGCCTCTTTTGCTATCCATAACGTCTTCCATAGATCTTTGTTGCGGAAATATGTGGAGCCCGTTGTTGCCTCTGTTGATCCTTCGGCCCCTGTGTTGGTCGATGGGGAGTTGGAATATGTGGTTGAGAAGATTTTAGATTCTCGTTTTTCGAGGTGGAAGCTTCAGTACCTTGTCAAATGGAAGGGTTATGGCCAGGAGGATAATTCTTGGGTTTCGGCCTCTGATGTCCATGTCGCTGATTTGGTTCGTGCCTTTCATCTTACTCGTCCTGACCGGCCTGGGGGCTCTGGTGAGGGTTCGGTGACCCCTCCTCAAGGGGGTGTACTGTTGTGAATTCTGCTCTTGGGCTCCCTCCGGTGGTTGTTGATGGTAATGCGGTTATTCCTGAGCAGCAGTCTTGGACAGGTGTTTCTGCTAATTGCAATTCTGACTGGGGTGTTTAGCTGTGCAGGACTCATTAGTCCTTGCCAGTAGTCAATGTTCCTTTGGAGGTGTTGGTCCTCTGCCTGGCCTCTCCTGCTTGCTGCCAATTCAGCTAGGATGGGTGTTTGCTTCATTTTTTAGACACACTGCTGTGTGTTTATTTTCTGTGCTTATCTTGTTTCTATTTTGTTCCTGCTAGACTGTGCCTGATGTTTTTCTCAGTCTAGTTGGACTCGCTGGAGTCGCAGATATACTCTCCACATCTTTAGTTAGGTGGTGTAGTTTTTGTATTTTTCTGCTGTGGATATTTTGTAGTGTTTTATGCTGACCGCATAGTATCCTGTACTATCCTTTCCTATCTAGGTAGAAGTGGCCTCCTTTGCTTATCCCTGTTTTCTGTCTGCGTGTGTCTTTTCCTCTCCTACTCACAGTCATTATTTGTGGGGGGCTACCTATCCTTTGGGGATCTACTCTGAGGCAAGAGAGTTTTCCTATTTCCATCTTTAGGGATATTTAGTCCTTAGGCTGTGTCGAGGTGTCTAGGTCTGGTTAGGCACACCCCACGGCTACTTCTAGTTGCGGTGATAGGATCAGGGTTTGCGGTCAGCAAAGTTACCACTGCTCCAGCGAAGGTCTTTTCATGCTGCTCCAAGGCCACCTGATCATAACAGTTGCCACGCCGTTCAGGCAATAAAGTCAACATTTTCTTTATTTTTTTGTGCTGCTTTTCTTTTTTTGCTTATACAGTGGGGCAAAAAAGTATTTAGTCAGTCAGCAATAGTGCAAGTTCCACCACTTAAAAAGATGAGAGGCGTCTGTAATTTACATCATAGGTAGACCTCAACTATGGGAGACAAACTGAGAAAAAAAAATCCAGAAAATCACATTGTCTGTTTTTTTAACATTTTATTTGCATATTATGGTGGAAAATAAGTATTTGGTCAGAAACAAAATTTCATCTCAATACTTTGTAATATATCCTTTGTTGGCAATGACAGAGGTCAAACGTTTTCTGTAAGTCTTCACAAGGTTGCCACACACTGTTATTGGTATGTTGGCCCATTCCTCCATGCAGATCTCCTCTAGAGCAGTGATGTTTTTGGCTTTTCGCTTGGCAACACGGACTTTCAACTCCCTCCAAAGGTTTTCTATAGGGTTGAGATCTGGAGACTGGCTAGGCCACTCCAGGACCTTGAAATGCTTCTTACGAAGCCACTCCTTCGTTGCCCTGGCGGTGTGCTTTGGATCATTGTCATGTTGAAAGACCCAGCCACGTTTCATCTTCAATGCCCTTGCTGATGGAAGGAGGTTTGCACTCAAAATCTCACAATACATGGCCCCATTCATTCTTTCATGTACCCGGATCAGTCGTCCTGGCCCCTTTGCAGAGAAACAGCCCCAAAGCATGATGTTTCCACCACCATGCTTTACAGTAGGTATGGTGTTTGATGGATGCAACTCAGTATTCTTTTTCCTCCAAACACGACAAGTTGTGTTTCTACCAAACAGTTCCAGTTTGGTTTCATCAGACCATAGGATATTCTCCCAAAACTCCTCTGGATCATCCAAATGCTCTCTAGCAAACTTCAGAGGGGCCCGGACATGTACTGGCTTAAGCAGTGGGACACGTCTGGCACTGCAGGATCTGAGTCCATGGTGGTGTAGTGTGTTACTTATGGTAGGCCTTGTCACATTGGTCCCAGCTCTCTGCACTTCATTCACTAGGTCCCCCCGCGTGGTTCTGGGATTTTTGCTCACCGTTCTTGTGATCATTCTGACCCCACGGGGTGGGATTTTGAGTGGAGCCCCAGATCGAGGGAGATTATCAGTGGTCTTGTATGTCTTCCATTTTCTAATTATTGCTCCCACTGTTGATTTCTTCACTCCAAGCTGGTTGGCTATTGCAGATTCAGTCTTCCCAGCCTGGTGCAGGGCTACAATTTTGTTTCTGGTGTCCTTTGACAGCTCTTTGGTCTTCACCATAGTGGAGTTTGGAGTCAGACTGTTTGAAGGTGTGCACAGGTGTCTTTTTATACTGATAACAAGTTTAAACAGGTGCCATTACTACAGGTAATGAGTGGAGGAAAGAGTAGACTCTTAAAGAAGAAGTTACAGGTCTGTGAGAGCCAGAAATCTTGATTGTTTGTTTCTGACCAAATACTTATTTTCCACCATAATATGCAAAAAAAATGATAAAAAAACAGACAATGTGATTTTCTGGATTTTTTTTCTCAGTTTGTCTCCCATAGTTGAGGTCTACCTATGATGTAAATTACAGACGCCTCTCATCTTTTTAAGTGGTGGAACTTGCACTATTGCTGACTGACTAAATACTTTTTTGCCCCACTGTATATATATATATATATATATATATATATATATATATATATATATATACACACATGTATATATATATATACACACACATTTCGCCACACCTGCCTCCTTATGAACGTGCATGGGGGTGGACTTACAGGTCAGCTCCCGAGTACATATCTGGTTCCGCCCCACCTTGGCGAGATAGGCCATCAGCATTGCCATGATTGACTCCCTTCTTATGATGAATTGTGAAATCATATTACTGAAGTATCAAGCAATTTCCCGTTGTCCCCAACTACTCTGTTGAGCCAACTCTATGGGTTATGATCTGTGATCACGGTGAAGTTGCGCCCATAGAGGTATGGTTGCAGCTTCTGCAGAGCCCACACAATTGCCAAACATTCCTTTTCAATGGTGGCATAAGCCATTTCTCTGGGCAGGGGTACCTGCCAATATCCCCTACTTAGGTCCATGATGGTGAGGTACAGTGTTTTAGCTAGCGGCTCTAACAGCTCGTCTATCCTCGGCATGGGGTAGACCTCACATGTAGTCAGTACATTTAATTTCCTGTAGTCTACACAGAACCGGGTAGTACGGTCCTTTTTTGGGACAAGAACCACAGGAGAGGCCCAGGCACTCTGGGATTTTTGTATCACCTTGAGGTTCAGCATCTCCTCTACCTGTTCCCTCATGTGTGTCTTCACCTCTGCTGACACCCGGTATGCAGACTGCCGTACTGGGGGTTAGTACCAGTGTCCACATGGTGAGCAGCTAAGTGTGTCCTCCCAGGCTCCCCTGTGAAGACTTCGGTGAACTCACTCATCAGCTCAGACCTCTGACTGGGATAGCTCAGGGTTAAACTCTGCTGACTCCAGGGACTCCATATACTGAGTCCCGGCCCCTACATCTAGTAAGAGATCACCCTCCCCCTCTTCGGGCAGGCTACAGACAGGTAAGACACAGGTCTCCCTGGCATGATGAGCCTTCAACTTATTAACATGAAACACTTTCTGACGCTTTACACTTTCGGACGCTTTGCATGCTCATCTAGTGTCACCACATAATTAGCAAAATTCAGCCACTTATGTACAGTGTATGGTCCCTCCCATGCAGCCTGCAATTTATTCTGTAACAGTGACCAACACCCAAACCTTCTGCCCCTCATGGTAGGCCCTCAGTCTGGCATTACGGTCATACCAGACCTGGTTGATCTGGTCCTGCGTCACGTTCTCATGGTCCAGGTTGCTCAGTTTTTGCATTCTCTCTCTGAGCTGAAGTATATATTTGACCACTGAGACTCCAGTAGTTCTGGGGTCGTCTTCCCAACAGTCCTTAATCAAATTAGGTGGCCCCCTGACCCTCCTCCCATAAACCAGTTCAAGGGGGAGAATCCAGTAGACGCCTGGGGTACCTCTCTGTATGCAAACAACAGATGGGGGAGGTACCGCTCCCAGTCTCTCCCTTCAGTCTCTACCAGCATTTTTAACATTTGCTTTAATGTTCCATTAAAATGCTTGCAGAGTATTTTGGTTTGGTGATAATAGGCGCTGGCCACAACATGCTGTACTTGTATTCTTTCACAGCTTGGACATGAACTGGGTTCCCTGATCGGTTAACATTTCCCTGGGGAAATCCACACGAGAGAACACAGTCAGTAAAGCATCCGCCACTTTGCTCGGATGGATTACAGTGCCACAGCTTCTGGGTATTGTGTAGCATAGTCCACCACTGTGAGGATGTACTTTTTGCCAGATCTGCTAGGGATTGCAAGTGGCCCTATGATATCCACAGCCACTTGCTGGAAAGGCTCATTGATCACAGGCAGTGGTATGAATGGAGCTTTCTGTATATTCCCGGACTTTCCAACTCTCTGACAAACTATGATCGACAGTAATTGGCAATATCTGTCCCCATCTTGGGCCAATAGAAGTTATGTGTCAGGCGACCTTTAGTCTTTGTATTCCAAGGTGTCCGGCCAAAGGAATTTCATGGGCAATTCTCAATAATTGTTTCCTAAATGGATAAGGGACGATCAGCCGCCTTTCCCGATCCATTGGTGGAACGTAGTCCTCAAGGTGCTCACAACATCCGCATAGCTGTCAGTTGATCCACGTTGTAGGTTCCGGAACTTTCTCCGATACACTGATGTAAATGTATAATGCATAAAATGTATAATAATAATAAATAATACACTTCTGGTGTTATGTTGTATTTGCTGATCAGAGCCTCTTTTATGGCCTCAAAGTTCCCACCTATCTCTGGTGGGAGGCCAGCAAAAACTTTCAGGGCTTTGCCTCTCAACCCTGGGTTTAGATAATGGGCCCACTGCTCACGGGGCAAATGGTATTGCCTGCAGGTTTTTTCAAACCCCCGAAGGAAAGTATCTAAGTCCGTATCCTTCTCCATCAAAGGGAAGTTTTCCAGACGTGGTCTCCTTGGATTTATGTCCTGGGAGGGGGTTAACTGGGGACTAATACTCTGCTCTATTTGAGCCATCTGAACTGGCGTTCTGCAGCCTGTCTTTCAGCCATGTCGGTCCCGGCGTTCTGCAGCTTCTCTCTCAGCCTGTCGGTGCTGTAGAATAAGCTGCATGCGCAGATTGGGATCACTTGTTCCCAGCCGTTCTAAGTCCATTTGTAAAGTACAGTCCATAGGCTCCTCAGCACTGGCATTTCCATCAGGTATCACCGGTGCAAGAGCTGGCATTGCTGTGTATCTGTGAGGTGAACTCTCTCCTTGGTCAGATGACTCAGCACTTTGCTCCATGTCCTGCTCAACCAAGGCACATATCAGCCGCTCCCTGGATCTGTTGGCTGTCTCTATTCCTCTCTGCTCACAGAGGCCGGTCAGAGCCTCGGGGAGGGGAGGGGAAACTGTTTGCTAGTATGGCTAAGTAAGCACTGAGTAGTACTGTAGAACTGGTGCACTCCTCGCAAGGATACCAATTATTTAGTACAGGGAATAATTGCTTAAACCATGCACTAATGCTCTAATAGAAATAATTCTATCCCACCACTCTGCCACCAATTGTCACGGATCCCTTCTCTGTGGTATAACTAATTTGTCACGTGCCCGCTCTCAGCACGTGACTTGGGTTGTGCCTGCAAGGGTAAATCTATCTCCCCTCTCTCAGTCCAGCATTCAACCTCTGTCCTATGCTGTAATGGGAGCATAAATCACACACCGACCCAGGCCACACACCCACTCATACACACTGCCACCACTCACCAAATGTCACACTCACGCCCAGACTGGTTGGTGCGGGCGTGCGGGAATGTGGCCCCACTGGACCACAGACCAAACTTCCCTGGAAGGGGCGTAACTAAGTAGCTTCCTAGGTGTTCGCTGGAGCCTCTGATGGTGAGGTCAGACTTGTGCAATAGGAAGCTACCAGGTACCACTCCAGGGTGGTGTCTGGCTGTGGCTGTTGATCCCACGGGGAACGGAACACAGACAGGCAAGCGGGCATGGCTGGCACTCTGGCAGGCGGGCACGACTGGGACACAGGCAGGCGGACGGGTACAACAGAGACACTGGCAGGTACGGGAACTACAGAGACACTGGCAGGCGGGCACGGCTGGCTCTCTGGCAGGCAGGTACGGGTGGCTCTCTGGCAGGACAGGAGGACAAGGCTGGTACACTGGAAGAACCGGTAGGGACCGGTCTGCAGGCTGGTATGTAAAACAGGTAAGAACCTTTACAGACAAGAGGACTTATGAATAGGAAGAGAAAGACCGCAAGAGTGGATGCAGAACAAAAGCACAGGAGCTAGAGCCAAGAACAGAGATCCAGCAGGAGGAGCCAAGAGAAGGAGGCGGAGCCACGTGCAGAAACACAGGAGGTGGAGCTAAGAGCAGGAGGCAGAGCACATTCAGTAACGCAGGAGGCGGAGCCACGTGCAGAAATGCAGGAGGCGGAGTCAAGAGCAGGAGGCAGAGCCAAGTGCAGAAACGCAGGAGGCGGAGCCAAGAGCAAGAGACATAGAACTGCAAGGAGCGGAGCCAAGTAGAACCGCAAGGAGCGGAGCCGCAGAACGAGAGCTGAGCAGAGCCGCAGAGCAAAGCCACAGAGTGCACAGCAAGGTCAGAGTGCAGAGCAAAGCTAGAGAGCAGAGCTGAGAACAGAGCAAGACACAGAGTGTAGAGCTGAGAGCAAAGCCACAGAGTGCAGAGCTGGGACCAGAGCAAAGTCAGAGTGCAGAGCAAGACAGAGTGCAGAGCCCAGAGCAAAACCACGGAGAGCAGAGCAAGGTCACAGAATGCAGAGCAAGGAGCAAAGCAAGGTCGCAGAGAGCACAGCCAAAAGCAGAGCAAAGCAAGACACAGAGTACGCACAGCAGGGAAAGGAAACCAAGACAGGGATATAAACAGACACAGGAACAGGCCTAGGCTAAGACAAAGTCAGGAACAGGACAAGGCACAGAGACATGGACACAAGCCAGGGTACGACGCCCCTCTGGTTGGCGGACATAGGCCAGGGTACGAAGCCCCACTGGATGGTAAACAGGACACAGACAAGGGTACAACGCCCCCCTGGGTGGCGGACATGAGAGTAACAGAGACAGGGCCTGCCACTTCAGCAGCTAAGAACTGACTGAGGGAGTAAGTTGCACAGGCCCCCACCAATGGGTGGGAATGTCTTAAATACAGGAAGCCTCATGGCGATTGGCCAGGGACACCTTAGCAAGGTGCACACAAACTCAATAAGACACAGGAGTTGCCGGCGCCGCCCCCTATGCACACAGACAGAGCATGCACAGAGCAAGCAGCAGACATGAGGCACACAGCAAGGAGCTGGCAGCAGAGAGAAGTCACAACAAGGCCCAGAGAAGTGAGTGAGTTGAGTGTAATGCAGGTGAGGGATGGGAGGCCATGCAGTGATGCCAGCAGGGTTGTTACAATACCCCTCCCCCTTTACGGCCCCTCTTCTTCAAGCTCGCCAGGATGATTTGCAGAAGAAGAATAGGTCCACACACAGACCAGGCAAACATGACATCTTCAGGGTAGAATAAGGCAGGCGGGTCACCAGGAATCTCAGAAAACAAAGTCTCTTGGTGCTCAACAAGGTTAGCTTCCACAATGAGCTGGACCACCTCCTCCAGGTACATAGGTAACAAGGACATGAATGCTGCCGTCTTAACATCTTCACCAGCCGAAAACTGGAAACCTTCTCATAGGCTTCAACTCTTGCCCGACAGGTAGCAGAGATGTTCTTAGGTACGGAACACAAAAAAAGTCATTTGTGATGAGTGTGGAGAAAAACACCATCACCAATGATTAACACCTGGGTGCGACATGCAGCTTTTTGAGACAGATGTTACATTATTGCCAGTGACACAATAAATCAATACATAGTCCACTGCACACATATATCTACTATATAATTGTCTAAGGGTAACTTCCGTCTGTCCGTCACGGATATTTATTGGTCGCGACCTCTGTCTGTCATGTAAATCCAAGTCGCTGATTGGTCGTGGCAAAATGCCCATGACCATTGCCACGACTAATCAGCGATGGGCACAGTCCGGCGGCAATATGGCCGCTCCTTCCTCCCCGCAGTCAGTGCCCGCTCCATACTCCCCTCCAGTCAGCCCTCACACAGGGTTAATGGCAGCATTAATGGACCGCGTTATGCCGCGGTGTAACGCACTCCATTAACGCAGCTATTAACCCTGTGTGACCAACTTTTTACTATTGATGCTGCGTATGCAGCATCAATAGTAAAAAAAATTTAATGTTACAAATAATAATTAAAAAAAAAAGGTTCTTGTCACCCTCCGCCGTAGCCCTGTACTCGGCAGTGCAAGCGGCAGGTTCCGGTGCAAAGGATGCTATGCGAGAAGGACCTTCCATGACGTCATCACAGGTCCTGAGCTCAAACCAACCCTGGGCCCGGAAGCTGTCGCGTGCACCTCACACAGGCGTCAGGACTACAAGGTGCCTTCGGAGGGTGAGTATATGTTTATTTTTTATTTTAAGTCTTTTTTAACCTGTTACATACGTGGCTGGGCAATATACTACATGACTGGCCAATATACTACGTCACTGGGCAGTATAATACATGGCTCTGTGCTGTATACTACATGGCTCTGTGCTGTATACTACGTCGCTGTGCAATATACTACATCGCTGTGCAATATACTACGTGGCTGGGCAATATAGTACATGGCTGGGCAATATACTACGTGACTGGGCAATATACTACGTGACTGGGCAATATACTACGTGACTGGGCAATATGCTACGTCACTGGGCAATATACTACGTAGCTGGGCAATATAGTACGTGACTGGGCAATATACTACGTGACTGGGCAATATACTACGTGGCTGGGCAATATACTACGTGACTGGGCAATATACTACGTGGCTGGGCAATATACTATGGCTGGGCAATATACTACATCACTGGGCAATATACTACGTAGCTGGGCAATATAGTATGTGACTGGGCAATATACTACGTGGCTGAGCAATATACTACGTGGCTGTGCAATATACTACGTGGTTGGGCAATATACTACGTGGGCTGCGCAATATACTACGTGGACATGCATGTTCTAGAACACCCGATGCGTTAGAATCGGGCCACCATCTAGTATATATACACATATATCTCACCACACATACAATGGGATACAGATTGCATTCCAACAGGCACAGCCACAATAGATGGCATGCGAGGGTCTATATTGCTTTCACGAAATAGTCCATTTTTCATTCACCACCGCTGGCTCAGTGGGGTGACTTTGAAAGAACCATATTGATATCGTTCCACTGAATAAGTGGAAACCACATTGTGGTCTTATGAAAGACCTATACATATCCCCAGTTCTTTCTTATCATTTTTGGACCTAGTGAACACAGCTTTAGATTAAATGAAACTCACAAAGTTGAGCTGCTCATTCAAACCAGAAGGGGACATGGATTCCAAGAGAAAAATCCACCTTGTCTTACTTTGAAGTATTTTTCTGTCCCAATCGCCAACTCTGGCAGATTGCGGAAAAGTCTCTATAACCTGGAACGAGAACGAGTCAAGAACCCACCATGTTTATCAACCATATGACGTGCTAACGGGGTCTCACATTTGTGTCTAATATCTCCCATGTGTTCACCTATCCTAGTCCTCAGTTGTCTTTTTGTTTTTCCAACATAATTTAAGGGGCAGCTACACGTGAAGAGATAGACTACCCCCATTGTCCTACAACTGGCAAAATCCCTGTTCCTAAAGGTACATCCTGTGGCCACACTACGAAATGTATTTGATTGATTAATCAGCAGTCTACAGCAGGGGTCCCCAACTCCAGTCCTCAAGGCCCACCAACATGTCATGTTTTCAGGATTTCCTTAGTCTTGCCCAGGTAATAATTGCATCACCTGTGCAATGCAAAGGAAATCCTGAAAACATGACCTGTTGGTGGGCCTTGAGGACTGGAGTTGGGGACCTCTGGTCTACAGGTTTTACAGCCTATACATTTAAAGGTGCCCAAATGTCTACGCTCCAGCCACGTGCCCCCCACTTTTTGTGGACTCAGGTGACTGTGGACCACATAGTCACGTATAAACTTCCCCCTTCTGTATGTTACTGAGGGAAGTCTGGAAATATAATCAGCTAAATCCGGGTCCGCTCTCAACATACCCCAATAGCGTCTCAGAATACCCGTCACCTTTCTGATTTTGGTCATCATCGTTGGTCCCAATCAGTCTGGTTATATTTTCCATCCCTTTTTTTGGTCTTGTAGCTAATAATTGGTTTTGATTTGACCTCCGCGCTGTCTCATATCCAATGTCAACAACCTGTTCAGGGCACCCTCTCTCTCGAAAGCGTCGTTTAAGGGTACCGGCCGTCGTTGAGTGGGGGCGCCATATCGAACTTAGGATGCCAACATCTGCGCTAAGGTAGGGTGAGTAAGGGAAAGATCACCCCCTCACCAGCTTACCTCTATCCATTTTAGTGTTAAGATTATATTGTTAAGATTAGCTAAGTGTCTCCTGACTCTTGACCTGAGGGTAATTTTACCTAAGAATATTAAAAGTTACATTTTAGGGGTATTTTTTACTTTTTTGGTTGATAATTTGATTTATACTCTGTTTTTCAACATATTTGGTAATTTTCCACTGCCAAACCGGTCATGCTGAAGGATGTTGCAGGCAGCAGATCGCTCTCCACAGTGTCTCCAGACTCTGTCACGTCTGTCACATTAGCTCAGTGTGAACCTGCTTTCATCTGTGAAGAGCAGTGTGCCAGTGGTGAATTTGCCAATTCTGTTGTTCTGTGGCAAATGCCAAGCGTCCTACACGGTGTTGGGCTGTGAGCACAATCCTTACTGTGGACGTTGGGCACTCAGACCATCCTCATGGAGTCAGTTTCTAACCGTTTGTGCAGACACATGCACATTTGTGGCCTGCTGGAGGTCATTTTGCAGGGCTCTGGCAGTGCTCCTCCTGTTCCTCCTTGCACAAAGGCTGAGGTAGCGGTCCTGCTGCTGGGTTGTTGTCTTCCTTCGTCCCCCACCACGTCTCCTGGTGTACTGGCCTGTTTCCTGGTAGCACCTCCAGCCTCTGAACACTACGCTGACAGACACAGCAAACCTTCTTGCCACAGCTCGCATTGATGTGCCATCCTGGACGAGCTGCACTACCTGAGCCACTTGGAGCATGAGACGGACTCTAAAAGCCACACGAGTGTGAAAGCACAACCAACATTCAAAAGTGACCAAAACATCAGCCAGAAAGCATTGGTACTGAGATGTGGTCTGTGGTCCCCACAGAACCACTCCTTTATTCAGTGTTTCTTGATAATTGCCAATAACTTCCATCTGTTGTCTATTCCATTTGCACAACAGCATGTGAAATTGATTGTCAGTGTTGCGTCCTAAGTGGACAGTTTGATTTCACAGAAGTTTGATTTACTTGGAGTTATATTCTGTTGTTTAAGTGTTCCCTTTATTTTTTTCAGCAGTGTATATTCATTATAATGATTTTATATTAATTGTATAACTTAATATTGAGCAGAATTAAATATTATTATTATTATTATTTATTGTTATAGTGACATTTATTCCATGGCGTTTTACATGTAAGGAGGGGTATACATAATAAAACAAGTACAATAATCTTAAACAATACAAGTCATAACCGGTACAAGAGGAGAGAGGACCCTACCCACGAAGGCTCACAATCTACAAGGGATGGGTGAGAATACAGTAGGCGAGGGTAGAGCTGGTCATGCAGCGGTTTGGTCAATCGGTGGTTTCTGCAGGTTATAGGCTTGTCGGAACCTTTTTGAAGGTGTCGATGGTAGGCGAGAGTCTGATGTGTTGTGGTAGAGGGTTCCAAAGTAGGGGTGATACACGAGAGAAATCTTGTATACGATTGTGGGAAGAGGAGATAAGAGGGGAGTAGAGAAGGAGGTCTTGTGAGGATCGGAGGTTGCGTGGAGGTAAGAACCGGGAGACGAGGTCACAGATGTATGGAGGAGACAGGTTGTGGATGGCTTTGTACGTCATGGTTAGGATTTTGTACTGGAGTTTCTGGGCCATGGGGAGCCAGTGAAGGGATTGACAGAGGGGAGAAGCTGGGGACTAGCGGGGGGACAGGTGGATTAGTCGGGCAGCAGAGTTTAGAATAGATTGGAGGGGTGCGAGAGTATTCGAGGGGAGGCCACAGAGCAGGAGGTTGCAGTAGTCAAGGCGAGAGATGATGAGGGCATGGACTAGGGATTTTGCAGATTCTTGGTTGAGGAATGAACGGACTCGTGAAATATTTTTGAGTTGAAGTCGGCAGGAAGTGGAAAGGGCTTGGATATGTGGTTTGAAGGAGAGATCGGCGTCAAGGATTACCCCGAGGCAGCGAGCTTGTGGGACTGGGGAGAGTGGGCAGCCATTTACTGTAATGGATAGGTTCGTTGGGGGGTCACATGAGATGGGGGAAAGATGATGAATTCTGTTTTGTCCATGTTAAGTTTCAGAAATCTAGCGGAGAAGAAGGATGAAATAGTGGACAGACATTGAGGGATTCTGGATAGTAGGGAAGTGATATCTCGTCCAGAGATGTAAATCTGTGTGTCATCAGCATAGAGATGATACTGAAAGCCATGAGATTCTATGAGCTGTCCCAGGCCAAAGGTGTAAATAAAGAAGAGCAGAGGCCCCAGGACTGAACCTTGTGGGACTCCGACAGATAGGGGGCGAGGTGAGGAGGTGGTGTGTGAGTGGGGGACGATGAATGTCCGGTCAGTTAGGTATGATGAGATCCTGGATAGGGCCAAGTCTGTGATGCCAAGGGATGAGAGGGTCTGTAATAATAGGGAATGGTCCACTGTGTCAAAGGCAGCCGACAGGTCCAGGAGGAGGACAGAGCAGTGTCGCTTGCTCTTGGCGGTTAAAAGGTCATTGGTGACCTTAGTAAGGGCAGTTTCAGTGGAGTGGTGTGACCGGAAGCCAGATTGTAAGCAGTCGAAGAGGGAGCAAGAAGAGAGATGGGAAGACAGTTCAAGGTAGACGTGTTGTTCCAGTAGCTTGGAGGCATAGGCGAGAAGTGATATAGGGCGATAGCTAGATACAGAGTATGGGTCAAGAGAGGGATTTTTGAGGATAGGTGTGATGGGGGCATGTTTAAAGCTTGAGTGGAAAACACCAGTTGTTAGTGATAGGTTGAAGAGATGGGTTAGGGTTGGGATGAAGACTGTGGTGAGGTTTGGGATGAAGTGGGATGGGATCGGGTCAAGTGCACAGGTGGTGAGATGTGATCTTGAGAGTAGAGTGGAGAGTTGGTTTTGGAGGTGGAGGGCTGGGAAGTCAGGAGGAAGGGCTCTGGGGGTTGTTGACCAAAAGGGTCTCTGATGTTATCAATCTTCTGCTTGAAAAATGAGGCAAAGTCTTCTGCTGAGATGAGTGGGGAGGGAGGAGGTGCTGGGGGACAGAGGAGAGAATTGAAGGTGTTGAATAACTGTTTAGGGTTGTGAGACAGGGAGGATATGAGAGATGAGAAGTAGGTTTGTGTAGCTGTGGCGAGTGTGGTCTTGAAAGTAGTGAGGGACTGTTTGAATGCGATGAAGTGCTCGTTGGAGTGGGATCTTTTCCATCTGCGCTCAGCAGCCCTGGAAGCTCGATTCAGTTTTTTGGTCAGGCTGGTGTGCCATGGCTGTCTGTTGATTTTGCGAGCTTTGGTATGTGTAAGTGGGGCAGCAGATTCCAAAGCTACAGCTATTGTGGTGTTATATAGAGCGGCAGCGTCATCCGCATTGTGTAAGGAACTTATATCTGTGAGAGGGAGGAGGGATTCAGAGAATGAGTGTAGGTCAATGTGTTTAAGATTTCTGCGAGGGTGTGAAAGTTTGTGGGGTGGGGATTGAAGACATGGAGTGGAGAGGGAAGAGAATGTGAGAAGGTTGTGGTCAGAGAGAGGAAGAGGTGAGTTAGAGAGGTTAGATAGGGAGCAGAGGCTAGTGTGTTATGACCTGGTGGTTAGGAGCACCCGAAAAGACCTGATGGTTAAACCAACAAAGGACAAGCTCTGGGAAGTGGGAGCTCTGCTGACCGCAACCCCTAATCCTATCACACACACTAGAAATAGCCGTGGAGCGTTCCTGACACTTCCTAGACGCCTCTTCACAGCCTAAGAGCTAACTAGCCCTAGAGATAGAAAATAAAGCCTACCTTGCCTCAGAGAAATTCCCCAAAGAAAAAAGCAGCCCCTCACATATATTGACTGTGAGTTAAGATGAAAGTCACAAATACAGAAATGAAACAGGTTTCAGCAAAGGGAGGCCAGACTTACTAAACAGACAGAGGATAGGAAAGGTAACTTTGCGGTCAGCACAAAAAACTACAAAAAGACCACGCAGTGTGGAAAAAGACCTCCACACCGACTCACGGTGCGGAGGTGCCACTCTGCATCCCAGAGCTTCCAGCTAGCAAAGCAAAATCATGATAGCAAAGCTGGACAAGAAAACAAAGAACAAATAATAAACTAGCAGGGACTTAGCTTCTGCTGGAGTAGACAGGACACCCGACAGATCCAAGAGCGAACTGAACCAGTACAAGAACATTGACAGCTGGCATGGAGTAACGATCTGAGTGGAGTTAAATAGAGCAGCCAGCCAAAGAATAAACCACGTCACTTGTGGAAGGAACCTCAGAAGCAGAAGCTCCACTCACAGCCACCAGAGGGAGTCCATGGACAGAACTCGCCGAAGTACCATTCATGACCACAGGAGGGAGCTCGATAACAGAATTCACAACACTAGTGAAGATGAGGTCCAGTGTGTGGCCATCTTTGTGGGTGGCTGTAGATGACCATTGAGTGAGGCCAAAGGAGGAAGTGAGATAGAAGTCCAGTGGTAGCTGAGAGGGAAGTGTCAATGGGGATGTTGAAGTCGCCCATGATGATAGTAGGGATGTCCGCAGAAAGGAAATGAAGTAGCCAGGTGGTGCAATGGTCAAAGAAGGTGGTGGCTGGCCCTGGGGGGCGGTAGATCACAGCCAGTTGGAGGTTGGAGGGGGAGTAGATGCGCACAGAGTGCACCTCAAAGGAAGGGAGGGTAACAGAGGGTGGCAGTAGAATTGGGGTGAAGGAGCAGGTATCTGACAGGAGAAAACCAACTCTTCTGCCATGTTTGCTGCTGGGGCGGGGGGTGTGAGAAAGGTGGAAGCCACCATACAAAAGTGCAGCAGGAGAGGCTGTGTCAGAAGGGGTGAGCCAGGTTTCGGTGATGGTGAGGAAGGAAAGTTTGGTAGTAACAAAAAGATCATGGATGTAGGAAAGCTTGTTGCAGGCAGAGTGAGCTTTCCACAGATCTCCTGTTAGTGGGACTGGGGAAGCGGGGGCTGGGTGAATGGGTATAAGGTTAGAGAGGTTATGGAAGGTTGTGATAGAGCGTGGATGGGAGGTAGAAATGACTGTGGAAATTTGGTGCGGAGGACCAGGATTTGGAGAGATATCACCAGCAGTGAGAAGGAGCAGAGAAAGTATTAGCAGCTGGGAGCAGGAGAGGGCATGAGGGGACTGTCTGTGTTTGGGGACAGAGGATTGTATGTTACGGAACAGTTTTGAGGAGGAGGTGAGGTGGATGGGGAGGATTGAAGAAGAGATGAACAGTTCCTTACTTTGTGTAGGGATCAGGGGAGTTAGCAGAAAGTGAAGGATTATAGGGGTGAAAGTGAAAACAAACAGAAACATTGTTTAAAGTGACTTGCCAGTTACCTTCAGTTCCCTTCTGGTTTTAATTCTAAAATTAATCTTCACACTTCTAGGACACACTTCTAGGAATCACACAGCAGACTAAAGTCTATGCAGACTTGAGCTATGCAATATATGTACAACTAAGTGCATTCAGGTGTGAAGCAGAGAGGAGTGGTCTCTGCTCATCTTGGTCAGAGAATTAAGAGTGGATCAGATGCATACAATCAAGCCAGAGTAAACAACGTCATAAATAACACTAGGGTAGAGCTGGGGTTAGTTAACCCCTTTCTGACAATGGACGTACTATTCCGTCCATGTGGGGTGGGCCCTAATGCCCAAGGACGGAATAGTACATCCAGCGCGATCGGCCGCGCTCACGGGGGAAGCGCGGCCGATCGCGGCCGGGTGTCAGCTGCCTATCGCAGCTGACATCCGGCACCATGTGCCAGGAGCGGTCATGGACCGCCCCAGGCACATTAATCCCCGGCACACCGCGATCAAACATTAACCCCTTCAGTAAACACCGTAAGAAAAAAAAAAAAAAACGAGGCAAAAAACAACGCTTTATCATACCGCCGAACAAAAAGTGGAATAACACGCTTTTCAAAAAAACTGACATAAATAAACATGGTACCGCTGAAAACGTCATCTTGTCCCGCAAAAAACGAGCCACCATACAGCATCATCAGCAAAAAAGTAAAAAAGTTATAGTCCTGAGAATAAAGCGATGCAAAAATAATTATTTTTTCTAAAAAATAGTTTTTATCGTATAAAAACGCCAAAACATAAAAAAATGATATAAATGAGGTATCGCTGTAATCGTACTGACCTGAAGAATAAAACTGCTTTATCAATTTTACCAAACGCGGAACGGTATAAACGCCTCCCCTAATTCATGAATAGTTGGTTTTTGGTCATTCTGCCTCACAAAAATCGGAATAAAAAGCGATCAAAAAATGTCACGTGCCCGAAAATGTTACCAATAAAACCGTCAACTCGTCCCGCAAAAAAACATGACCTCACATGACTGTGTGGACCAAAATATGGAAAAATTATAGCTCTCAAAATGTGGTAACGCAAAAACTATTTTTTTGCAATAAAAAGCGTCTTTCAGTGTGTGACGGCTGCCAATCATAAAAATCCGCTAAAAAAACAGCTATAAAAGTAAATCAAATTCCCCTTCATCACCCCCTTACTTAGGGAAAAATTTAAAAAAATTATTTATTTCCATTTTCCCATTAGGGTTAGGGTTAGGGTTAGGGCTATGGTTAGGGCTAGGGTTAGGGCTAAAGTTAGGGTTAAAGTTATGGTTAGGGTTTAGATTACATTTACGGTTGGGAATAGGGTTGGGATTAGGGGTGTGTCAGGGTTAGAGGTGTGGTTAGGGTTACTGTTGGGATTAGGGTTAGGGGTGTGTTTGGATTAGGGTTTCAGTTATAATTTGGGGGGTTTCCACTTTTTAGGCACATCAGGGGCTCTCCAAACGCGACATGGCATCCGATCTCAATTCCAGCCAATTCTGCGTTGAAAAAGTAAAACGGTGCTCCTTCCCTTCCGAGCTCTCCTGTGTGCCCAAACAGGGGCTTACCCCAACACATGGGGTATCAGCATACTCAGGACAAATTGGACAACAACTTTTGGGGTGCAATTTCTCCTGTTACCCTTGGGAAAATACAAAAATGGGGGCTAAAAAATAATTTTTGTGGGAAAAAAAGGATTTTTTTATTTTCACGGCTCTGCGTTATAAACTGTAGTGAAATACTTGGAGGCTCAAAGTTCTCACAACACATCTAGATAAGTTCCTTGGGGGGTCTAGTTTCCAATATGGGTTCACTTGTGGAGGGGTTTCTACTGTTTAGGTACATTAGGGGCTCTGCAAACGCAATGTGATGCCTGCAGACTAGGGTTGAGCGAAACGGGTCGGTCATTTTCATAAGTCGCTGACTCTTGGCAAAGTCGGGTTTCATGAAACCCGACCCGGTCCCTGTGTGGGGTCGGCCATGCGGTACGCGACTTTCGCGCCAAAGTCGCGTTTCAATGACGCGAAAAGCGCCAATTCTCAGCCAATGAAGGTGGACGCAGAGTGTGGGCAGCGTGATGACATAGGTCTCAGTCCCCACCATCTTAGAGAAGGGCATTGCAGTGATTGGCTTGCTTTCTGTGGCGTCACAGGGGCTATAAAGGGGCGTTCCCGCCGACCGCCATCTTACTGCTGCTGATCTGAGCATAGGGAGAGGTTGCTGCCGCTTCGTCGGAAGCAGGGATAGCGTTAGGCAGGGTCCATTAACCCCCAAACTGCTTGTGCTGTAGCGATTTCCACTGTCCTACACCACCTTTTATTTGCAGGGACAGTGGAGGCTACTTTTTTTTCCCTCAGCGCTGTAGCTCATTGGGCTGCCCTAGAAGGCTCCCAGATAGCTGCATTGCTGTTTGTACACCGCTGTGCAAACCAACTGCTTTTTTCAAAGCACAAGTCCTGTTGCTCCTTCCTTTCTGTACAGCTTCCTTGTTTGTTTGTCCACACTGTTGACATTTTTTGTGCAGCAGTCTACTCCTTGTTATTGCTGCCTGCCATACATTGCTGAGATTACTGCAGGGAGATAGTAATTGTAGGACAGTCCCTTTTTTTTTTTTTTTGTTTCGTTATATCTCTTCAAGCCACTTTCTGCCACAGAAAATATACTCTAATACAGTGGCCCAGATTTATTCACTAGTCTCCCTGAAGAAGAAAAGAGTGCAGATTAAAATGGGCAAATCTGTATCAGTGGCAGTCCTGTGTGTGGCACCTGTCTCAAATTGTGTGCCACATTAAACCTAGTGTGTAATACTGGGTCAGATTTCTTTTAAATTCTCCCTGAAAAAAAAAAATTGTGGGAGATTAAGATTGGCATTTCTGCTTCAGTGCCACTCCTGTGTGTGCCACCTGTCTCAAATTGTGTGCCACATTAAACCTAGTGTGTAATACTGGGTCAGATTTCTTTTAAATTCTCCCTGAAAAAAAAAATTGTGGGAGATTAAGATTGGCATTTCTGCTTCAGTGCCACTCCTGTGTGTGCCACCTGTCTCAAATTGTGTGCCACATTAAACCTAATGTGTAATACTGGGTCAGATTTCTTTTAAATTCTCCCTGAAAAAAAAAATAGTGGGAGATTAAGATTGGCATTTCTGCTTCAGTGCCACTCCTGTGTGTGCCACCTGTCTCAAATTGTGTGCCACATTAAACCTAGTGTGTAATACTGGGTCAGATTTCTTTTAAATTCTCCCTGAAAAAAAAAATAGTGGGAGATTAAGATTGGCATTTCTGCTTCAGTGCCACTCCTGTGTGTGCCACCTGTCTCAAATTGTGTGCCACATTAAACCTAATGTGTAATACTGGGTCAGATTTCTTTTAAATTCTCCCTGAAAAAAAAAAATAGTGGGAGATTAAGATTGGCATTTCTGCTTCAGTGCCACTCCTGTGTGTGCCACCTGTCTCAAATTGTGTGCCACATTAAACCTAGTGTGTAATACTGGGCCAGATTTCTTTTAAATTCTCCCTGGAAAAAAATAGTGGGAGATTAGGATTGGCATTTCTGCTTCAGTGCCACTCCTGTGTGTGCCACCTGTCTCAAATTGTGTGCCACATTAAACCTAGTGTGTAATACTGGGTCAGAATTCTTTTAAATTCTCCCTAAAAAAAAAATAGTGGGAGATTAAGATTGGCATTTCTGCTTCAGTGCCACTCCTGTGTGTGCCACCTGTCTCAAATTGTGTGCCACATTAAACCTAGTGTGTAATACTGGGCCAGATTTCTTTTAAATTCTCCCTAAAAAAAATAGTGGGAGATTAAGATTGGCATTTCTGCTTCAGTGCCACTCCTGTGTGTGCCACCTGTCTCAAATTGTGTGCCACATTAAACCTAGTGTTTAATACTGGGCCAGATTTCTTTTAAATTCTCCCTGAAAAAAAAAAATAGTGGGAGATTAAGATTGGCATTTCTGCTTCAGTGCCACTCCAGTGTGTGCCACCTGTCTCAAATTGTGTGCCACATTAAACATAGTGTGTAATACTGGGTCAGATTTCTTTTAAATTCTCCCTGAAAAAAAAAATAGTGGGAGATTAAGATTGGCATTTCTGCTTCACTCCTGTGTGTGCCACCTGTCTCAAATTTTGTGCCACAGAACATATACTGTATGAGAGTGGGCCACATTTCTTCAATATTCTCCCAGAAAAAAATAAAAAGGAGATTTGAATTGTTAGTGTCTGCATCAGCGTCATTCCTGTTAGTGGCATATCTGTCTGCCACTGAAGCTGTGTACTGTTATACATTGGGCCTGATTTTCCCTGCAGTCTGACCCACCTATAAAGGGATATATAAATCCAACAGAAGTTTGAGTTCACCTTGTAACTGGTTTTACAGTAACAAATACTGTTAGTTTGGTTACATTTTTCAAACAATGAGGAAGTCTGGTGGAAGAGGTCGTGGCCGTGGGCGGTCATTGCCAGCTGGTAATGATGGTAGTGGTGGTGGAGCATCAGGTGGTCGTGGGAAAAGCAATATAGCACCTAAGTCTCGAGTTGTTGAGCCAGGTTCGTCGTCTGGCTACATAAGGCCTCGAACGCTCCCTTTTCTGGGAGTAGGAAAACCGCTTTTAAAGCCGGAGCAGCAAGAACAAGTTTTGGCTTTCCTTGCTGACTCAGCCTCTAGCTCTTTCGCCTCCTCTTCTGAAACTGCTAAATATAAAAGCAGCGCGTCGTTCGTGGATGTTCACGGTCAGGGACAAGTCGCTTCCTTGTCTTCTTCACCAAGAACAACAGAGAAGGATGCTTCAGGCGACACAACGGGTTACTCCATGGAGCTCTTTACACATACCGTTCCTGGGTTAGAAAGTGAAACAGTTAACAGGCCATGCCCATTACAAGTTGAATCGGACATGGAGTGCACAGATGCACAGCCACGGCCAGATTACTATGCTGTTCCTTTGACTCAAACCACAACATTGCCCTCGCAGTGTACTGATCCAGAATCAGATCCTGATGAGACTATGGTGCCCCGTCACGAACGCTATACCACCGGCTTACACTGTGACACAGATGAAGTTGCACACGAGATAGAAGAGGAGGTCATAGATGACCCAGTTGTTGACCCCGATTGGCAGCCATTGGGGGAACAGGGTGCAGGCGGCAGTAGCTCTGAAGCGGAGGAGGAGGAGCCGCAGAAGGCATCAACATCGCAACAGGTTCCATCTGCCAGGCCCATATCTGGCCAAAAACGCGTGGCAAAACCAGTTGTAGGACAGCGTGGACATACGGTTAAAGAAGCTCAGTCTGCAATGCCTGAAAAGGTATCCGATAGTAGAAAGAGTGCAGTCTGGCATTTTTTTAAACAACAGCCAAATGATCAGCGCAAAGTCATCTGTCAAAAATGTTCAACTACCTTAAGCAGAGGTCAGAATCTTAAAAGTCTAAATACAAGTTGCATGCGTAGACATTTAACCACCATGCATTTGCAAGCCTGGACTCACTACCAAACGTCCCTTAAGGTTGTAGCACCCTCGGCCAATGAAGCTAGTCAGCAACGCTACATCCCTTCCCTCACTGTAAGCCCACCATTTCCCGCACCACCTGCAGCAAATGTGCAGATTTCGTCGCCAGGCCAAAGCAGTCAGGGAATCACCAGTTTCGTAGTAGGAAACACTGCATGTAGGGCACCAGCAAGAATACCATCTCCAACCCTCTCTGTCTGCCATGTCCACCGGCACCCCCGCTAGTTCCACAATCTGTAGCTCTCCAGTCCAGCTCACCCTACATGAGACTCTCGTTAGGAAAAGGAAGTACTCATCCTCGCATCCGCGTACACAGGGTTTGAACACCCACATTGCTAGACTAATCTCATTAGAGATGTTGCCCTACCGGTTAGTTGAAAGCGAAGCTTTCAAAGCCCTGATGGACTACGCAGAACCACGCTATGAGCTACCCAGTCGACACTTCTTTTTGAGAAAAGCCATCCCAGCCCTCCACCAGCATGTAAAAGACCGCATCGTCCATGCACTCAGGCAATCTGTGAGTACAAAGGTGCACCTGACAACAGATGCAGGGACCAGTAGGCATGGCCAGGGACGTTACGTGTCCATCACGGCTCACTGGGTTAATGTGGTGGATGCAGGGTCCACAGGGGACAGCAATATTGGGACAGTTCTGCCTAGCCCACGGTCTAGGAAACAGTTGGCTGTAGGCATTCGCCCCCCCTGCTCCTCGTCCTCCTGCAGAAGCAAGAGCTCGTCCACAGACCGCAGTCGCATGAGCACTCCATCCGCAGCTGCCACTGTTGCACACGAGGTGTCCCATTATGGGACACCTAGTGGCAAGCATCAGCAGGCTGTATTGGCAATGAACTGTTTGGGCGACAACAGACACACCGCGGAAGTTCTGTCCGAGTTCTTGCAGAAAGAAACTCAGTCATGGCTGGGCACTGTACATCTTGAGGCAGGCAAGGTAGTGAGTGATAACGGAAGGAATTTTATGGCTGCCATAGCCCTTTCACAACTGAAACGCATTCCTTGCCTGGCTCACACCTTAAACCTGGTGGTGCAGTGCTTCCTGAAAAGTTATCCGGGGTTACCCGACCTGCTCCTCCAAGTGCGCAGACTTTGCTCGCATATCCGCCGTTCGCCCGTGCACTCCAGCCGTATGCAGAACCATCAGCGGTCTTTGAACCTTCCCCAGCATCGCCTAATCATCGACGTTGCAACAAGGTGGAACTCCACACTGCACATGCTTCAGAGAATGTGCAAACAGAGGCGTGCTGTTATGTATTTGTGGGAGGATACACATACTTGGGCAGGCAATTGGATGGCAGACATGGAGTTGTCAGGTATGCAGTGGTCGAAGGTACAAGACCTGTGTCAAGCCCTTCAGTGTTTTGAGGAATGCACACGGCTGGTTAGTGCAGACAACGCCATAATAAGCATGAGCATCCCCCTAATGCGTCTGCTGATGCAAAGTTTGACGCACATAAAGGAGCAGGCGTCTGCAGACGAGGAAGAAGAAAGCCTTGATGACAGTCCGCCATTGTCTGGTCAGAGCAGTCTACAGGACGAGGTAGCGGGCGAAGAGGAGGAGGACAAGGGGGATGATGGGGATGAGTATTTTTTGTATGAGGAAGCTTCTCCGGGGCCAATAGCAACTGGTGGCGTTGCAAGGCCGGGTTCAGGGTTTTTTAGGGAGACAAGTGACATAGATTTGCCTGAAACTGCCCCTCAACCCAGCACAACCGCAGATTTGACAACTGGAACTTTGGCCCACATGGCGGATTATGCCTTACGTATCCTCTCAAAAGGGACCCACGCATTATTAAAATGATGACCGATGACGATTACTGGTTGGCCTGCCTCCTTGATCCTCGCTATAAAGGCAAATTGCAAAATATCATGCCACATGAGAACCTCGAACAAATATTAGCAACCAAACAAGCAACTCTTGTAGACCGTTTGATTCAGGCATTTCCAGCACACAGCGCCGGTGATGGTTCTCACACGAGCTGCAGGGGGCAACAGGGCAGAGGTGTTAGAGTTGCACAAATCAGAAGTGGCGTTGGACAGAGGGGTTTTCTGACCAGGCTGTGTAGTGATTTCACAATGACCGCAGACAGGACAGGTACTGCAGCATCAATTCATAGTGACAGGAGACAACATTTGTCCAGTTTGGTTACTAACTATTTTTCATCCCTTATCGATGTTCTCCCTCAACCGTCATTCCCATTTGATTACTGGGCATCCAAAATAGACACCTGGCCTGAATTGGCAGAATATGCATTGCAGGACCTTGCTTGCCCAGCAGCTAGTGTGCTATCAGAAAGAGTATTCAGTGCTGCTGGTTCAATATTGACCGAAAAAAGGACTCATCTGGCTACCCAAAATGTTGATGATCTAACCTTCATTAAAATGAACCACTCATGGATTTCGAATTATTTTTCCCCACCTTTCCCGGCTGACACCTAGCTTTCCTATAAAAAGGTCTTGCTTGTGGACTGGTCTTACTGACTGTTCCAATCTCTTAATATGCAGCAGCTGTTTGTCCAGCATACAACATGTTTACACCTCCCTAAATGGGCTAACTCCCCCCACGGGGCCGTGGTCGTGCCACTTGGCGCAAGCACCCGTGAGAGTGCCGTTTGTCTGAAGAGATGGGTGTGCCCGCTTTTGGTAAACGGCACTGCAACTGGGTCCCTCATAGTACAATAAAGTGTCTCTGGCGGTGGTGGTGTGCACCCAACGTCAGACACACTGTTGTAACATGAGGGGCCCTGGGCCTGTACCGCCGGCCACAAGAGAGTTCCCCCCAGCTCAAACAGTGCTCTACCACTTGCAAAATTATCTCTCACAGCTCCACCAATGTTTAGTCTATGCGCTGACATCCTTCAATGCCTGGCACTGACAATACCAATTTGTTGACATGTATGATGCTAGTTAAAATAGTCAGGGTCAGTGTCCTATATTGACACCAGTAAATACTTAGCGCCAAATTACTATGTTTGAAACTCCACCCCTGTACCTAAGTATGCCATCCTTTTGTTTTTTTGTTTTGTTGTTTTGCGAGACATTAACATCTATTATTTTTTGGGAGTACTAACTGTGTCAGACACTCCTTCCAATTGTCCTCCGCTGACCACACCAATGCTGCCTGTGTACCTCTGCAAGATAATTCAAACTACTTTGAGCCTAATTTTTTTATATTAGGCCTACTAAGTCTGTCTGCGGTCCCTCCTTCCAATTGTCCTCCGCTGAACACAACAATGCTGCCTGTGTACCCCTGCAAGATAATTGAAACTGCCTTGAGCCTAATTTTTTTTATTTTAGGTCTACTAAGTCTGTCTGCAGTCCCTCCTTCCAATTGTCCTCCGCTGAACACACCAATGCTGCCTGTGTACCCCTGCAAGATAATTGAAACTGCTTTGAGGCGAATTTTTTTTTATTTTAGGCCTACTAAGTCTGTCTGCGGTCCCTCCTTCCATTTGTCCTCCGCTGAGCACACCAATGCTGACCGTGTACCCATTTAACTTTTTGTCATCCTGCAGTGAGCCTACTTTGTGGTGTAAGGCCTACTAGCAGTGTCTGTCTGCGCCACTTAATACAGGCGGATTTTCAGCTTGTCAGAATTATAAAACTGCATTGGGGCCACAAGTTTCGTTGTGGTCTACATACTGAGTCTTCCGCTCCAAGGTGCTCTCTCTGTTGCCTCTCCTTCGCCTCTATCTTGAAGCTCTTGTTAAGTAGTTGTTGAAACAACACTGCATTAGGCCTACAAGTTGGGTCTGGGTTGTAGAGACGATGTCTGCCGCTCCAAGGTGTTCTCCAGGTTGCCTCTCCATAGCTTCAATCTTCATGCTCTTGTTAAGTATTTGTTGAAACAACACTGCATTAGGCCTACAAGTTGGGTCTGGGTTGTAGAGACGTTGTCTCCCGCTCCAAGGTGTTCTCCAGGTTGCCTCTCCATAGCTTCAATCTTCATGCTCTTGTTAAGTAGTTGTTGAAACAACACTGCATTAGGCCTACAAGTTGGGTCTGGGTTGTAGAGACGGTGTCTCCCGCTCCAAGGTATTCTCCAGGTTGCCTCTCCATGGTGTTCTCCAGGTTGCCTCTCCATAGCTTCAATCTTCATGCTCTTGTTAAGTAGTTGTTGAAACAACACTGCATTAGGCCTACAAGTTGGGTCTGGGTTGTAGAGACGGTGTCTCCCGCTCCAAGGTGTTCTCCAGGTTGCCTCTCCATAGCTTCAATCTTCATGCTCTTGTTAAGTAGTTGTTGAAACAACACTGCATTAGGCCTACAAGTTGGGTCTGGGTTGTAGAGACGGTGTCTCCCGCACCAAGGTGTTCTCCAGGTTGCCTCTCCATAGCTTTAATCTTCATGCTCTTGTTAAGTAGTTGTTGAAACAACACTGCATTAGGCCTACAAGTTGGGTCTGGGTTGTAGAGACGGTGTCTCCCGCTCCAAGGTGTTCTCCAGGTTGTCTCTCCATAGTTTCAATCTTCATGCTCTTGTTAAGTAGTTATTAAAACAACACTGCATTAGGCCTACAAGTTGGGTCTGGGTTGTAGAGACGGTGTCTCCTGCTCCAAGGTGTTCTCCTGGTTGCCTCTCCATAGCTTCAATCTTCATGCTCTTGTTAAGTAGTTGTTGAAACAACACTGCATTAGGCCTACAAGTTGGGTCTGGGTTGTAGAGACCGTGTCTCCCGCTCCAAGGTGTTCTCCAGGTTGCCTCTCCATAGCTTCAATCTTCATGCTCTTGTTAAGTAGTTGTTGAAGCAACACTGCATTAGGCCTACAAGTTGGGTCTGGGTTGTAGAGACGGTGTCTGCCGCTCCAAGGTGTTCTCCAGGTTGCCTCTCCATGGTGTTCTCCAGGTTGCCTCTCCATAGCTTCTATCCTCTAGCTCTCGTTAAGTAGTTGTTGAAACAACACTGCATTAGGCTTACAAGTTGGGTCTGGCTTGTAGAGATAGTGTCTCCCGCTCCAAGGTGTTCTCCAGGTTGCCACATAATCAAAGCTGCATAGAGCCTATTTTGTTATTTTAGGCCTACTAAGTCTTTCTGCAGTCCCGCCTTCCAATTGTCCTCCACTGAGCACACCAATGAAGACCGTGTACCCATGTAACCTTTTTTAAACCTGCGTCGAGCCAACTTTGTGGTGTAAGGCCTACTTGCAGTGTCTGGCTGCGCCACTCAATACAGCTGTTGTGTTGCTCAGTTTATTCTGATAGACTTTCAGTCATACATGGACATTTATGTAGTGCTAATATGCTCAATTCTATCATTTAGTGTATTTGTTATACTTTGCTGCCATCTACTGGCCGTTTGCTATATCACTGTAATATTTGTTATGGCATTTTTCCCACAACACCTTTCTGTCTTTAGCTCCTCCTATCTTTTTCCTTCTCTTCCTGTTTTGTACTCCGTGCCATCTTGGAATACACATGTGCTGCAGAGTTGGAGAAAGGATTCTCTTGTTACCTCTAACCTGAAGCTTCTATTATCTCTGTCTGGTGATTCTGTAACAGCTCTAACCTACAGTCCTCAATCTCACCAAGGTACTGTAAATAAAACCTGTTGAATGTATCACTGCATCATCCTTCCGGATCACCACGCATAGCTGATAAGGACTAGGAGCACAGTTAGTGAGTAACGCTACCTGCCATTGTTTATATAGCGATTTGTGATCACATCCCTCAGACACATCTCATCCACGTATATCGGTGGCAGAATAGTAACAAGAGACCTAAGTCTACAGTGTCTGTGTGCATATGCATTGTCTGCTAGCAAGTCTTAACCATCCGCCATCTTAGCTAAAACATGTCCACAAAGGGCACCGTGGACCCATCTGCAAGTGAAGCACATCAGGTTCCTGACACCATAGATACTGCAGGAGCAGAGTCCACACTTACTGCAGAGCAGGACGTACGACCCAAACGTGTAACCAAGCCGACACAAATGGCCAGAGAGAACTTTGAGACTACTAGAGACGAGTTCCATGATAACCTAGAACATTTATGGGGCAGAGTTGATCACTATTTAGCAGCTCTTCCACTCTTTCACAGTGACGCTGCAGTTTTAACCGCCACATTGAAGAGTTTATCTGCCGCCAATGATCGTTACCAGAGACTGTCTGCAAAGTACATCACATTCCTGAGTCACTGTGACATGGAAGATGCCCCAGCAGAAGTAACTGAAAGGGAAACTCTTCTCCAAGAAAAGACCTCATTAGTACGAGATGCACAGGATAAAGCAGAACTCCGCATCGCTCACCTCCAAGAGGTTAGGTCACATCGCACAACATCGACCAAAATCACAGCTCGGTCTTCCAGATCATCTCACTCCCGGAAGTCAACATTGTCCGACAAGCTACTGGAGATCCGTGCAACTGCAGAGGAAGCTAGAGTAAAAAGCTCCTTTGCTAAGAAGGAGGCTGAAGTCGAAGTAGAAGCCCAAATAGAAGCTCAAAGAAATGAGATGGAAGCTCAAAGAAACAAAATGGAAGCTCAAAGGAAATTAAAAATAATCCAAGCAGAAAAGGAAGAAGCAACAGCCCTTGCTAAACTGAAGGTCCTTGAACAAGCATTGGGACAAGAAGACAACTCGGACTGTCTTATTCCAGAAGAAATGGAGGACTCAGCTGATCGCACCTCTGACTACGTGCTAAGACATCTAACATCTGCACCAGCACCACCTCCAGTTTCTAACACGGATGCACCCGCAAGTCAAGAAATGTCGCCACCTACTGCCGACAAGGTAACTTCCAGCACTAACTCACAATTTAGGCAACAGCCAGCGGACCCTATAGAGACTAAACCGCAGTTTAACCATTATGCCGCATAATTTCGTCCTGATTTGTCACAGTTATATAAGCCAGAGAACTTACATTCCCTACGGATACCACAAGTTCATCCTGCAACAATGACCGGGAGATCGGACATGTCTGACTTTGCCAGATACATGATTCGCTGGGAGTTAATAAACATTAGTCTCTCAAAGTTTGATGATCGTGCCGAGAATTATAGAGCCTGGAAATCCACCTTTCAAGCGGTGATCCAAGACCTTAATCTCACCGGCAAGGAACAACTGGATTTGCTTGTTAACTGGTTAGGCCCTGAATCAGCAGAGCACATAAAGACAATAAGGGCAGTTCATGTGGACTATTCAGATGCAGGTCTTATTGCAGCCTGGGAGAGACTGGATCAAACCTACGGCAGCTCAGAAGCCATAGAATGTGCCTTATTTAAAAGACTATAAAACGATCAGGGGGATCTACTGTAAATAGATATAGAGTCCTCAGAAAAATACCACTAGTAAATCCAAAAATAGATAAATCTGAGTACTCGAAGATAATCCAAGAAAATAATATTTATTAATGTCACAACCGATCATACAGAATGCCAACGTTTCGGCTCATAGGGCCTTTATCAAGGCTAATTTATCTGTAAAATAAATACAACAAAAATATATAGCGTATCATATACATAAATATATTGACAGGTTGTGTACAGAAACAGAAAAACTCCATAATATTCGGACAAAATGAGTCCCATAAATGCAAAAGTGACTGTGGAGTGAAGACATACCCTAAATAAAGAGATGAAAGAGAATGTCCATATGAGTCATGTATATAGTACATAACAAATGCATCAAGTTAATCACCTCACGGTGTGGGAAAATGGAAGTGAACAAGCGAGGGAAAAGAATAGAGAGAGAGAGAGAGAGAGAGGTAGTGGCGCTCGAATCATGCAGGAGTGAAACAAGATACAAACAGATAAACATAAAGGGAGGTTACCTGTATGAAGGTAGGGCGAAACTACACAGAGAATGTAAAGGGCAAAAGAACGCAATTAGAAACCCATAGGAAGCGCATGCGCTCACCTTTATCTCCTTTTCTGTCTCTGGCGCCTGCGCTTTGTATAGCGGTTCGTTCGGTGCCACACTTCCGGTGGCTCCTTGCCCCACTTCCGTCCTGTCTTTCGTTTGCGCGTGCGCCCTGCGTCCTCCATACGTCTCGCGCTCTCTTCCGGTATGGCGATTAGCGTCCCTTTATTAGGAGCGGTCTCCTCTTCCACTATGCCTTCCTCCATTAGCGGTGGCGCCTGTATCCGCAGCGATTCACTCCTCCCGGTAGGTATCGGTTACTCTGGGGCTTTTTCAGTTTCTATAGGACACTTCCTATGGGTTTCTAATTGCGTTCTTTTGCCCTTTACATTCTCTGTGTAGTTTCGCCCTACCTTCATACAGGTAACCTCCCTTTATGTTTATCTGTTTGTATCTTGTTTCACTCCTGCATGATTCGAGCGCCACTACTTCTCTCTCTCTCTCTATTCTTTTCCCTCGCTTGTTCACTTCCATTTTCCCACACCATGAGGTGATTAACTTGATGCATTTGTTATGTACTATATACATGACTCATATGGACATTCTCTTTCATCTCTTTATTTAGGGTATGTCTTCACTCCACAGTCACTTTTGCATTTATGGGACTAATTTTGTCCGAATATTATGGAGTTTTTCTGTTTCTGTACACAACCTGTCAATATATTTATGTATATGATACGCTATATATTTTTGTTGTATTTATTTTACAGATAAATTAGCCTTGATAAAGGCCCTATGAGCCGAAACGTTGGCATTCTGTATGATCGGTTGTGACATTAATAAATATTATTTTCTTGGATTATCTTCGAGTACTTAGATTTATCTATTTTTGGATTATTTAAAAGACTGCAAACCTTCCCAAAGATAACTAACAAGGACAATAGAAATCTTCAAGATCTCAGCGACCTGCTAAGGGAAATAGAATTGGCAAAATTAGACCCACGTCTCTCAGGACTGAGCTACCTAGATACTGCTCATGGCGTTAATCCAATAGTGTCCAAGTTGCCACACGGCATGCAGGATAAATGGGCAGACCATGGCTCACAGTATAAAAGGCAGCATAATGTGTCCTTTCCCCCATTTTCATATTTTTCCAGGTTCATCAGTGACCAAGCTCGGAAGAAGAATGATCCCAGCTTCGACTTCACTGAGCCTACTCCACCAGCATCATCATCATCTACAAGGTATGATAACATTGCCAAACGTAGAGATTCAAGGAACACCGTATCTGTGAGAAAGACTGACGTTCCACTTACTACACCTGCCTTCACTAAGACAAATAATGTTGCTCCTAAAGTCATGGACAGTAACCGCATGTGCCCTATCCACAAAAGGCCTCACCCACTTAAAGAATGCCGTGGATTCAGAGCAAGGAATTTGCAGGAGCGTAAGGATACCCTCAAGGAGCTTGGGATATGTTATAAGTGTTGCACCTCCTCAGACCACCTCGCTAAGGACTGTAAGGACGCCATTAAGTGCACTGAATGCAGCAGTGATAAACATGTCACAGCCATGCATCCCACGCCAGCTCCACACAACTCACAACCTTCTGCAGCATGTAATCCTGCTCAAAAGCATGGCGGGGAGCCACAGGTCCCTGACCCAACTGCAACCGCTGTTTCCTCCTCATGTACTGAGGTATGTGGAGAAGGGACTGATCCTAAATGCTGTGCCAAGGTATGTCTGATTAAGGTCTATCCAGAAGGACAACCCGACAAGGTCTCCAAAATGTATGCCATAATAGATGAGCAAAGTAAACGATCTCTAGCAAGGCCCAAATTCTTTGAGATCTTCAACATAAAGGGACAAACGACTCCATACACCCTCAACACCTGCTCTGGTCGTATTGAGACTTCTGGCAGGAGAGCCTCTGGGTACATAGTCTCTTCAATCAAGGGAAACGTGCATATACCCTTGCCAACCCTAATTGAATGTGACCAGATACCTGATAACAGGGAGGAGATTCCCACTCCGGAAGCCGCACTTCATCATCGCCACTTGAGGCACCTGACTAATGAAATTCCTCCTCTGGACATGAATGCTGATATTCTAATCCTACTCGGAAGGGACATTCTGAAGGTCCACAAGGTACACCAACAATGCAATGGCCCAGATGATGCTCCATACGCCCAAAGACTCGACCTAGGCTGGGTAATCGTGGGTGATGTATGTCTGGATAGGAGTCACAAGGCATCCGAAGTCAACGCCTGTAAAACGTATGTGCTCCAAAATGGTTGCGCAACTCACTTTAAGCCATGCCTTCATCACTACGAAGTGAAAGAGAGGTTCTCTGATTGCATCCAGGAGCCTGACATCATTCCCACTCCCTACGGTGATGACTTAGGGAGAACAGTGTTTCACACAACAAAAGATGACAACAAAGTCGCCTTATCCATAGAAGACAAGGAGTTTCTTAAAATTATGGACAGTGGATTCTTAAAAAATGAATCGGACCGCTGGGTTGCTCCCTTACCCTTCAAGGACCAGGCTTCCTAACAACAGAGAACAGGCCTTATCTAGATTCATCTCACTGCAGAGAACATTAAGGAACAAGCCTGAAATGAAGGAACATTTCATAGCCTTTATGGACAAGATATTTCGCAATGATCATGCAGAGCCAGCTCCACCATTGCAAGCTGATGAAGAATGCTGGTATCTCCCTGCCTTTGGAGTGTATCATCCAAGAAAGCCGAAACAAATCAGAGTGGTGTTCGATTCAAGCGCCAAACATGAAGGCGTATCTCTGAATGACGTTCTCCTCACTGGTCCGAACCTGACTAACAACCTTGTGGGAGTGCTCATGAGATTCAGAAAGGAACCGGTCGCCATTACCGCCGACATCGAACAAATGTTCCATTGTTTCATCGTGCAACCAGATCACAGAAATTATCTCCGTTTTCTATGGCACCGAGACAATGACACCAACAAGGAAATGATCGAATACCGCATGAAGGTGCACGTTTTCAGAAACAGTCCTTCTCCTGCAGTCGCTACATACAGCCTACGTAGGACCGCCTCCGATGGTGCTGCGGAGTTCGGGAAGGATGCCCAACAGTTCGTTGAAAAGGACTTCTACGTGGACGACGGTCTTAAATCCCTTCCTACAGTGGAGGAAGCCATAGATCTGCTCCAACGGACACAAGCTATGCTTTCTAAAGCTCATTTAAGATTGCATAAAATTGCCTCCAATAGTGCTGTTGTCATGAAGGCCTTTCACCCTAATGATCATGCCGCAGAATTTAGGGACTTGAACCTAGGCTCAGACAATCCACCAGTACAGAGAAGTCTAGGCCTGAGGTGGAACTTGCTAAATGACTCCTTCAGCTTTCAGGTTAGTGGTGCAGAAAAACCATTTACTAAGCGTGGGGTTCTGTCAGTGGTGAACAGTCTATATGATCCACTTGGGTTTGTCACACCCCTGACTATACAAGGCAAGCTCCTGCTGAGACAACTCCCAGAGTACATTTAAGGTACCTTCACACTAAACGATATCGCTAGCGATCCGTGACGTTGCAGCGTCCTCGCTAGCGATATCGTTTAGTTTGACACATAGCAGCGATCAGAATCCTGCTGTGATGTCGTTGGTCAGGGCTAGAGGGCCAGCACTTTCTTTGGACGCTGGCTCTCCCGCTGACATCGCTGAATCGGCGTGTGTGACACCGATTCAGCGATGTCTTCGCTGGTAACAAGGGTAAACATCGGGTTACTAAGCGCAGGGCCGCGCTTAGTAACCCGATGTTTACCCTGGATACCACCCTAAAAGTAAAAAAAACAAACGCTTCATACTTACCTTCGGCTGTCTGTCCCTCGGCGCTGTGCTTTCCTGCACTCACTGTGAGCACAGCGGCCGGAAAGCAGAGCGGTGACGTCACCGCTCTGCTTTCTGGCCGCTGTGCTCACAGCGAGAGCAGAGAAGCACAGCGCCGGGGACAGACAGCCGAATGTAAGTATGAAGCGTTTGTTTTTTTTACTTTTAGGATGGTATCCAGGGTAAACATCGGGTTACTAAGCGCGGCCCTGCGCTTAGTAACCCGATGTTTACCCTGGTTACCGGCATCGTTGGTCGCTGGAGAGCTGTCTGTGTGACAGCTCTCCAGCGACCAAACAGCGACGCTGCAGCGATCCAGATCGTTGTCTGGATCACTGCAGCGTCGTTTAGTGTGAAGGTACCTTAAGGACTGGGATATACCACTCCCTGCAGACAAACAACTAAAGTGGAAGTCATGGAGAGAATCTCTTTGCGCCTTGGATAAGATCCACATACCACGTTGTTACACTCCGGCATCCCTAGCTACAAGTCAAAGGAAGGAGATTCATGTATTCGCTGATGCCTCCACTGAAGCTATTGCCGCTGTCGCTTACTTGAAGGTTGTAGACTCTAATAATGAAGCCCATGTTGGATTTCTGTTTGGAAAGGCTAAACTGGCTCCTAAACCCGAGCACACCATACCCAGACTCGAGCTCTGTGGGGCTGTACTAGCCATAGAGATTGCAGACTTCATACAGAGCGAACTAGCTATTCACGTGGATGACACAAAATTCTACACAGACAGTAAGGTAGTTCTGGGCTACATATACAACCAGACGAAACGCTTCTACGTCTATGTCAGTAACCGAGTGGAAAGGATCAGGAAATCCTCCAAACCCCAGCAATGGCAGCACGTCCTATCCCATCTTAACCCTGCGGACCTTGCTACTAGACCAGTGTCTATTGGTGCCTTCGCAAGCTCTTCTTGGTTGACCAGACCGGAGTTCCTTCACGAACAGTGCAAAGAGACTGCCGTTGAAGACAGCTTCAGCCTTGAGGATCCAGATGTCGACCCAGAGATCCGTCCTGATGTCAGCACCTTCATCACCAAATTCAAGGAGAAGGTTCGCTTGGACTGTCAGCGTTTTGATCGCTTCTCAAGATGGACGAGGCTGGTTCGTGCCATTGCAAGGTTAGTACACATTACACAATGCTATCGCAATAAGGACAGTAACACTGATTGTCACGGTTGGCATATCTGCCATAAGCCTCTCTCTGCAGAAGACATTGCTCTGAGTGAACTCATTGTGATATGCAATGTGCAGCAGAATGTTTTTCACAAGGAACTGGAATCTATGCTGATGGACTCAAATCTTTCAAGACTCACTCACGAGACCTTGACCACTTTCTTAGCAGAAGTCTCTGCTATAGTAAACTCAAGACCTCTTGTACCCATATCTACGGATCCAGAATCTCCTACAATTCTCACTCCAGCAACTCTCCTCACCCAGAAACTTGGAACTGTTCCTAACCCGCCTGAAGACTCTGTGTCCGGTAACAAATATCAGAGACGGTGGAAATATGTGCAACATCTGGCTAATTGTTTCTGGAATAGATGGAAGAGGGAGTACCTGACACTTCTCCAAAAACGAAGAAAATGGCAACACGTAAAGCCAAACTTACAAGTAGGAGATATTATCCTCATGAAAGACCAGAAGGAGGAAAGAAGCACATGGCCTATGGGACTTATATCTAAAACCTTTCCAAGTGACGATGGCAAGGTACGCAAGGTAGAAGTGACAGTTACTAAGCAAGGTGACCCCAAAACTTTCATTAGGCCTATATCAGAGATTATTTTACTCATACCGGTTGAGGATTGATTATCCATCCAATCAGTAGGAACTCTTTCAAGGAACTTCAACCTTTGGATTACAAATGGGTTGGAGACAGTTTGGCCTAGCGCGGCTTCTCCAATCCGAAGATGGGTTATCCGTTGGATTACTTCAAGAACTCGTTCTAGACATTTGTCTATCTTGTTATTCAATATGTTATTGTTGCATTGCATGCATTGTTTTTATCTTACAGTAAATAATCCTATAAAGAGGGCACCAGAGATAAATGCTCCGCCATCATAAATACAATAGAAACCCAAAAGAAAAATGGACATCTGAGCTAAAACAATATGTTTTATTGAAGAACTATATAAAATACATAAACAATGCAGAATAAGAACCAAGATAAGATGATGCAATAACATAAACAAGAAGGCGACACTAGTGCCACACACAGACGTGATATTAAATCAAAGGAGCAAATAAAATGTATACCATGCCACAAAGGTACATATATGTATATCAGTAAAGTATATCATGATATAAAGTGATGCATAGTGCATATGAGCGATATATATACAGATATAGTATAATTAATTAACCAGGCAAATGGTACACAAAAGATAGTGAACTAGTAATAAAAAATGCTCACAAATACAATGTAGGTACAGGGAGATACTAGGTGAGATATGCCTTATATAGCAGCCAATGTGGTAGAAAAAGTATCAATAAAGTGCAGAGTGCAAACCTAATATGGTGGGAAATACAGTACCACTATTATTGTTAATGCGGGAACACCAAGAATCGCTAAGGAAAATATCCAATTGTCGGTATACAGTATACAGGTTTTGAGCCTAATAGTGGCCTGCATAGGGCTGACAACGGGCATGTACCGAAAGTACCAACCTGTGGCTGTGTGTGGAAGGGGAGGCCCCGACGCGCGTTTCGCAGGTGCTGCTTCCTCGGGGGGCGCTCAACCTCTTACAGGTTGAGGTATCCCTCCATGTACTTCAGGTAAACACTTCCAATTTGAGACTGTTTCGTATAGTGAAATCCAAGGATTTCAGACGGGGAGTGTGCTGCTCAGTTTATTCTGATAGACTTTCAGTCATACATGGACATTTATGTAGTGCTAATATGCTCAGTTCTATCATTTAGTGTATTTGTTATACTTTGCTGCCATCTACTGGCCGTTTGCTATATCACTGTAATATTTGTTATGGCATTTTTCCCACAACACCTTTCTGTCTTTAGCTCCTCCTACCTTTTTCCTTCTCTTCCTGTTTTGTACTCCGTGCCATCTTGGAATACACATGTGCTGCAGAGCTGGAGAAAGGATTCTCTTGTTACCTCTAACCTGAAGCTTCTATTATCTCTGTCTGGTGATTCTGTAACAGCTCTAACCTACAGTCCTCAATCTCACCAAGGTACTGTAAATAAAACCTGTTGAATGTATTACTGCATCATCCTTCCGGATCACCACGCATAGCTGATAAGGACTAGGAGCACAGTTAGTGAGTAACGCTACCTGCCATTGTTTATATAGCGATTTGTGATCACATCCCTCAGACACATCTCATCCACGGTGGCAGAATAGCTGTCCTCTTTAAAAAAAATGACCTGCAATTATCAGGTTTTCAGCCTATCAGAATTTTAAAACTGCAGTGGGGCTACTAGTTTGGTTGGGGCCTACTAACAGTGTCTGCCGTTCCAAGGTGTTCTCCTGGTTGCCTTTCCTGAGCTTCTATCTTCAGGCTCTTGTTAAATAGTTGTTAAATGGAACAACTGCATTTGGCCTACTAGTTGGGTTGGGGCCTACTAACAGTGTCTGCCGCTCCTTGCTGTTCTCCTGGTTTCCTGCCCTGAAATTCCATTTTCAGGCTTTCGTTAAGTAGTTGTTAATGTTAGACTGCATTTGGCCTACTAGTAGGGTTGGGGCCTACTATCGGTGTCTGCCGCTCCTTGATGTTCTCCTCCACTGAACAAACCAGTGCCGCCTGTTTACTTATGTTACCAATTTTGAACTGCATTTAGCCTACTTACTGATTTGGGCCTACTCACTGTGTCTCATTACAGTTGTACTCCACTGAACAAAGCAATGCCCCCTGGTTAGTCCTGTTACATAGTTACATAGTTATTAAGGTTGAAGGAAGACTATATGTCCATCTAGTTCAACCCATAGCCTAACCTAACATGCCCTAACATGTTGATCCAGAGGAAGGCAAAGAAAACCCATGTGGCAAAGCGTAAGCTCCACATTGGGGAAAAAAATTCCTTCCCGACTCCACATACGGCAATCAGACTAGTTCCCTGGATCAACGCCCTATCAAGGAATCTAGTGTATATACCCTGTAACATTATACTTTTCCAGAAAGGTATCCAGTCCCCTCTTAAATTTAAGTAATGAATCACTCATTACAACATCATACGGCAGAGAGTTCCATAGTCTCACTGCTCTTACAGTAAAGAATCCGTGTCTGTTATTATGCGTAAACCTTTTTTCCTCCAACCGCAGAGGATGCCCCCTTGTCCCTGTTTCAGGTCTATGATTAAAAAGATCATCAGAAAGGTCTTTGTACTGTCCCCTCATATATTTATACATTAAAATAAGATCACCCATTAGTCTTCGTTTTTCCAAACTAAATAGTCCCAAGTGAAATAACCTATCTTGGTATTGCAGACCCCCCAGTCCTCTAATTACCTTGGTCGCTCTTCTCTGCACCCGCTCCAGTTCAGCTATGTCTTTCTTAAACACCGGAGACCAGAACTGTGCACAGTATTCTAAGTGTGGTCAAACTAGTGACTTGTATAGAGGTAAAATTATATTCTCCTCATGAGCATCTATGCCTCTTTTAATGCATCCCATTATTTTATTTGCCTTTGTAGCAGCTGCCTGACACTGGCCACTGAATATAAGTTTGTCATCCACCCATACACCCAGGTCTTTTTCATTGACGGTTTTGCCCAGAGTTTTAGAATTAAGCACATAATTATACATCTTATTACTTCTACCCAAGTGCATGACCTTACATTTATCCCCATTAAAGCTCATTTGCCATTTATCAGCCCAAGCTTCTAGCTTACATAAATCATCCTGTAATATAAAATTGTCCTCCTCTGTATTGATTACCCTGCAGAGTTTAGTGTCATCTGCAAATATTGAAATTCTACTCTGAATGCCCCCTACAAGGTCATTAACCCCTTCATGCCCCAGCCTATTTTGACCTTAAAGACCTTGCCGTTTTTTGCAATTCTGACCAGTGTCCCTTTATGAGGTAATAACTCAGGAACGCTTCAACGGATCCTAGCGGTTCTGAGACTGTTTTTTCGTGACATATTGGGCTTCATGTTAGTGGTAAATTTAGGTCAATAAATTCTGCGTTGATTTGTGATAAAAACGGAAATTTGGCGAAAATTTTGAAAATTTCGCAATTTTCACATTTTGAATTTTTATTCTGTTAAACCAGAGAGAGATGTGACACAAAATAGTTAATAAATAACATTTCCCACATGTTTACTTTACATCAGCACAATTTTGGAAACAAATTTTTTTTTGCTAGGAAGTTATAAGGGTTAAAATTTGACCAGCGATTTGTCATTTTTACAACGAAATTTACAAAACCATTTTTTTTAGGGACCACCTCACATTTGAAGTCAGTTTGAGGGGTCTATATGGCTGAAAATACCCAAAAGTGACACCATTCTAAAAACTGCACCCCTCAAGGTACTCAAAACCACATTCAAGAAGTTTATTAACCCTTCAGGTGCTTCACAGCAGCAGAAGCAACATGGAAGGAAAAAATGAACATTTAACTTTTTAGTCACAAAAATTATGTTTTAGCAACAATTTTTTTATTTTCCCAATGGTAAAAGGAGAAACTGAACCATGAAAGTTGTTGTCCAATTTGTCCTGAGTACGCTGATACCTCATATGTGGGGGTAAACCACTGTTTGGGCGCACGGCAGGGCTTGGAAGGGAAGGAGCGCCATTTGACTTTTTGAATCAAAAATTGGCTCCACTCTTTAGCGGACACCATGTCACGTTTGGAGAGCCCCCGTGTGCCTAAAAATTGGAGCTCCCCCACAAGTGACCCCATTTTGGAAACTAGACGCCCCAAGGAACTTATCTAGATGCATAGTGAGCACTTTGAACCCCCAGGTGCTTCACAAATTGATCCGTAAAAATGAAAAAGTACTTTTTTTTCACAAAAAAATTCTTTTAGCCTCAATTTTTTCATTTTCACATGGGCAACAGGATAAAATGGATCCTAAAATGTGTTGGGCAATTTCTCCTGAGTACACCAATACCTCACATGTGGGGGTAAACCACTGTTTGGGCACATGGTAAGGCTCGGAAGGGAAGGAGCGCCATTTGACTTTTTGAATGAAAAATTATTTCCATCGTTAGCGGACACCATGTCGCGTTTGGATAGCTCCTGTGTGCCTAAACATTGGCGCTCCCCCACAAGTGACCCCATTTTGGAAACTAGATCCCCCAAGGAACTTATTTAGATGCCTAGTGAGCACTTTAAACCCTCAGGTGCTTCACAAATTGATCTGTAAAAATGAAAAAGTACTTTTTTTTCACAAAAAAATTCTTTTCGCCTCAATATTTTCATTTTCACATGGGCAGTAGGATAAAATGGATCCTAAAATTTGTTGGGCAATTTCTCCCGAGTACGTCGATACCTCATATGTGGGGGTAAACCACTGTTTGGGCACTCGGCAGGGCTCGGAAGGGAAGGCGCGCCATTTGACTTTTTGAATGGAAAATTAGCTCCAATTGTTAGCGGACACCATGTCGCGTTTGGAGAGCCCCTGTGTGCCTAAACATTGGAGCTCCCCCACAAGTGACCCCATTTTGGAAACTAGACCCCCCAAGGAACTTATCTAGATGCATATTGAGCACTTTAAACCCCCAGGTGCTTCACAGAAGTTTATAACGCAGAGCCATGAAAATAAAAAATAATTTTTCTTTCCTCAAAAATGATTTTTTAGCCTGGAATTTCCTATTTTGCCAAGGATAATAGGAGAAATTGGACCCCAAATATTGTTGTCCAGTTTGTCCTGAGTACGCTGATACCCCATATGTGGGGGTAAACCACTGTTTGGGCGCACGGCAGGGCTCGGAAGGGATGGCACGCCATTTGGCTTTTTAAATGGAAAATTAGCTCCAATCATTAGCGGACACCATGTCACGTTTGGAAAGCCCCTGTGTGCCTAAACATTGGAGATCCCCCAGAAATGACACCATTTTGGAAACTAGACCCCCAAAGGAACTAATCTAGATGTGTCGTGAGGACTTTGAACCCCCAAGTGCTTCACAGAAGTTTATAACGCAGAGCCATGAAAATAAAAAAAATAAAAATATTTTCTCAAAAATGATCTTTTAGCCTGCAATTTTTTATTTTCCCAAGGGTAACAGGAGAAATTTGACCCCAAAAGTTGTTGTCCAGTTTCTCCTGAGTACGCTGATACCCCATATGTGGGGGTAAATCACTGTTTGGGCACATGCCGGGGCTCGGAAGTGAAGTAGTGACGTTTTGAAATGCAGACTTTGATGGAATGCTCTGTGGGCGTCACGTTGCGTTTGCAGAGCCCCTGATGTGGCTTAACAGTAGAAACCCCCCACAAGCGACCCCATTTTGGAAACTAGACCCCCAAAGGAACTTATCTAGATGTGTGGTGAGCACTTTGAACCCCTAAGTGCTTCATAGAAGTTTATAATGCAGAGCCGTGAAAATAATAAATACGTTTTCTTTCCTCAAAAATAATTATTTAGCCCAGAATTTTTTAATTTTCCCAAGGGTAACAGGAGAAATTTTGACCCCAATATTTGTTGTCCAGTTTCTCCTGAGTACGGTGATACCCCATATGTGGGGGTAAACTACTGTTTGGGCACATGCCGGGGCTTGGAATTGAAGTAGTGACGTTTTGAAATGCAGACTTTGATGGAATGCTCTGCGGGCGTCACGTTGCGTTTGCAGAGCCCCTGATGTGCCTAAACAGTAGAAACCCCCCACAAGTGACCCCATTTTGGAAACTAGACCCCGAAAGGAACTTATCTAGATGTGTGGTGAGCACTTTGAACCCCCAAGTGCTTCATAGAAGTTTATAATGCAGAGCCGTGAAAATAATAAATACGTTTTCTTTCCTCAAAAATAATTATTTAGCCCAGAATTTTTTATTTTCCCAAGGGTTACAGGAGAAATTGGACCCCAAAAGTTGTTGTCCAGTTTCTCCTGAGTACGCTGATACCCCATGAGTGGGGGTAAACCACTGTTTGGGCACACGTCGGGGCTCAGAAGGGAAGTAGTGACTTTTGAAATGCAGACTTTGATGGAATGGTCTGCGGGTGTCAAGTTGCGTTTGCAGAGCCCCTGGTGTGCCTAAACAGTAGAAACCCCCACAAGTGACCCCATTTTAGAAACTAGACCCCCCAAGGAACTTATCTAGATATGTGGTGAGCACTTTGAACCCCCAAGTGCTTCACAGACGTTTACAACGCAGAGCCGTGAAAATAAAAAATAATTTTTCTTTCCTCAAAAATTATGTTTTAGCAAGCATTTTTTTAGATTCACAAGGGTAACAGGAGAAATTGGACCCCAGTAGTTGTTGCGCAGTTTGTCCTGAGTATGCTGGTACCCCATATGTGGGGGTAAACCACTGTTTGGGCACACGTCAGGGCTCGGAAGTGAGGGAGCACCATTTGACTTTTTGAATACGAGATTGGCTGGAATCAATGGTGGCGCCATGTTGCGTTTGGAGACCCCTGATGTGCCTAAACAGTGGTAACCCCTCAATTCTAACTCCAACACTAACCCCCCCACACCCCTAACCCTAATCCCAACTGTAGCCATAACCCTAATCACAACCCTAACCCCAACACACCCCTAACCCTAATCCCAACTGTAGCCATAACCCTAATCCACGTTGCGGATTCGTGTGAGATATTTCCGTACCATTTTTGAAAAATCCGCGGGTAAAAGGCACTGCGTTTTACCTGCGGATTTTCCGTGGATTTCCAGTGTTTTTTGTGCGGATTTCACCTGCGGATTCCTATTGAGGAACAGGTGTAAAACGCTGCGGAATCCGCACAAAGAATTGACATGCTGCAGAAAATACAACGCGTTTCCGCGCGGTATTTTCCGCACCATGGGCACAGCGGATTTGGTTTTTCATATGTTTACATGGTACTGTAAACCTGATGGAACACTGCTGCGAATCCGCAGCGGCCAATCCGCAGCCAAATCCGCACAGTGTGCACATAGCCTAATTCTAAAGGTATGTGCACACGCTGCGGAAAATGCTGCGGATCCGCAGCAGTTTCCCACGAGTTTACAGTTCAATGTAAACATACGGGAAACAAAAATCGCTGTGCACATGCTGCGGAAAAACTGCACGGGAAAGCAGCGGTTTACATTCCGCAGCATGTCACTTCTTTCTGCGGATTCCGCAGCGGTTTCACAACTGCTCAAATAGAAAATTGCAGTTGTAAAACCGCAGTGAAATGCGCAGAAAAAAACGCGGTAAATCCGCCATAAATCCGCAGCGGTTTAGCACTGCGGATTTATCAAATCCGCAGCGGAAAAATCCGCAGAGGACCAGAATACGTGTGCACATACCGAAACCCTAACCCTAGCCCTAACCCTACCCCTAACCCTACCCCTAACCCTACCTCTAACCCTACCCCTAACCCTAACCCTATTCTAACATTAGTGGAAAAAAAAAATTTTCTTTATTTTTTTATTGTCCCTACCTATGGGGGTGACAAGGGGGGGGGGTCATTTATTATTTTTTTTTATTTTGATCACTGAGATAGATTATATCTCAGTGATCAAAATGCACTTTGGAACGAATCTGCCGGCCGGCAGATTCGGCGGGCGCACTGCGCATGCGCCCGCCATTTTGGAAGATGGCGGCGCCCAGGGAGAAGACGGACGGGACCCCGGCTGGATCGGTAAGTATGATGGGGTGGGGGGGAACACGGGGGGGGGGGGGATCGGAGCACGGGGGGGGAATCGGAGCGCAGGAGGGGTGGAACGGAGCAGGGGGGGCGTGGAACGGAGCATGGGGGGGCTGGAATGGAGCACGGGGGGGTGGAACGGAGCACCGGGGGGGTGGATCGGAGTGCAGGGGGGGTGATTGGAGCACGGGGGGGTGATTGGAGCACGGGGGGAGCGGACAAGAGCACGGGGGGGGAGCGGAGCACTGGACGGAGGGGAGCCGGAGCAGTGTACCGATGGGGTGGGGTGGGGGCACATTAGTATTTCCAGCCATGGCCGATGATATTTCAGCATCGGCCATGGCTGGATTGTAATATTTCACCAGTTATAATAGGTGAAATATTACAAATCGCTCTGATTGGCAGTTTCACTTTCAACAGCCAATCAGAGCGATCGTAGCCACGAGGGGGTGAAGCCACCCCCCCTGGGCTAAACTACCACTCCCCCTGTCCCTGCAGATCGGGTGAAATGGGAGTTAACCCTTTCACCCGATCTGCAGGGACGCGATCATGATAGGCGTCATGGGTCGGATTGGCACCGACTTTCATGACGCCTATGTGGCGTCATGGGTCGGGAAGGGGTTAATAAATATGTTAAAAAGAAGAGGGCCCAATACTGACCCCTGTGGTACCCCACTGCTAACCGCGACCCAGTCCGAGTATGCTCCATTAATAACCACCCTTTGTTTCCTATCCCTGAGCCAGCTCTCAACCCACTTGCACATATTTTCCCCTATCCCCATTATACTCATTTTATGTATCAACCTTTTGTGTGGCACCGTATCAAAAGCTTTTGAAAAGTCCATATACACTACATCCACTGGGTTCCCTTGGTTCAATCCGGAACTTACCTCTTCATAGAAACTGATCAAATTAGTCTGACATGAACGGTCCCTAGTAAACCCGTGCTGATACTGGGTCATGAGGTTATTCCTCTTCAGATACTCCAGTATAGCGTCCCTTAGAATGCCCTCCAGGATTTTACCCACAGTAGAGGTTAAGCTTACTGGCCTATAATTTCCGAGTTCAGTTTTTGTTCCCTTTTTGAATATTGGCACCACATTTGCTATACGCCAGTCCTGTGGCACAGACCCTGTTATTATGGAGTCTTTAAAGATTAAAAATAATGGTCTATCAATGACTGTACTTAATTCCTGCAGTACTCGAGGGTGTATCCCATCCGGGCCCGGAGATTTGTCAATTTTAGTGATTTTTAGATGCCGCCGCACTTCCTGCTGGGTTAAGCAGGTGACATTTAATTGGGAATTTTTATCACTAGACATTTTGTCTGCCATGGGATTTTCTTGTGTAAATACTGATGAAAAAAGTCATTTAGCATATTGGCTTTTTCCTCATCCTCATCCACCATCTCACCCAGACTATTTTTAAGGGGGCCAACACTATCATTTTTTAGTTTCTTACTATTTATGTAGTTAAAGAATATTTTAGGATTATTTTTACTCTCTCTGGCAATGAGTCTCTCTGTCTCAATCTTTGCTGCCTTGATTTGCTTTTTACAGAATTTATTTAATTTTCTGTATTTATTTAATGCCTCCTCACTACCTACTTCCTTTAATTCTCTAAATGCTTTCTTTTTGTCACTTATTGCGCCCCTTACAGCTCTATTTAGCCATATTGGTTTCCTCCTATTTCTAGTATGTTTATTCCCATACGGTATATACTGTGCACAGGTCCTATCCAGGATGCTAATAAATGTCTCCCATTTTCTTTGTGTATTTTTGTGTCTCAGAATATCGTCCCAGTTAATTGCACCAAGATCCTCTCTCATCCGTTGGAAATCTGCCCTCCTGAAGTTTAGTGTCCTTGTAACCCCTCTACTACACCTCTTTTTAAAGGATACATGAAAACTTATTATTTTGTGATCGCTATTTCCCAAGTGACCCCCAACCCTTATATTTGATATGCGGTCTGGCCTGTTGGTTAATATTAGGTCTAGCAGTGCCCCCCTTCTTGTTGGGTCCTGAACCAGTTGTGAAAGGTAATTGTCTCTCATAGTTGTCAAAAACCGATTACCTTTGCTGGAACTGCAGGTTTCTGTTCCCCAATCTATTTCAGGGTAGTTGAAGTCCCCCATACTAATGACTTCTCCTTGAGTCGCAGCTTCATCTATTTGCTTTATGAGGATATTCTCCATTGCTTCCATTATTTTTGGAGATTTATAACAAACCCCTATCAATAATTTATTATTTTTTCCCCCTCCCCTTATCTCCACCCACAGGGATTCTACATTTTCATTAAATTCACCTATGTTATCGCGCAGGATGGGTTTTAAGGATGATTTTACATATAGACACACCCCTCCCCCTCGCTTATCTGTACGGTCATTTCTGAACAGGCTATAGCCCTGCAAGTTAACAGCCCAGTCATGGCTCTCCTCCAGCCACGTTTCAGATATCCCCACCATGTCATAATTATGCTCCAACAACATTAGTTCTAATTCGTCCATTTTGTTGGCGAGGCTTCTGGCATTAGTATACATGCACTTTATGTTCCTCTCTGTACTTCTATTTCTTAAATTATTAACTGTTCTGACTCCACCCCCCATGCCACCGCCACCCCCAACTTCCTTATTTGTGCCCAGGTCTCTGTCTGCACTATCTTCCCCTCCTATAAAATGAATACCCTCCCCCCCAATTCCTAGTTTAAACACTCCTCCAACCTTCTAGCCATTCTCTCCCCCAGCACAGCTGCACCCTCCCCATTGAGGTGCAGCCCGTCCCTAGCGTAGAGCCTGTAGCCAACTGAGAAGTCGGCCCAGTTCTGCAGGAACCCAAACCCCTCTTTCCTACACCAATTCTTGAGCCACTTATTAACCTCCCTAATCTCCCGTTGCCTCTCTGGCGTGGCACGTGGTACCGGCAGTATTTCGGAAAATACCACGTTGGAGGTCCTTGCTTTCAGCTTGCAGCCTAATTCCCTGAAATCATCTTTAAGGACCTTCCACCTACCTCTAACTTTGTCATTAGTGCCAATGTGCACCATGACCGCTGGGTCCTCACCAGCCCCTCCCAATAATCTGTCTGTCTGTTACCAATTTTGAACTGCATTTAGCCCACTTTATTCTTTGGGCCTATATCTGTGTTTCCTCCTCATCCTGCCCATTGCCCAGCCAGTGATAGATGAGTCTGCTGGTACATTGACCCATAACGCAACATTCCCCGTGCACGCTACACAGCAAGATTGTGACCCTGCTGAAAGTCAGGTTCCCCTTCCCGCATACCATACCACCTTACACGGGGACAAAGAGGAAGGTGCAGATGAAAGTGCAGGTTCCTTCATCAGGTGGGGGGAGGAATACTCGTTGGCGACGTCACTGGCACAGGGCCCCTCATAGTACGCAAAAGTGTCGCTGCCGGTGGGAGGCGCCCCCCGCCGTGCAAACACACCGCCGTACTTTGAGGGGCCCTGTGCCAGTGCCAATGCCAACGAGTGGGCCCCCCCCTGCTTGCTCAGGATCACAGCACTTGCAAAGTTGAAATACTTACCTCTCCCTGCTCCACTGCCGTGACGTGGTCCAGATTTCCTGGGCCCACTAAATACTTGAACCAGCCCTACCCCCCACAACTTTAGCCAAATGACCCCCAATTTCCAATGCCTTACTATTATTATAAGGTAAATTAAGATTGACAAGCTTCAGTAACAAGAATGTATGTTTTTGCCATTAAAATGGGCACTGTACATGTCTTCCTGGCCTCCACTCACTGCCGACTATGTTCCCCATTGACTTGCATTGGATTTCGTGTTTCCGTTGATCCCCGACTTTTCGCGATAATCGGCCGATTCCACTCGACTCGACTTTTGAGATAGTCGGGTTTCGCGAAACCCGACTCGACCCTAAAAGACTAAAAGTCGCTCAACCCTACTGCAGACCATTCCATCTAAGTCTGCATTCCAAATGGCGCTCCTTCCCTTCCGAGCCCTCCCATGCGTCCAAACGGTGGTTCTCCCCCCATATATGGAGTATCAGCGTACTCAGGACAAATTGGACAACAACTTTTGGGGTCGAATTTCTCCTCTTACCCTCGGGAAAATACAAAGCTGGGGGCTAAAAAATAATTTTTGGGGGAAAGTTTTTTTTTTTTTTTTCACGGCTCTGCGTTACAAACTGTAGTGAAACACTTGGGGGTTCAAAGCTCTCACAACACATCTAGATGAGTTCCTTAGGGGGTCTATTTTCCAAAATAGTGTCACTTGTGGGGAGTTTCTACTGTTTAGGTACATTAGGGGCTCTGCAAACGCAATGTGACGCCTGCAGACCATTCCATCTAAGTCTGCATTCCAAATGGCGCTCCTTCCCTTCCGAGCCCTCCCATGCGTCCAAACGGTGGTTCCCCCCCACATATGGGGTATCAGCGCACTCAAGACAAATTGGACCACAACTTTTGGGGTCCAATTTCTCCTGTTACCCTCGGGAAAATACAAAACTGGGGGCTAAAAAATAATTTATGTGGGAAAAAATATTTGTATTATTTTTACGGCTCTGCATTATAAACTTCTGTGAAGCCCTTGGTGGGTCAAAGCGCTCACCACACATCTAGATAAGTTCCTTAGGGGGTCTACTTTCCAAAATGGTGTCACTTGTGGGGGTTTTCTACTGTTTAGGTACATTAGGGGCTCTGCAAACGCAATGTGACACCTGCAGACCATTCCATCTAAGTCTGCATTCCAAATGGCGTTTCTTCCCTTCCGAGCCCTCCCATGCGCCCAAACAGTGGTCCCCCCCCCCCCCACATATGGGGTATCAGTGCACTCAAGACAAATTGGACAACAAATTTTGGGGTCCAATTTCTCTTGTTACCCTCGGGAAAATACAAAGCTAGGGGCTAAAAAAATAATTTTTGTGGGAAAAAATGTTTGTTTTATTTTTACGGCTCTGCATTATAAACTTCTGTGAAGCCCTTGGTGGGTCAAAGCGCTCACCACACCTCTAGATAAGTTCCTTAGGGGGTCTACTTTCCAAATTGGTGTCACTTGTGGGGGGTTTCAATTTTTAGGCACATCAGTGGCTCTCCAAATGCAACATGGCGTCCCATCTCAATTCCTGTAAATTTTGCATTGAAAAGTTAAACGGCGCGCCTTCCCTTCCGAGCTCTCCCATGCGCCCAAACAGTGGTTTACCCCCACATATGGGGTATCAGCGTACTCAGGACCAATTGTGCAACAACTTTTGGGGTCCAATTTTTTCTCTTACTTTTGGGAAAATAAAAAATTGGGGGCGAAAAGATAATTTTTGTGAAAAAATATTTTTTATTTTTACGGTTCTGCATTATAAACTTCTGTAAAGCACTTGGTGGGTCAAAGTGCTCACCACACCTCTAGATAAGTTCCTTAGGGGGTCTACTTTCTAAAATGGTGTCACTTGTGGGGGGTTTCAATGTTTAGGCACATCAGGGGCTCTCCAAACGCAACATGGTGTCCCATCTCGATTCCAGTCAATTTTGCATTGAAAAGTCAAATGGCGCTCCTTCGCTTCCGAGCTCTGTCATGCGCCAAAACAGTGGTTTACCCCCACATATGGGGTATCGGTGTACTCAGGAAAAATTGTACAACAACTTTTGGGGTCAATTTTCTCCTGTTACCCTTGGTAAAATAAAACAATTTGGAGCTGAAATAGTTTTTTTGTGAAAAAAAGTTAAATGTTCATTTTTATTTAAACATTCCAAAAATTCCTGTGAAGCACCAGAAGGGTTAATAAACTTCTTGAATATGGTTTTGAGCACCTTGAGGGGTGCAGTTTTTAGAATGGTTTCATACTTGGGTATTTTCTATCATATAGACCCCTCAACATGACTTCAAATGAGATGCGGTCCCTAAAAAAAATGGTGTTGTAAAAATGAGAAATTGCTGGTCAACTTTTAACACTTATAACTCCCTAACCAAAAAAAAAATTTTGGTTCCAAAATTGTGCTGCTGTAAAGTAGACATGTGGGAAATGTTACTTATTAAGTATTTTGTGTGACATATCTCTGTGATTTAATTGCATAAAAATTCAAAGTTGGAAAATTGCAAAATTTTCAAAATTTTCGCCAAATTTCCGTTTTTTTTGTCACAAATAAACGCAGGTAATATCAAAGAAATTTTACCACTATCAGGAAGTACAATATGTCACGAGAAAACAGTGTCAGAATCACTGGGATCCGTTGAAGCATTCCAGAGTTATAACCTCATAAAGGGACAGTGGTCAGAATTGTAAAAATTGGCCCGGTCCATAACGTGCAAACCACCCTTGGGGGTAAAAGACATACCATGTGAATGCTAGGTGCAGAGGCAAGTCTATGTGCAAAGCTGGGTGACGTACTATGTGCACTTCATAGACAGACAGCAGGAGAGCAGGAGAGCTGGGTGGATGAACATACCTGTCGGAAGAATAGAGATGCTTGTTAGAGTGCGATGGTTGCAGGTAGCAGGGCACAGACTGTATACATCTATCTGGTTTTAATTCTAAAATTAATCTTCACACTTCTAGGACACACTTATAGGACTCACACTGCAGAAAGCTCTCCTGCTGTCTGTCTATGAAGTGCACATAGTACATCACCCAGCTTTGCACATAGACTTGCCTCTGCACCTAGCATTCACATGGTATGTTCATCCACCCAGCTCTCCTGCTGTCTATGAAGTGCACATAGTATATCACCCAGCTTTGCACATAGACTTGCCTCTGTACCTAGCATTCACATGGTATGTCCATCCACCCAGCTCTCCTGCTGTCTGTCTATGAAGTGCACATAGTACATCACCCAGCTTTGCACATAGACTTGCCTCTGCACCTAGCATTCACATGGTATGTCTTTTAACTAACCCCAGCTCTACCCTAGTGTTATTTATGATGTTGTTTACTCTGGCTTGATTGTATGCATCTGGTCCACTCTTAATTCTCTGACCAAGATGAGCAGAGACCACTCCTCTCTGCTTCATACCTGAATGCACCTAGTTGTACATACAGTGCCTACAAGTAGTATTCAACCCCCTGCAGATTTAGCAGGTTTACACATTTGGAATTAACTTGGCATTGTGACATTTGGACTGTAGATCAGCCTGGAAGTGTGAAATGCACTGCAGCAAAAAAGAATGTTATTTCTTTGTTTCTTTTTTTTTTAAATTGTGAAAAGTCTTTTCAGAGGGTCATTTATTATTCAACCCCTCAACCCACCAGAATTCTGTTTGGTTCCCCTAAAGTATTAAGAAGAAGTTCAGGCACAAAGAACAATGAGCTTCACATGTTTGGATTAATTATCTCTTTTTCCAGCCTATTCTGACTATTTAAGACCCTCCCCAAACTTGTGAACAGCACTCATACATGGTCAACATGGGAAAGACAAAGGAGCTTTCCAAGGCCATCAGAGACAAGATCGTGGAGGGTCACAAGGCTGGCAAGGGGTACAAAACCCTTTCCAAGGAGTTGGGCCTACCTGTCTTCACTGTTGGGAGCATCATCCGGAAGTGGAAGGCTTATGGAACTACTGTTAGCCTTCCACGGCCTGGACAGCCTTTGAAAGTTTCCTCCCGTGCCAAGGCCAGGCTTGTCCGAAGAGTCAAGGCTAACCCAAGGACAACAAGGAAGGAGCTCCGGGAAGATCTCATGGCAGTGGGGACATTGGTTTCAGTCAATACCATAAGTAACGTACTCCACTGCAATGGTCTCCATTCCAGACGAGCCCGTAAGGTACCTTTACTTTCAAAGCGTCATGTCAAGGCTCGTCTACAGTTTGCTCATGATCACTTGGAGGACTCTGAGACTGACTGGTTCAAGGTTCTCTGGTCTGATGAGACCAAGATCGAGATCTTTGGTGCCAACCACACACGTGATGTTTGGAGACTGGATGGCACTGCATACGACCCCAAGAATACCATCCCTTCAGTCAAGCATGGTGGTGGCAACATCATGCTGTGGGGCTGTGTCTCAGCCAAGGGGCCTGGCCATGTGGTCCACATCCATGGGAAGATGGATATCACGGCCTACCTGGAGATTTTGGCCAAAAACCTCCGCTCCTCCATCAAGGATCTTAAGATGGGTCGTCATTTCATCTTCCAACAAGACAACGACCCAAAGCACACAGCCAAGAAAACCAAGGCCTGGTTCAAGAGGCAAAAAATCAAGGTGTTGCAGTGGCCTAGTCAGTCTCCTGACCTTAACCCAATTGAAAACTTGTGGAAGGAGCTCAAGATTAAAGTCCACATGAGACACCCAAAGAACCTAGATAACTTGGAGAAGATCTGCATGGAGGAGTGGGCCAAGATAACTCCAGAGACCTGTGCCGGCCTGATCAGGTCTTATAAAAGACAATTATTAGCTGTAATTGCAAACAAAGTTTATTCCACAAAATATTCAACCTAGGGGTTGAATAATAATTGACCCACACTTTTATGTTTAAAATTTATAAAAATTTAACTGAGCAACAAAACTTTTTGGTTTGTAAGATTTATGCATCTGTTAATAAATCCTGCTCTTGTTTGAAGTCTCTAATTTATTTGCATCTTATTAAACCTGCTAAATCTGCAGGGGGTTGAATACTACTTGTAGGCACTGTATATTGCATAGCTCAAGTCTGCATAGACTTTAGTCTGCTGTGTGATTCCTATAAGTGTGTCCTAGAAGTGTGAAGATTAATTTTAGAATTAAAACCAGAAGGGAACTGAAGGTAACTGGCTATTCACTGTAAACAATGTTTCTGTTTGTTTTCACTTTCACCCCTATAATCCTTCACTTTCTGCTAACTCCCCTGATCCCTACACCAAGTAAGGAACTGTTCATCTCTTCTTCAATCCTCCCCATCCACCTCACCTCCTCCTCAAAACTGTTCCTTAACATACAATCCTCTGTCCCCAAACACAGACAGCCCCCTCATGCCCTCTCCTGCTCCCACCTGCTAACACTTTCTCTGCTCCTTCTCACTGCTGGTGATATCTCTCCAAATCCTGGTCCTCTGCACCACATTCCCACAGTCATTTCTACCTCCCATCCACGCTCTATCACAACCTTCCATAACCTCTCTAACCTTATACCCATTCACCCAGCCCCTGCTTCCCCAGTCCCACTAACAGGAGCTCTGTGGAACGCTCGCTCTGCATGCAACAAACTTTCCTACATCCATGATCTTTTTGTTACTACCAAACTTTCCTTCCTCGCCATCACCGAAACCTGGCTCACCCCTTCTGACACAGCCTCTCCTGCTGCACTTTCGTATGCTGGCTTCCACCTTTCTCACACCCCCCGCCCCAGCAGCAAACATGGCGGAAGAGTTGGTTTTCTCCTGTCAGATACCTGTTACCCTCCCTTCCTTTGAGGTGCACTCTGTGCGCATCTACTGCCCCTCCAACCTCCAACTGGCTGTCATCTACCACCCCCCAGGGCCAGCCACCATCTTCTTTGACCACTTCACCACCTGGCTACTTCATTTCCTTTCCGCGGACATCCCTATTATCATCATGGGCGACTTCAGCATCCCCATTGACACTTCCCTCTCAGCTGCCACTAAACTTCTATCTCTCACTTCCGCCTTTGGCCTCACTCAATGGTCTTCTACAGCCACCCACAAAGATGGCCACACACTGGACCTCATCTTCACTCACCTCTGCTCCCTACCTAACCTCTCTAACTCACCTCTTCGTCTCACTGACCACAACCTTCTCACATTCTCTTCCCTCTCCACTCCATGTCTACAATCCCCACGCCACAAACTTTCACACCCTTGCAGAAATCTTAAATACCTTGACCTACACTCATTCTCTGAATCCCTCCTCCCTCTCACAGATATAAGTTCCTTACACAATGCGGATGACGCTGCCGCTCTATATAACACCACAATAGCTGTAGCTTTGGAATCTGCTGCCCCACTTACACATACCAAAGCTCGCAAAATCAACAGACAGCCATGGCACACAAGCCTGACCAAAGAACTGAGGCGAGCTTCCAGGGCTGCTGAGCGCAGATGGAAAAGATCCCACTCCAACGAGCACTTCATCGCATTCAAACAGTCCCTCACTACTTTCAAGACCACACTCGCCACAGCTAAACAAACCTACTTCTCATCTCTCATATCCTCCCTATCTCACAACCCTAAACAGTTATTCAACACCTTCAATTCTCTCCTCCGTCCCCCAGTACCTCCTCCCTCCCCACTCATCTCAGCTGAAAACTTTGCCTCATTTTTCAAGCAGAAGATTGATAACATCAGAGACCGTTTTGGTCAACAACCCCCAGAGCCCTTCCTCCTGACTTTCCAGCCCTCCACCTCCAAAACCAACTCTCCACTCTACTCTCAAGATCACATCTCACCACCTGTGCACTTGACCCGATCCCATCCCACTTCATCCCAAACATCACCACAGTCTTCATCCCAACCCTAACCCATCTCTTCAACCTATCACTAACAACTGGTGTTTTCCCCTCAAGCTTTAAACATGCTTCCATCACACCTATCCTCAAAAAGCCCTCTCTTGACCCATCCTCTGTATCTAGCTATCGCCCTATATCACTTCTCCCCTTTGCCTCCAAGCTACTGGAACAACACGTCTACCTTGAACTGTCCTCCCATCTCTCTTCTTGCTCCCTCTTTGACCGCTTACAATCTGGCTTCCGGTCACACCACTCCACTGAAACAGCCCTTACTAAGGTCACTAATGACCTCTTAACCGCCAAGAGCAAGCAACACTACTCTGTCCTCCTCCTCCTGGACCTGTCGGCTGCCTTTGACACAGTGGACCATTCCCTATTATTACAGACCCTCTCATCCCTTGGCATCACAGACTTGGCCCTATCCTGGATCTCATCATATCTAACAGACCGGACATTCAGTGTCTCCCAGTCACACACACCCTCTTCACCTCGCCCCCTATCTGTCGGAGCCCACAAGGTTCATTCCTAGGGCCCCTGCTCTTCTCCATTTACACCTTTGGCCTGGGAAAGCTTATAGAATCTCATGGCTTTCAGTATCATCTCTATGCTGATGACACACAGATCTACATCTCTGGACCAGATATCACCTCCCTACTAACCAGAATCCCTCAATGTCTGTCCACTATTTCATCCTTCTTCTCCGCTAGATTTCTGAAACTTAACATAGACAAAACAGAATTCATCATCTTTCCACCATCTCAAGTGACCCCCCCAACGAATATATCCATTACAGTAAATGGCTGCCCACTCTCCCCAGTCGCACAAGCTCGCTGCCTCGGGGTAATCCTTGACGCTGATCTCTCCTTCAAACCACATATCCAAGCCCTTTCCACTTCCTGCCGACTTCAACTCAAAAATATTTCACGAATCCATTCATTCCTCAACCAAGAATCTGCAAAAACCCTAGTCCATGCCCTCATCATTTCTCGCCTTGACTACTGCAACCTCCTGCTCTGTGGCCTCCCCTCTAACACTCTCGCACCCCTCCAATCTATTCTAAACTCTGCTGCCCGACTAATCCACCTGTCCCCCGCTATTCCCCAGCTTCTCCGCTCTGTCAATCACTTCACTGGCTCCCCATTGCCCAGAGACTCCAGTACAAAACCCTAACCATGACGTACAAAGCCATCCACAACCTGTCTCCTCCATACATCTGTGACCTCGTCTCCCGGTACTTACCTACATGCAACCTCTGATCCTCACAAGACTTCCTTCGCTACTCCCCTCTTATCTCCTCTTCCCACAATCGTATACAAGATTTCTCTCACGTATCACCCCTACTCTGGAACCCTCTACCACAACGCATCAGACTCTCGCCTACCATCGAAACCTTCAAAAAGAGCCTGAAGACCCACCTCTTCCGAGAAGCCTATAACCTGCAGTAACCACCGATTGACCAAACTGCTGTATGACCAGCTCTACCCTCGCCTACTGTATTCTCACCCATCCCTTGTAGATTGTGAGCCTTCGCGGGCAGGGTCCTCTCTCCTCCTGTACCAGTTATGACTTGTATTGTTTAAGATTATTGTACTTGTTTTTATTATGTATACCCATCCTTACATGTAAAGCGCCATGGAATAAATGGCGCTATAACAATAAATAATAATAATAACAATAAATAACCTCCCTGAACGTGGCCGCAGGAGGAAAATTGATGACCGATGGATAATACGAATAGTAACAAAAGAGCCCAGAAAAACTTTGAAACAGATTAAAGGTGAACTTCAAGCTCAAGGAACATCAGTATCAGAGCGCACTATTCGTCATTGTATGAGCCAAAGTGGACTTCATGGGAGATGACCAAGGAAGACACCATTGTTGAATCATAAAAAAGCCAGACTGGAATTTGCCAAACTACATGTTGACAAGCCACAAAGCTTCTGGGAGAATGTCCTATGGACAGATAAGACATGTGCTGCCCAGTGTCAGAAAGCTTGGTCTCAGTCGCAGGTCGTGGGTCATGCAACAGGATAATTACCCAAAACACACAGCTAAAACACCCAAGAATGGCTAAGAGGAAAACATTGGACTATTCTGAAGTGGCCTTTTATAAACCCTGACCTAAATCCTATTGAGCATCTTTGGAAAGAGCTGAAACATGCCGTCTGGAAAAAGCAACCTTCAAACACAAGACAACTGGAGCAGTTTGCTCTTGAGGAGTGGGCCAAAATACCTGTCGAGAGGTGCAGAAGTCTCATTGACAGTTACAGGAATCGTTTGATTGCAGTTATTGCCTCAAAAGGTTTTGCAACAAAATATTAAGTTAAGGGTACCATCATTCTGTCCAGGCCTATTTCATTAGTTTATTTTTTTTTTTAATTCGGTGGAAGCATGGTTGAAAAGCAATGTCTGACTTTCATTTGTTCATTTTCGTAGATTTTTTTTTTAAATTTATTATTACTTTTGTCAGGTTCAAGTTATTTCTGTGACCATTGTGTTTTTTTTCTGTCATTAAATGAGGGGCACCAACAATTTTGACCACGTGTGTAAAATGAGGTCTCTTATGGGGGGTCTGCTGTTCTGGCTCAGGGGGCTCTGCCAATTTGACATGGCACCCTCAAAGCAGTCCAGCAAATTGTGAACTCCAATATAGCGCTTCTTCCCTTCTGAGCTTTGCACTATGCCTCAAAAGAAGTTTTCGACCACGCAGAAAGCGTATTCAGGAGAAATTGTACAATAAATTGTATGGTGTAATTTCTTCTGTTACCTTTGTGAAAGTGAAAAATTTGGGGCTTAAAATTTTTTTATAGGGAAAATGTAGGGAAAACATAGGAAAAACAGCTCAATGTTATAAACTTCTATGAAGCAACTGGGGGTTCAAGGTGCTCACCACATATCTAGATAAGTTCCATGAGGGGTCTAGTTTCCAAAATGGTGTCACCTGTGGGTAGTTTCCACTGTTTAAGCACATCAGGGGGTCACCAAAAGCAACATGGCGTCTGCTAATTAATCCAGTAAATTTGACATACAAAAACTCAAATGATGCTCCTTCTCTTATGAGCCCTAGTGTGTGCTCACAGGGGTTTTCCCCCACATATGGGGTATCAGCATGCTCAGGAGGAATTGTTCAACAAATTTTGGGGTCCAGTTTTTTCTCTTACCCTTGCGAAAATAAAAAAATTTAGGGTCTAACGTAAAATTTTAGTGACCAAAAGTTTAATGTTCATTTTTTCCTTCCACATTCCAAACAATTCCTATTAAGCACCTGAAGGGTTAATAAACTTCTTGAATGTGATTTTGAGCACCTTGATTGGAGCAGTTTTTAGAATGCTGTTACTTCTATGTATGTTCTGTCATATAGGCTTCTCAGTGTCACTTCAAATGTCATGTGGTCCCTAAAATGTCTGTGGGAGAAATGGGGAGAGGGAAAAGTTGGAGCTTGACACGCTGAGACATGTGCCATAAACCGTTGCAATTGAATATAGCTGGTGGGTGCCGTATCAGCTGGTGATTTCAGCTGAAGTGAAGAGGAAGGAGGGCAGTTTCCAGAACGTCCATCCAATTTGAATAAAATTTCTTTTTATTTGAATATTTAAAAAAAAAAAAAATTAAAATTGAGAGACTCTCTGCCTGACGCGTTTCTGGCGCACCATGGCTCCCTTAGTCATAGGATCTAATACAAAATAAATGGGCAGGTATATATATATAGCAAGGAAACAATCATAGCATAGCAATTAATGACATTGGAAAAACAACAGATGGACACACATAGCATAAATCTCTCATTTCAAAGCCTATCAAAATTGCATAAATTTGTGATTTGTATTACCGTATAGTTTTAGTGTCTTTCAGTTTAATAGATATAAAAAATGTCATTCCCATAATTCATGCCATGTGGGTATTTGGTATCTATCTAAGGTCAAAATCCAAAAGGCTTCTGGCAGTGCTAATTGTTTCTTCTAGACACCACCTCTTGGTGACTGATAAACCCTTTCTATGCCAAAAAATGAGAAATTTGTTAAACCTTGTGCACAGAAATAAAATGTTTAGTGACTCCAGAATAACCTGAATTATTACTATTTATGTTCGCTATATGTTCTAAAATTCTTTTCTTAATTTTTCCTTGTGGTATAACCAATGTAACGAATGTTGCATGCCTGGCACTCTATGCAATATATAACATGATCAGAATCACAGTTAATACATGATTTTATTTTATGAATGGTATTGTGATTGGAAGAAAAGGTAGTTCTCTTATTGTCTGCAAATTGACAGACATTACATCTGCTACCAGAGCATTTGTAAAAGCCTTTTATTGATAGCATGATGAGGGAGTTTTATCTTGATGCACCATGCTGGGAGACAGTATATTTCCTAGTGTTCAGCTTCTCCTAGCCACTACTCTGCATCCATTCTGGAGAATTGTACATAAGGATTTATCCTGATTAACTACAGGGAGATATTTGAATATTATCTGCCTAATTTTATTATACTGACTGCTATAAGTGGTAGAAAACGTAACCTGTGTTTCAGGAATAACATTTAAATTTGTGTTGTCAGAATATAATAAACGAGCACATGGGATTTTGGAAATATTCCTGAGTGCATGTTTTATGTTAGGTTTTTTGTATCCCCTATCAAGCAACCTATTACTAATGGCACTGCTTTCCATGTAAAAACGTTCCTCCCTGGAGCAGATTCTTCTCGCTCTAGTGAGCTCGTCCCTAGGAATAGCATGAATAGTGTCAGGGATGTGCGCTTGAAGAAATCAGGATCTTGTTACAAGAATTACTTTTTTGGTAAAGAGAAGTGTTACCCTATGTGTTGTGCTGCTACCTGTGAGAAGGACGTCTAGAAAGGGGATGTTCTGTCTTCCTCCACGTAGGATGCTGTGTGGATTCCAACATACGGCTAAACGTTCATCCACATCCCAGTAAACAGACTGTGTTGATGCTTAAGTCTTATTTATTAGGGTGATGATAACCAAAACTATAACGTTGAACAACAATGGTGGACAGTATTCATAGTAGATGATCGAATAGTGAATGATGTTGATGTACAAAGTGGATGTTCAGTGAATAATCATAGTGGATGACTGATCATAGTGGATGACTGATCATAGTGGATGACTGATCATAGTGGATGACTGATCATAGTGGATGACTGGTGAAAAACTGTAAAGAATAACAGTATTTCAGTATAAGCACATACAGGGTGCAATCACATAAATAACTGGGACATTACAGCAGAAATTATACAGAGTGCATTACACAGTAATTCTGCAGCACTGCCCTATTCTATACAAAGATGCATCTATCTAAATGCAGAGTACACATTAACCTAACTGCAAGCTGCAAAGCACAATCTGCCTAACTATATTTGACAATAGGAGCTGCATAAGGCTTAAATACTAACACAAACATAAGATGCATTAAACCTTTATAAATGTACCGAGATCCGTTAGGACAGGGGTAAGAAAGTAAGCGAGACAGGAGCACGTGTGCCTCTCTTCAGACCAGAGGAAAATGGCTACTGAAGCTTGTCTTCCACAAAAAGAATGAGGGCGGAACTAACCCAGAAGACATTGCTGTTCTGAGTGAAAGGTTGGTAAACAACATGAAAAGTAGGCAACTGATGACCTCCAGTGGCCACAACTTGAATTACAAGATAATTAACTTTCTGCACAATAAGATGGGCAGAACAGGGGACCTCATTTGATGGAATACCGCAAGTGAAATGCAAGTTACATTTGTTATTATTCAATTAAAGTATGAAATTAGAAAATTGAGTCACATCACCTTGCCAAATTATCAAAATATCATCCACATATCTCCCATACCAATTAAGGTATGGGAGAAATAGATTATCCTCTGTAAATATGTAAATTTCTTCTCACCATGCCATAATTAAAATGGTTAGCGAAGGGGAAAATTTAGACCCCATAGGAGCGCCTAGGGTCTGAACGAAGTACTCATTTTGAAACATGAAGAAATTGTGTTTTAATAAATAAAAGTAAAGATGCAAGAATAAATTGTTTTAATTACTCAGAATAACCACTATACTTGTTTAGGTGATGTTCAATAGCTGTCATGGCCAAGGAGTGGGGAATGCACGAGTATAGGTTTGTGACATCACAGGTTGCAAAAAAATAATTATCCATCCAAGTAGAAAAGAAAAGGCAGCACTCACCGATCCTTCCAAGAGAGGTAACTTTATTTACTTACATTAAAATCTTCACGGCCGGGGGTGCAGATTTTCAAAGTGCGGCATTACCACACACAATCCCGCCCCCACCACATTACCACACACAATACCTCCCCCCCACCCCATCACCACACATAATCCCGCCCCCTCACCACATCACCACACATAATCCCGGCCCCCCACATCACTACACATATTTCCGCCCCCCACCACATCACCACACATAATTCCGCCCCCCCACCACATCATCACACATAATCCCGCCCCCCACCACATCACCATAGATAATCCCGCCCCCCACATTACCACACATAATCCCGCCCCACCACATCACCACACATAATCCTGCCCCCACCCCATTACACACATAATACCGCCCCCCCACCCCATTGCCACACATAATCCTACCCCCCACCCCATTACCACACAATCCCGCCCCCCACCCTATTACCACACAATAACGCCCCCCCACCCCATTACCACACATAATCCCGCCCCCCACCCCATTACCACACATAATCCTGCCCCCCCACCCCATTTCCACACATAATCCTCCCCCACCCCATTACCACACATAATCCCGCCCCCCACCCCATTACCACACATAATCCCGCCCCCCACCCCATTACCACACATAATCCCACCCCCCACCTGTTATGATCTGGTGGTTTAGGAGCAACATGGGATGAGCTCTGAAGGAAGTGGTACCTGTACTGACCGCAGTCCCTAAGCTCAACACAACACTAGAAGTAGCCGTGGGATGCTCCTAACACTCCCTAGGCACCTCGTCACAGCCTGAGAACTAACTACCCCTAAAGATAGAAACAGGAAAACTATCTTGCCTCAGAGAAAATCCCCAAAGGATAGATAGCCCCCCACAAGTAATGACTGTGAGTGGAGAGGGAAAAGAAATACACAGAATGAAACCAGGATGAGCACAGGAGGCCAGTCTAGCTAGATAGATAGGACAGGATGGAATACTGTGCGGTCAGTATAAAACACTACAAAAAATCCACACAGAGTTTACAAAAATCTCCACACCTGACTAAAGGTGTGGAGGATAAATCTGCTTCCCAGAGCTTCCAGCAACACTGAATTAATTCATACTGACAAGCTGGACAAACATAAAAAGCACAGAACGGATAAGTCCACAACCTGTGGACAGAAAAGAGCAAGCAAGGACTTAGCTTTGCTGAACTGGTCAGGATAACAGGGAAATCCAAAGAGATGTGAATCCAACTAGGAACCATTGACAAGTGGCACAAGCCGAAGGAAAGAGCCAGGCTAAATAGCCGAGCAGAATAGACAATCAGTGGAAGCAGCTGCTGACAGCTAAATCCAAGGAGCAGCCACTCCACTCAAAACCACCGGAGGGAGCCCAAGAGTAGAACCCACAAAAGTGCCACTTACAACCACCGGAGGGAGCCCAAGAGCGGAATTCACAACAGTACCCCCCCCTTGAGGAGGGGTCACCGAACCCTCACCAGAGCCCCCAGGTCGATCAGGATGAGCCAAGTGAAAAGCACGAACCAAATCGGTGGCATGGACATCGGAGGCAACAACCCAAGAATTATCCTCCTGGCCATAACCCTTCCACTTGACAAGATACTGAAGCCTCCGCCTCAAAAAACGAGAATCCAAAATTTTCTCAACCTCATATTCCAACTCTCCCTCAACCAACACCGGGGCAGGAGGATCAACTGAGGGAACAACGGGCACCACATATCTCCGCAACAAAGATCTATGGAAAACATTATGAATGGCAAAAGAGGCTGGAAGAGCCAAACGAAAAGACACCGGATTAATAATTTCAGAAATGTTATAAGGACCAATAAACCGAGGCTTAAACTTAGGGGAAGAAACCTTCATAGGAACATGACGAGAAGACAACCAAACCAAATCCCCCACACAAAGCCGGGGACCAACACACCGACGGCGGTTAGGAAAACGTTGAGCCCTTTCCTGAGACAACGTTAAATTGTCCACCACATGAGTCCAAATCTGCTGCAGCCTGTCCACCACAGAATCCACACCAGGACAATCAGAAGGCTCAACCTGCCCAGAAGAAAAACGAGGATGAAAACCAAAGTTACAAAAGAAAGGTGAAACCAAAGTAGCCGAACTAGCCCGATTATTAAGGGCAAACTCGGCCAACGGCAAGAAAGCCACCCAATCATCCTGATCAGCAGACACAAAGCATCTCAAATAGGTCTCCAAGGTCTGATTAGTTCGCTCAGTTTGGCCATTAGTCTGAGGATGAAACGCCGAAGAGAAAGACAAATCAATGCCCATCCTAGCACAAAAGGCCCGCCAAAACCTAGAGACAAACTGAGAACCTCTGTCAGACACAATATTCTCCGGAATGCCATGCAAACAAAACACATGCTGAAAAAACAATGGAACCAAATCTGAAGAGGAAGGCAACTTAGGCAAAGGTACCGAGATGGACCATTTTAGAGAAAAGGTCACAAACAACCCAGATAACAGACATCTTCTGGGAAACAGGAAGATCCGAAATAAAATCCATGGAAATATGCGTCCAGGGCCTCTCAGGGACCGGCAAAGGCAAAAGCAACCCACTAGCGCGGGAACAGCAAGGCTTGGCTCGGGCGCAAGTCCCACAGGACTGCACAAAAACACGCACATCGCGCGACAAGGAAGGCCACCAAAAGGACCTAGCAACCAAATCTCTGGTACCAAAAATCCCAGGATGACCAGCCAACACTGAACAATGAACCTCAGAAATCATCTTACTTGTCCATCCATCAGGAACAAACAACTTCGCCACTGGACAGCGGTCAGGCCTATCAGCCTGAAATTCCCGAAGCACCCGCCGCAAATCAGGGGAGATGGCAGAAAGAATCACCCCTTCCTTAAGAATACCGGCTCAAGGACTCCAGGAGAATCAGGCGAAAAACTCCTAGAGAGGGCATCAGCCTTAACATTCTTAGATCCCGGAAGATACGAGACCACAAAATCAAAACGGGAGAAAAACAGGGACCATCGAGCCTGTCTAGGATTCAGCCGCTTGGCCGACTCGAGGTAAATCAGATTCTTATGATCAGTCAAGACCACAACGTGGTGCTTAGCTCCCTCAAGCCAATGTCGCCACTCCTCAAACGCCCACTTCATAGCCAACAACTCCCGATTGCCGACATCATAATTGCGTTCCGCAGGTGAAAACTTTCTGGAAAAAAAAGCACACGGTTTCATCAAAGAACCATCAGAATCCCTCTGAGACAAAAAACGGCCCCTGCCCCAATCTCAGAAGCGTCAACCTCAACCTGAAAAGGAAGAGAAATATCCAGCTGACGCAACACAGGGGCAGAAGTAAATCGGCGTTTAAGCTCCCGAAAGGCCTCAACAGCCGCAGAGGACCAATTCGTCACATCAGTGCCTTTCTTCTTCAAATCAGTAAGGGGCTTAACCACACTGGAAAAGTTGGCAATGAAACGGCGATAGAAATTAGCAAAGCCCAAAAATTTTTGATGGCTCTTCACAGATGTGGGTTGAATCCAGTCATGAATAGCTTGGACCTTAACAGGATCCATTTCCATAGACGAGGGAGAAAAAATAAAACCCAAAAAAGAGACCTTCTGAACGCCGAATAGGCACTTAGACCCCTTCACAAATAAAGCATTATCACGAAGGATCTGGAACACCATCCTGACCTGCTTCACATGAGACTCCCAATCATCGGAAAAAATCAAAATATCATCCAAATATACAACCATGAATTTATCAAGATAATTGCGGAAAATATCATGCATGAAGGATTGGAACACAGATGGAGCATTAGAGAGCCCGAATGGCATCACAAGGTATTCAAAATGGCCTTCGGGCGTATTAAATGCAGTTTTCCATTCGTCACCCTGTTTAGTACGAACAAGATTATATGCCCCTCGGAGGTCAATCTTAGTAAACCAACTAGCCCCCTTAATCTGAGCAAACAAATCAGAAAGCAAAGGCAAGGGGTATTGGAATTTGACCGTGATCTTATTAAGAAGACGATAATCTATACAGGGTCTCAAGGAGCCATCCTTCTTAGCAACAAAAAAGAAACCCGCTCCCAATGGTGACGAAGACGGCCGAATATGCCCTTTCTCCAAAGATTCCTTAACATAGCTCCGCATGGCGGCATGCTCTGGCACAGACAGATTGAAAAGTCGGCCCTTAGGGAACTTACAACCAGGAATCAAGTTAATAGCACAATCACAGTCCCTATGTGGAGGAAGGGAACTGGACTTGGGCTCATCAAATACATCCTGGAGATCCGACAAAAACTCACGGACCTCAGAAGAGGGGGAAGAGGAAATTGACATCAAAGGAACGTCACTATGTACCCCTTGACAACCCCAACTAGTCACAGACATAGTTTTCCAATCCAGCACCGGATTATGTTCCTGTAACCATGGAAAACCCAGTACAACAACATCATGCAGGTTATGCAACACCAGAAAACGGCAATTTTCCTGATGTGCAGGAGCCATGTACATGGTCATCTGCCTCCAGTACTGAGGTTTATCCTTGGCCAATGGAGTAGCATCAATGCCCCTCAAAGGAATAGGGCTCTGCAAAGGCTGCAAGGAAAAACCACAGCGCCTGGCGAATTCTAAGTCCATTAAGTTCAGGGCAGCACCTGAATCCACAAATGCCATGACAGAAAAGGACGACAAAGAGCAAATCAGGGTCACAGATAAAAGAAATTTAGGCTGTACAGTACTAATGGTAACAGACCTAGCGACCCTCCTAGTACATTTAGGGCAATCAGAAATAACATGAGCAGAATCACCACAGTAAAAACACAGCCTATTCTGACGTCTGAATTCCTGCCGTTCTGTTCTAGTCAAAATCCTATCACATTGCATAGGTTCAGGACTCTGCTCAGAGGACACTGCCATATGGTGCATAGCTTTGCGCTCACGCAAACGCCGATCAATCTGAATGGCTAGAGACATAGATTCGCTCAAACCAGTAGGCGTAGGGAAGCCCACCATAACATCTTTAAGGGCTTCAGAAAGACCTTTTCTGAAAATAGCAGCCAGAGCATCCTCATTCCATTTAGTGAGCACAGACCATTTCCTAAATTTCTGGCAGTATAATTCTGCTGCTTCCTGACCTTGACACAGGGCCAACAGGGTTTTTTCTGCATGATCCACAGAATTAGGTTCGTCATACAATAATCCGAGCGCTTGAAAAAATGTGTCTACATTCAGCAATGCCGGATCCCCTGATTCAAGGGAGAATGCCCAGTCCTGAGGGTCACCACGCAGCAAGGATATGATGATTTTAACTTGCTGAATGGGATCACCAGAAGAACGGGGTTTCAAAGCAAAAAACAATTTGCAGTTATTTTTAAAGTTCAAAAACTTGGATCTGTCTCCAAAAAACAAATCAGGAGTAGGAATTCTAGGCTCCAAAGCCGGAGTCTGGACAACATAATCTTGGATACTCTGTACTCTTGCAGAAAGTTGATCCACACGAGAAAACAAACCCTGAACATCCATGCCAGAGCATAAATCCTGAACCACCCAGAGATCAAGAGGAAAAAAAAGACAAAAGAGAGCACAGAAAAAAAAATGGCTTAGAATTTTTTCCTTCTTTTGAGATGCATTTAATTCATTTTTGGCCACTTGTACTGTTATGATCTGGTGGTTTAGGAGCAACATGGGACGAGCTCTGAAGGAAGTGGTACCTGTACTGACCGCAGTCCCTAAGCTCAGCACAACACTAGAAGTAGCCGTGGGATGCTCCTAACACTCCCTAGGCACCTCGTCACAGCCTGAGAACTAACTACCCCTAAAGATAGAAACAGGAAAACTATCTTGCCTCAGAGAAAATCCCCAAAGGATAGATAGCCCCCCACAAGTAATGACTGTGAGTGGAGAGGGAAAAGAAATACACAGAATGAAACCAGGATGAGCACAGGAGGCCAGTCTAGCTAGATAGATAGGACAGGATGGAATACTGTGCGGTCAGTATAAAACACTACAAAAAATCCACACAGAGTTTACAAAAATCTCCACACCTGACTAAAAGTGTGGAGGATAAATCTGCTTCCCAGAGCTTCCAGCAACACTGAATTAATTCATACTGACAAGCTGGACAAACATAAAAAGCACAGAACGGATAAGTCCACAACCTGTGGACAGAAAAGAGCAAGCAAGGACTTAGCTTTGCTGAACTGGTCAGGATAACAGGGAAATCCAAAGAGATGTGAATCCAACCAGGAACCATTGACAAGTGGCACAAGCCGAAGGAAAGAGCCAGGCTAAATAGCCGAGCAGAATAGACAATCAGTGGAAGCAGCTGCTGACAGCTAAATCCAAGGAGCAGCCACTCCACTCAAAACCACCGGAGGGAGCCCAAGAGTAGAACCCACAAAAGTGTCACTTACAACCACCGGAGGGAGCCCAAGAGAGGAATTCACAACACCACCCCATTACCACACAATCCCGCCCTCCACCCCATTACCACACATAGTCCCACCCCCCCACCCCATTACCACACATAATCCCGCCCGCCCACCCCATTACCACACATAAAGAGTCAATGCCAATAGTGCATACAAATATGGTGGATTTGTTATTCACCCCTATAGGTAATCCAAGTATAAGGTGCACCGTGCATAATGCTTATGGCAATTACTGCCACTATATAAAGTGCAATACCTGTACAGTACCTATATAACAATCTCTATAAGATATAATTAATTTTAAAGTGCAATGTGCATATAGTGGGCCTTACCGGTGCTCATGTTGGCGTTCCTGTGCCTCAACCCCGCACTCCAACATGCGTTTCGCAGCACGTCGCTTCTTCAGGGAGTGATACATGGGGGGTGCACATCTTGAGCCAATCATGGCACTGAAGGCGGCGCATCTCATGCCACCGCAGCGTCAGCGTTCCCGGCACATGACCCACGGCAGCGTCACAGTAAGGCGTCACAGTAAGGCGCCGAGGCACCGTCAGTGACGCCACAAGCGGATCACATGACAAGGTCCGCCCGCCCCGGTCACAGAGGATGCGCACAATTGCCATAACCGCCATATTTGTGCTGGGCAAGTGCAAGGGCAAGTAATCTAATAATGGTACTGGAAGCGGTGCATCTCATGCCACCGGAGCGCTGGCGTCCCCGGCACGACCCGCGGTCACGTCACAAGAAGGCGCATTGTATCAGGGTGTGGGGGATTGAATGAACCAATCTGTAGATTCCTGGATTATTACCTGAAGCCCTGTGTAGAGGAATTATCCTCTTATGTAAAGGATTCTGCGGATGTTTTGCAGAGACTACAGGGGGTTACATTGGGACCAGATATGTTCCTCATTACTGGGGATGTGGAATCCCTTTACACTTGTATAAATCATGAACAGGGAATTTCTGCAGCAAGATTCTTTCTGTCAAATAAGGGCATTGATGGCGAATTATTACACCTGTTATTGGAGTTATTGGAACATGCATTGACCCACAACTATTTCACGTTTAAGGATAGACATTATGTACAGCAGCGAGGTGTGGCTATGGGGGTGGCCTTTACGCCCTCATATGCCAACCTTTTTATGGGTCAATGGGAACGTGAACATATGTTGCCATACCTTAATGACGTTCAGAGCCCATCTGTGGTAAGTTGTATGCGCTTCATTGACGACCTTTTGTTTATTTGGCAGGGTGAGAGAAAGGAGCTGGACAAATTTCTTATACATTTGAATGACAACAATTGGAATGTGAAACTTACTTTTAAGATCACTACCAACAAGATCGACTTCTTGGATCGACAATTAACGGTGGATCAAATGGGTTATATCCATAGCACAATTTTTCGGAAAGAAACTAGCACCAATTCTGTGTTACATGCAAAATCAGCACATCCGAGACATACCATTAGAGCAATTCCAAAAGGACAATTCATTCGTGCAAAAAGAATCTGCGATACCGATGAAGAATTCGAAATACAGGCCCGAGATATGACAGGTAGATTTTTAGACTGAAGATACAAATTTGAGGACATCAATCGAGGTTATCATCAAGCAAAGGAATTGGATTGAAATTTATTATTACAGAATAAAGTCACAAAAAAAGAAGATTCACGGCTGCGAATCATTACAAATTATCATGGGAGATGGAAAGATATGAATAGTATATTTAATCAATTCTGGCCAATTCTGAAACAGGATCCTGGTCTTGCAAAACTCATTGAAGACAGACCGCTAATAGTGGCACGAAGAAGTAAAACTATTGGTGAGACTATCACACATAGCCACTATGTTGCACCTAAATCTAACTTTATATGTGACTCAAAAGGACCCAAGTGGGGATCTCGTGCATGTGGTACCTGCAGTGCCTGCAAATATATGGTCAAGGCAGAAACATTCAGCAATTCATCAAAGACACGTGACTTTAAAATTGTCCACTCGATTAATTGTAGGACCACATCAGTCATATATTATCTGACTTGCCCATGTGGGCTTATTTATGTGGGTCTTACGTCAAGACAACTTCGAGTACGAATATTAGACATTAGATCCGCAAGACTTTTGAACTTGGAAAATCCTCAGAAGGAAGATCTTGTGAAACTAAAGACGATACCCGCTCATTATCGAGAATTCCACCCATCTGGTCCGATAGAACTTCAAGTAAGAGGTATTGATGTGGTACATTTGGGCATTCGTGGGGGGAACATTATGAATAGGTTAGCCCAAAAAGAATGCCGTTGGATCACCAACTTGAGAACAGTGAAACCACATGGTCTTAATGACCAGTGGGGCTTCTCCAGTTTTTTGTAATTCCATTTTTCCCCGTCTGTAAATCTCTGCGCTGTCACCTGTCTGTTTTTTAATATTGTGTTGTTTTTATCTACTTTTTGCTTTTAATTTTAGTGTTTGTCCTCGTGTATTCTTCCGCATAGGGTGGTCACTGCAGGATATTTTCTTTACTAGATTGGAGTTGTTAATAATTTAAGTCTAAATTTGATTTTAATTGATTTTGTTTTTTCATTATACTTAGGATTCTGATAAGCTTCTGATATATGGACATTCCATCATGAAGGGTTATCAAAATGAGGAAATACGAACAAACTATCCAAGGCGGAAATTCCGGACTTTTGCACTTATAGTGGACACTCGTGCACATTCTTTCAAGATGGAACTGATTTGTGCTCCATATCTATATTTTTGCACTTTTTCTTAGATTATACGTATTATTTTTGCATTTATGTATGAAAATGGTATTCACATTTGGTTTAATACACTTCTTATTTAGTTATTTGCATATATTATTCTCTTCACTTGTCTACCACATTATATTATATATATTGATTTTTCTCACTTTTATTCACTAATTGGTCTGGAATTTCTCCACTGCCTCATGTCATATCCCGTTATTTCTCTTTCTCAAATCTAGTATAGTTTGCCATATGCTTGCTCTCATTTAATAACTGATGTGGTGCCGTTGCGCATCTCTTGCTTCCGCTGCGTGTGTGCCCCACTGTGTTTCCCATCTGTGGCACCGCGGATGGTGCATATGCGCCTTTCTGTGGTGTTACCGTGGGATGTGCACTGGAGGTTACGGTCGCCGCGGCAGCATGCGATGCGCCAATTGGTTATCACGCATGTTATTATTAAGTACCGCCTTTCTAACTATAGATATTGGACTTTTTGCCCTGGCACTTGCCCAGCACAAATATGGCGGTCATGGCACTTTTGCGCATCCTCTGTGACCGGGGCGGGCGAGCCTTGTCACGTGATCCGCTTGTGGCGTCACTGACGGCGCCTCGGCACCTTCTTGTGACGTGACCGCGGGTCCTGTGCCGGGAACGCCGACGCTGCGGTGGCATCAGATGCGCCACCTTCAGTGCCATGATTGGCTCAAGATGTGCGGGCAGCATATAAAAGGCAGGCAGTGCAACCCCCATATATCACTCCCTGAAGAAGTGACGTGCTGCGAAATGCGCGTTGGAGTGCGGGGTTGAGGCACAGGAACGCCAACATGAGCACCGGTAAGGCCCACTATATGCACATTGCACTTTAAAATTAATTGTATCTTATAGAGATTGTTATATAGGTACTGTACAGGTATTGCACTTTATATAGTGGCAGTAATTGCCATAAGCATGACCGCGTATGCCGAGTACGGTCTTTTCTTCCGTATGTAACCTAACCGCCAAAACCTGCCCACCGACCCAACCCTTACCTTAAATAAAAACATGACTAATTATTCTTTTGGATATTTTGGCCACAGCGGCCAACTTTTATTAACAAAATTAACATAAACATAAATACAACAGTATAAATTCGAGGGGAGGGTTCTTGGAGCTAAAAAGATCTGGCAAAACCCCACAAAAGAAGATCGACCACCATATTACCCTCAGCCGTGAAAACCAGCTCGAGGGCACCGTACATCCCGTTCCGGGAAGAGAAAAACCACCAACAGCTCCCAGGGTAAAAACCCCGTCCAGAGCCCATACCAAAATGCCAGATCCAACCCCACCACATTTTAAATTGCCTGTAATTATGCTCCAATTCCTTCCCCCAACCAATCAGCGTCAACTCCAAGAACCCCCACCCCCCCACAGCCACTGTGACAATAAACGAATAAAATGTAAATAATGAACCAAACACCCGCATACAAAGCGTAATCCCAAACCCCCCCAAAATTTTATTTTTTTTATATATATATAACTTCCCTCACCATATCGATATATAAACTCTTCACAACAATCCCCCCCCCTTCATTAAAAAACCCCTAAGTACAAGCCAACAAGGGAGGGTGGGTGGGTCTTCTTCGTCCTGAAATAAGGTAGGGAATGGCGGTTTTCCCGCACTTTCCCTCCTACCTCCCCCTTTCCTAACTCCTCCCCCCCTTGCCATCCTCCTATCCCTAGCCACAGCATTATTTAAAAAGACCGCCCGGCTCAAAGCAGTCATGGGGGGCCTTCACCCAGCTATGCTTTGTTCCAGCCCCCATCTTGACCGCGTATGCCGAGTACGGTCTTTTCTTCCGTATGTAACCTAACCGCCAAAACCTGCCCACCGACCCAACCCTTACCTTAAATAAAAACATGACTAATTATTCTTTTGGATATTTTGGCCACAGCGGCCAACTTTTATTAACAAAATTAACATAAACATAAATACAACAGTATAAATTCGAGGGGAGGGTTCTTGGAGCTAAAAAGATCTGGCAAAACCCCACAAAAGAAGATCGACCACCATATTACCCTCAGCCGTGAAAACCAGCTTGAGGGCACCGTACATCCCGCTCCGGGAAGAGAAAAACCACCAACAGCTCCCAGGGTAAAAACCCCATCCAGAGCCCATACCAAAATGCCAGATCCAACCCCACCACATTTTAAATTGCCTGTAATTATGCTCCAATTCCTTCCCCCAACCAATCAGCGTCAACTCCAAGAACCCCCACCCCCCCACCACACACGAACAGCCCTGACCACCTCAGGCTCGTGAGTGCCCCAACGCCACCAACGCCCGTTCAACTCCTTCTTGCAATGACAAAGTCCACAAATCAATTCCAATCGCGTTTAAATGAACTCCGTCCTCCATCCAGTAGTTACCAAGCCCTGACTCCAATTCAAAATGTCTAACGCTAATCCTCCGTTTCTGGAAACAAAACCCGCTATTGCCCTATTCAACTTGACCCTAGCCCTATTAATACCTTTCAAAGATCTAGCCCCCCTCCACCGTTTCCTAGGCACAATATCTGACCACACAATCAACACCCCAGGAAATGATACTTGCAACCTCAACAAATCGAACCGTATGTCCCTAATCAACTCCCTGACAGGCCGCACACCCAAGTCGTTCCCCCCCAAATGCACAATTAAAATGTCAGGTTGTCTATCTAAACGAACCGCCTTAGAAAATTCAGGAAGGGCCCTGTTCCACACCATCCCCCTATATCCCAACCACCGAATGACAACCTGACGCCTACTAAACCCCAGTTGCCTACCGTCCAGCCTGACCTCGGCCCGCAGCGCCCCCCAATGAACGAACGAATGTCCGAAGATCCAGGCTAAGTAAGGGGACACACCTGCAACAAGATGCATGAAGAAAAAACACTGGGGTCAAATACAAAATCATAACCACACTACTAAATTAATGACGGACGTAACTTAAGTAACGATTCGAAGTCCACCTGCCAATTCTACAAATGTCCTCTGCGCCCAAACCCAAACTATCAGCTTCTGATGCCGCCCCGATACAAAATGAATGCGACCCAAACAAATCCGGAGAAAGGCCCAACTCCCACAAGCCCCTCCTTAACACCACAATGAACTGAAAGCGTGACAAAAAGGACCCCTCTGCGTGACACAACAAAGGGCCGGATCTGCCTGACCATAACTGCCAGTATGCTTCCAGACAACCTCTAGGGCACATCAGAGACCCGTTAACCCTCCCCAGCACCACACGTTTTCCTCTCCCAATTTGGTCAGTCTTTGAACGCCGAATCCAAAAAACGATACTCCCTGTCCAAACTTCCACATCCTCCGCCAACAAACCCCCTGCTCTAACTTTGGACGTCGACACCAGCTCCCCAACGCGCATAGCCCCAAAAAATGCTAATGAAAAAGCGAGACGAAACAACGCCAACTCAAAACTCGAACCACAAATAATCTCCAAGACTCCACCCAACCGTTCTAAAAGGCTAAACGAAATGGGGCGGCGACGGTCAATCGTCTGATTACCTCTCCTAAAACCCCTAAGTGCCTGTCTGACCAAAAAATGTTTCGTCGCGTCCACCAACCCCTGCAACTTAAAAGCAAAAGCCAATCCAGCAACAAATTTATTTACCTTCGAAATCGACCAACCTTCTTCGGCCGTCTTCCCGATCAAGAATAACACTGCCAACATCCTATCTTCGTCAGACACCAACTGGCCCCACACCGACACCCAACTTTGCCATACCCGCCAAGATGCTTCGTATGATGCCCAGGTTTGGCTCGTAACAGACTCCTGAATCAACCGGCCCGCTCGTCCATAATCACGCTCCAAAGATGCAAAGGGCATTCCTCTCCAGAGATCTCCGCGTCCGGCGCCAATTCCCGAAAACGGTCCCACTGGAAACGAGACAATGCATCTGCTATTGAGTTCTGCACACCCGGCACATGCACCGCCGAAATACAAGCGTTCAGCTCCAAGCACCGGAAAACCAACTCCCTCACCAACTTAATCACCGGGGGAGATGAGGCCGACAAACTGTTCATCACCGACACGACGCTCATGTTGTCGCAATGAAAACGAATCCTCCTGTTAGCAAACATTTCCCCCCAAATGGAAACCGCCACCACGATAGGGAACAATTCCAACAAGACCAGGTTTTTTGTAAGGCCCAACTCCCTCCACTGGCCCGGCCACCGTCCGGCACACCAACGACCACCGCAATAGGCCCCGTAACCAGCCGAACCGGCTGCATCCGTATATATCTCGCAATCAAAGTTTGTTAAGACCTCCTGCTGAATCAACGACCGCCCGTTGTAGTTGCACAAGAAACGTTGCCACACTAGCAAGTCATCTTTGTGTTCCTTGCTCAGGCGAATAAAATGGTGCGGCTCCTTCACGCCTGCCGTCGCGACCGACAACCTGCGACAAAATATCCTGCCCATGGGTATGATCCGACATGCAAAATTCAATCTACCCAAAAGAGACTGCAACTCTTTCAAAGTCAGCTTCCGCTTCCTTCTAGCTCTTTCAACCTCCTGCTGCAGCATGGCCAACTTATCCTCCGGCAACCGACACTCCATTTTCTCGGAGTCAATTAAAATTCCCAAAAAACTCAACACCGTACTGGGACCTTCCGTCTTATCCGCTGCTAATGGAACTCCAAAAAGCTCTGCGACCCAAAACATAGCCATTAACGTATTACGGCAAACTGCGGAATCAGGCGGCCCGATAAACAAAAAATCATCCAAATAATGGATAACCGACTGAACTCCCGAAACGTCCCTAACCACCCACTCCAGGAAAGTACTAAACGTCTCAAACAATGAACAAGAAATGGCGCAGCCCATTGGCAAACATCTATCCAAATAGTAACCCCCATTCCAAAAACAACCTAACAACGGAACGCTGTCCGGGTGCACCGGAAGCAAACGGAAGGCCGATTCAATATCCGTTTTTGCCAACAGCGCCCCAGGGCCATGCCTTCTCACCCACTGCACCGCTGCATCGAATGATGTATACTCAACCGAGCACAGCTCTTGGGCGATGCCATCATTTACCGACCGACCCTTTGGATACGACAAATGTTGAATCAACCGAAATTTATTCGGCTTTTTTTTTAGGCACCACCCCCAAAGGGGAAACCACCATACCCTCCGTCGGCGGGTGCAAAAACGGCCCCGACATCCTTCCCAACTCCACTTCTTTCTTGAGTTTAACATCAACAACCTCGGCATGCAACATTGCCGACCGCAAATTCTTAACTGAAAAAGGAACCTCGTGACTCGGGGGAGGAATCCTAAAACCATCCGCAAAACCATTAAAAATAATACCTGCCTTCACCTGATCGGGGTACCTATTTAGAAAGGGGGCCATCTCGTGAAGCCTCACCGGGCTCTCCCCCTTGACCGGCACCCAAAGCTGGCTTTCCTTTTCCTTTCCTGAAACACTTTGAAGCCCCGTGTGAACTTCCATTACAGTGGGAACACACATGCTTAAATTTACAGGTGTTACCGTATTTACACTGACCGTCATTAAACTGCCAGCAGGTTCCAGACTTCTCCTTTGCTCCCTGTGCACCCTGACTACTGCTTCCGTGTCCCGCCTGCTGGCTGCCACCACCCCCGGACCCATGAAAGGACTGCCCATGTCTAGCTGGGGCCATAACCTTCAGCCAAAGGCCTATATCCTTCTGGTCCCACCTAATTTCCGGCCTTACCGCCTTTCGCTGCCTGAACTGCTCATCATACCGCAGCCACGTCTGACCGCCATAAGTACGATGCGCCTCCCCAATCGAATCTAAATAGCAAAATAAACCCGAGCAATTCTCGGGTGCCTTCTCCCCCACTACACTCGCCAATATCGCAAATGCCTGCAACCAATTCACAAATGTCTGCGGAATTAGCCACCACCTCCGCTTTTCTTCCTCCTCCTTTTTGCTATCGTCTTTTTTCCCTTTATCCAAGTTAAACTTCTCCAACGGGAGCAGGGAAAAAATTTCCACGTACTCGTGTCTCCAAATCTTTTCTTTCGCCTCCTTTTTTAAATGCGCTCCCAACGGCCCTTCAAAGCACACATAAACTTCCCATTTCGCTCTGTCATCTAATTTGACCGTATCGCCTTTTTCCTTCTCTGTCTGAACCGAAACCGATACATCTGACGATGCAACCTCCAATACCCGACCAGGGCTTACCAACCCACTCCCCGACGGGGGTTCCACCCCCCGCCCAGACAACCACGCCTCAACCGGCGATGCGGCAACCCCAGTTGCCGACCCTCCCTCCAATCTACGCAAAATTTGCGACATACCCTGCAATAAATCCTGCATACCTGGCACCTCTGCCACAATCGGCCCACTCCTCTGCCGTTCCTCACACACCGCCACCCGACCCCTCCTGGCTTCCTGCAACTCGGCCCCTGCGGGCGACAAACCAGACATAGACTCATACTCACAACGCTGCGCGGGTGCTGTGTCCCCGCCAGCCGGACCTCCGGATCCCTGTCGCTCCGACCTCCCTTGACGATCACCGCTGGACTCCGACACCTCCTCGCCGCGTCGATGCCCTAGGCCCGCGCCCCTGGCCTCTTCATCACCAGGGGGGACCCGAGCGTGTTGAAACTGCTGCGCCGCTAGCCCTCTCTGCCCCAGGCCCGCGCCCCTGGCCTCCTCGTCACCAGGGGGGACCCGAGCGTGCTGTAGCTGCTGTACCGACCCACTCCTCCGTCCATGGTCAGTATCCCCCGCCACCTCACCGTCCGATGGGGAACGGGTAAACGCTGCTCTGTGTTCCGGAGACCTCCTGGGCGACCTCGACCGATCCCCGTGTTCCAACCCGGGCGAGTCCGCCTGGTCGTGTAACATTCTTCGCTCCCGGGCAGGCAGCTCGACACTGCTGCCTGCATCTCTCCCTCCGCTGCGCCGTTCCGTACAAGCGGGACATAGAAGATCTCCTGACCGCTGACCGTCCGCCGCCTGTGTACTCCTTGTGGTCATCCCAGCAGGCACCCTGGGAGGTGATGGGCTGTGGGTGCCTGCCGCAGGTAAAGGGTCCGGATTCCTGGCTGCTGCTGCTCGTCCTGGCCGTGCTGCTCCTCCTGGACTTGCTGCTCCTCCTGGCTGTGCTGCTCTTCTTGGCTGTGCTGCTCTTCCTGGCAGCGCTGCTCTACCTCTTCCTGCCGCCGCGCGCCGCCTGGGCGCGGTGGATCTGATGGGGGCAGGGGAAGCGGCGGCCGCTCTCCCTCTGGACACCGGTACACCGGAAGGAGCCGGTGGAGCGGCGGCCGCGCGCCCACTGAGAGCCGGGGACCTGCCAGGAGCGGGGGAAGCTGCGGCTGCGCTCTGCCTGGATCGCGCAGGCCGCACTTCCGGTCCGGCGCTCCCGGCAGCAGCGGCGGTGTCCTGGGCCTGGCGCCCGGCGCGTGCAGGCCGGGTACTTGGATTCCTGCCGGAGCGGGAGCGACCGGGGGAGGCAGCGCCGCCGGACTCACCGCCCGCAGAGTCCCTGGAGGGGCTCCGGAGCCTGCGCCTGCCACGCGCCGGGAGATCTGGAGATAGTCTCTCTGGGGGCCTGGTCCTCCTGCCCCGTGAGCTCTGCCCGGATCCTCCTGCGGCACCAATGATGGAGGCCAGCTGGGCCTCGAGCCAGCCCCCTCTCCTGGACCTGGCCATCTCTCGAAGCTGGGACATCATGGACTCCGCCGACGCCATCCTGCACGTCTTCTTCGTCTTGAAATAAGGTAGGGAATGGCGGTTTTCCCGCACTTTCCCTCCTACCTCCCCCTTTCCTAACTCCTCCCCCCCTTGCCATCCTCCTATCCCTAGCCAGAGCATTATTTAAAAAGACCGCCCGGCTCAAAGCAGTCATGGGGGGCCTTCACCCAGCTACGCTTTGTTCCAGCCCCCATCTTTATGCACGGTGCACCTTATACCTGGATTACCTATAGGGGTGAATAACAAATCCACCATATTTGTATGCACTATTGGCATTGACTCTTTTTTGCTGGTGGCTCCTTACCGTGGTTCATGTCTGTATGAGCACATTACTTGAAAGCAAAGACATAATAATTATTATATATTAAACACTGTTGCAAATTGTCTTTGCACAAAATATTTTTTCTAGTTATTATTTTTTGTGCCCTCTCAGGATTTCTGTGTTTTGTTTTGTTTGGTGTCTTTATATTATACAATAATATATTTGGTTTTATAAATTTGCGTCATTGGTAATACTTTCAGGTAGTTGTTTTGGTTATACATTACCACACGAGGCTCCGTCCCCACACATTACCACACGAGGCTCCGTCCACACACATTACCACACGAGGCTCCGTCCCCACACATTACCACACGATGCTCCATTCCCCCACATTACCACACGAGGCTCCCTCCCCGCACATTACCACACGATGCTCCGTCCCCCCACATTACCACACGAGGCTCCGTCCCCACACATTACCACACAAAGCTCTGTCCCCACACATTACCACACGAGGCTCCGTCCCCACACATTACCACTCGAGGCTCCGTCCCCACACTTTAGCACACGAGGCTCTGTCCACACACTGATATTAACTTCATTTTAAGTTAATTTTCTACCTGCGTAAGCGCTATTGAATGTTGTCATTATTTACTTTAATCACCAGCAGCGTTAATTAGATAGCAATGAGCGTGCTGAGCGTTTGCTGGCTGAAAAAAGCTAGTAAATAGTAATAATTCAGGTTATTCTGGCTTTGAAATTAGAGATTTATGCTGTGTGTGTCCAGCTGTTGTTTTTCCAATGTCATTAATTGCTATGCTTGTGATTCGTTCCTTGCTTTATATATATATATATACAGTGGGGCAAAAAAGTATTTAGTCAGTCAGCAATAGTGCAAGTTCCACCACTTAAAAAGATGAGAGGCGTCTGTAATTTACATCATAGGTAGACCTCAACTATGGGAGACAAACTGAGAAAAAAAAATCCAGAAAATCACATTGTCTGGTTTTTTTTATCATTTTTTTTGCATTTTATGGTGGAAAATAAGTATTTAGTCAGAAACAAACAATCAAGATTTCTGGCTCTCACAGACCTGTAACTTCTTCTTTAAGAGTCTCCTCTTTCCTCCACTCATTACCTGTAGTAATGGCACCTGTTTAAACTTGTTATCAGTATAAAAAGACACCTGTGCACACCCTCAAACAGTCTGACTCCAAACTCCACTATGGTGAAGACCAAAGAGCTGTCAAAGGACACCAGAAACAAAATTGTAGCCCTGCACCAGGCTGGGAAGACTGAATCTGCAATAGCCAACCAGCTTGGAGTGAAGAAATCAACAGTGGGAGCAATAATTAGAAAATGGAAGACATACAAGACCACTGATAATCTCCCTCGATCTGGGGCTCCACGCAAAATCCCACCCCGTGGGGTCAGAATGATCACAAGAACGGTGAGCAAAAATCCCAGAACCACGCGGGGGGACCTAGTGAATGAACTGCAGAGAGCTGGGACCAATGTAACAAGGCCTACCATAAGTAACACACTACGCCACCATGGACTCAGATCCTGCAGTGCCAGACGTGTCCCACTGCTTAAGCCAGTACATGTCCTGGCCCGTCTGAAGTTTGCTAGAGAGCATTTGGATGATCCAGAGGAGTTTTGGGAGAATGTCCTATGGTCTGATGAAACCAAACTGGAACTGTTTGGTAGAAACACAACTTGTCGTGTTTGGAGGAAAAACAATACTGAGTTGCATCCATCAAACACCATACCTACTGTAAAGCATGGTGGTGGAAACATCATGCTTTGGGGCTGTTTCTCTGCAAAGGGGCCAGGACGACTGATCCGGGTACATGAAAGAATGAATGGGGCCATGTATTGTGAGATTTTGAGTGCAAACCTCCTTCCATCAGCAAGGGCATTGAAGATGAAATGTGGCTGGGTCTTTCAACATGACAATGATCCAAAGCACACCGCCAGGGCAACGAAGGAGTGGCTTCGTAAGAAGCATTTCAAGGTCCTGGAGTGGCCTAGCCAGTCTCCAGATCTCAACCCTATAGAAAACCTTTGGAGGGAGTTGAAAGTCTGTGTTGCCAAGCGAAAAGCCAAAAACATCACTGCTCTAGAGGAGATCTGCATGGAGGAATGGGCCAACATACCAATAACAGTGTGTGGCAACCTTGTGAAGACTTACAGAAAACGTTTGACCTCTGTCATTGCCAACAAAGGATATATTACAAAGTATTGAGATGAAATTTTGTTTCTGACCAAATACTTATTTTCCACCATAATATGCAAAAAAAAAGTTAAAAAAACAGACAATGTGATTTTCTGGATTTTTTTTTCTCAGTTTGTCTCCCATAGTTGAGGTCTACCTATGATGTAAATTACAGACGCCTCTCATCTTTTTAAGTGGTGGAACTTGCACTATTGCTGACTGACTAAATACTTTTTTGCCCCACTGTATATATATATATATATATATATATATATACATATATATACACAGTACAGACCAAAAGTTTGGACACACCTTCTCATTTAAAGATTTTTCTGTATTTTCATGACTATGAAAATTGTACATTCACACTGAAGGCATCAAAGCTATTTATTAACACATGTGGAATTATATACTTAACAAAAAAGTGTGAAATAACTGAAATTATGTCTTATATTCTAGGTTCTTCAAAGTAGCCACCTTTTGCTTTGATGACTGCTTTGCAAACTCTTAGTGGATGCTTTCCTGAAACGGAAAGTACTTGCAAGCAGCATAATACAAAGAATAGCAAGTTTACCCAGAATCCTTTGCAGTAGGCAGAGCTATGCAAATCATCTCTTTCCACCCCAGTCTAATCCACAGCGCTTGGAACCGCCAAGCGTGCAATGCTGCGGATTAGTTTCTAAATTTACACAGCCAACCAATTCCTACCTGTGGACACGTGTTTCGGGCTTTAGGCCCTAATCCGCACAGGGCTGGAATTGGTTGGCTGTATGGAGTGGGGCTCGGTGAGCAAGCGATACATATATGCTAGCCACCTTAGGGAGAGACCCAAGTTGGGCTAAATGTAGCGGGACGAAAGAGACCGAAAAGCCCTCTACTTAAAGGAAATACATAGTGGATGCTTTCCTGAAACAGAAAGTACTTGCAAGCAGCATAATACAAAGAATAGCAGGTTTACTCAGAATCCTTTGCAGTAGGCGGAGCTATGCAAATCATCTCTTTCTACCCCAGTCTAATCCACAGCGCTTGGAACCGCCAAGCGTGCAATGCTGCGGATTAGTTTCTAAATTTACACAGCCAACCAATTCCTACCTGTGGACACGTGTTTCGGGCTTTAGGCCCTAGCTTCGCCTACTGCAAAGGATTCTGGGTAAACCTGCTATTCTTTGTATTATGCTGCTTGCAAGTATTTTCCGTTTCAGGAAAGCATCCACTATGTATTTCCTTTAAGTAGAGGGCTTTTCGGTCTCTTTCGTCCCGCTACATTTAGCCCAACTTGGGTCTCTCCCTAAGGTGGCTAGCATATATGTATCGCTTGCTCACCGAGCCCCACTCCATACAGCCAACCAATTCCAGCCCTGTGCTGATTAGGGCCTAAAGCCCGAAACACGTGTCCACAGGTAGGAATTGGTTGGCTGTGTAAATTTAGAAACTAATCCGCAGCATTGCACGCTTGGCGGTTCCAAGCGCTGTGGATTAGACTGGGGTGGAAAGAGATGATTTGCATAGCTCCGCCTACTGCAAAGGATTCTGGGTAAACCGGCTATTCTTTGTATTATGCTGCTTGCAAGTACTTTCCGTTTCAGGAAAGCATCCACTATGTATTTCCTTTAAGTAGAGGGCTTTTCGGTCTCTTTCGTCCCGCTACATTTAGCCCAACTTGGGTCTCTCCCTAAGGTGGCTAGCATATATGTATTGCAAACTCTTGGCATTCTCTTGATGAGCTTCAAGAGGTAGTCACTGGGAATGGTCTTCCAACAATCTTGAAGGAGTTCCCAGAGATGTTTAGCACTTGTTGGCCCTTTTGCCTTCACTCTCCGGTCCAGCTCACCCCAAACCATCTCGATTGGGTTCAGGTCTGGTGACTGTGGAGGCCAGGTCATCTGGCATAGCACCCAATCACTCTCCTCCTTGGTCAAATAGCCCTTACACAGCCTTGAAGTGTGTTTGGGGTCATTGTCCTGTTGAAAAATAAATGATGGTCCAACTAAACGCAAACCGGATGGAATAGCATGCCGCTGCAAGATGCTGTTGTAGCCATGCTGGTTCAGTATGCGTTCAGTTTTTAATAAATCCCCAACAGTGTCACCAGCAAAGCACCCCCACACCATCACACCTCCTCCTCCATGCTTCACCGTGGGAACCAGGCATGTAGAGTCCATCCGTTCACCTTTTCTACGTCGCACAAAGACACGGTGGTTAAAACCAAAAATATCAAATTTGGACTCATCACACCAAAGCACAGATTTCCACTGGTCAAATGTCCATTCCTTGTGTTCTTTAGCCCAAACAAGTCTCTTCTGCTTGTTGCCTGTCCGTAGCAGTGGTTTCCTAGCAGCTATATTACCATGAAAGCCTGCTGCACAAAGTCTCCTCTTAACAGTTGTTATACAGATGTGTCTGCTGCTAGAACTGTGTGTGGCATTGACCTGGTCTCTAATCTGAGCTGCTGTTAAACTGCGATTTCTGAGGCTGGTGTCTCGGATAAACAAATCCTCAGAAACAGATGTGACTCTTGGTCTTCCATTCCTCATGTGAGCCAGTTTCTTTGTAGCGCTTGATGGTTTTTGCCACTGCACTTGGGGATACTTTCAAAATTTTCCCAATTTTTCGGACTGACTGACCTTCATTTCTTTTTTTTTTTTTTACTGAATCATATTTATTAAAAAAATTTCAGATGAAACAGATAAAAACAACAATTCTGCAAACAGAGCAGAGTAGAATAATAATACAATAAGAAAACAGACAATCCAACGCAAGGGGGGGGGGGGGAGGGGGTAGGTACACATAGGTATGCAACTGTAGATTATTTAGATCGAAGGTCTAAACATTAACTAATCTACCAAACTACCGGTTCCTGAAAGTCAAAGCTCCATATAAACTAAACAGCCAGGCACAGAGCAAGAATTTGTCACGGTCCGAGAGTATCAGATCCCGGATCACCACAGCACAATCCTCTTCACGAAGGGATAAAGGAAAACCGGCTATCAAGCCACAGCTTCCAGATGTGAGACTTTTTTCTTTTTGATGATGCAGATAACACCAGCGTCCGTTCGTATTGGCAATGAAGGTTCATCCTATCAATCACAGATTGTATGGTCGGTGCGCTAGTCACTCTCCACTTGGAAGCTATTGCCAGTCTAGCGGCTATAAACAAATGTGAGAACACACCTCTCAGTTCATGTGGGATCTCATCCAAACCAATATGCAATAAAACCATACTAGGTTGCAGGGCCATCCGAATCCCAGTCGCCTCCGCTATCACGTCCTCCAAACTAACCCAAAGATTCAGCCACCCATCAGGCGCTAGGGTGACCTGCAAGTCATCCTCCCACTGACTCATGAATTTCAACTTAACCTCTGAGTCAGGATCATTCAGGGCTCTATACAAAATAGATACATTGCGAGTACTAGGACCAGGCACCAAGAAAAGACCATTTACTGTACGAACTAAGTTGTTATGAAAAAAAGACGACAGTTGTGTAGTGTGTATAAGATGTCTTAATTGTAAAAACTGATAAAATCTATGCCGAATATCAGGGTGTTTCACAACTAGGCGATCAAACGGTTTAATCATTGTGTCATCAAGCAGCTGATGAAGTGATTTTACACCAGCCCGTATCCATGGCTGTAAATCTAAATATGGAATATGTAATTCTAGCGCCTTCAGTGACACTTCAGTTAATGGAATTTTAATAAGGGTCGGGACCGTCTGTCTCCAAAAATGCAGTGCAGTAGACATGGTCGGTAGAGGGAGCCTACCTGTCCGTGGCCCCAAAGCTTCAACCTCTAACATGAATCGGGTGGAACCTCTAGTTGCATAGAAATTTTCAATTTGCAACCATCTATGATCCTTATCAAGCTGCCACCAGTCCCGCAACCCTGCCACCACCGAAGCCTTATAGTACGCCATCAAGTTTGGTAATCCTATTCCCCCCAAATCATAAGGGTAGTACATAAGGGATTTAGCCACTCTAGGAGTTTTGTGGGCCCATATGTATCTATTTGTTAAGCGTTGAAGGTTTGTTATAATTTTGCTTGGAACCCTCAAAGGGAGACATCTAAAATAATATAATATCTTGGGGAGAATTTTCATTTTGAAAATGTTGATTCTGGCCACTCAGGATGTCATGAACATATGCAAGGAGTCTAACTCAGTCTTAATCTCCCTGGATAGAGCAGAATAATTCACCTCTATAATATGTTGAGAACATGTAAGCTTTATACCAAGAAAAGGGATACCCTGATCAGTCCAATGAAAGGGAAACTTATTCTCTAATTCAGTTCTGACGACCAAAGGGACCGCGACAGGGAATACCAAAGATTTGGATGCATTCAGTTTGTAATAGGATACTGCCGCAAACTCCTCTAGCTCAGCCATTACAGCCGAGAACGACCGCTCCAGATCCACACAGGTTATGATAACGTTATCCGCGTAAAGACCAATCTTATGAGCAGCCGGGCCAACCATCAAACCTGAAATATCAGAGTTAACACGGATTTTCTCCGCCAAAGGCTCCATGCATAATGCAAATATAATGGGGGATAGTGGACATCCCTGCCGCGTCTCATTGGTGATCAGAAAGGGAGCAGACACTACTCCAGAGGCGAGAACTCTGGCAGATGGAGTGGAATATATGGCTGAAATCGCTGATAGGATGGGGCCCTCCAAACCGAACTTCCGAAGAACACTTCCCAAATAACCCCAATGTACCCTATCAAAAGCCTTCTCAGCATCCAAAGACAGAAAGGCACTGGGAAGGCCTGACAGTTCCGCCACCCTGATGAGATTCAACATTCGGCGGGTACCATCCGTAGTTTCTCGGCCAGCCACAAAACCGACCTGGTCGGGAGAGACAAGAGAGGGTATTATCAAATGAAGGCGGGAGGCTAACAATTTGGTATATATATTTAAATCACAATTCAATAAAGCAATGGGCCTAAAATTTCCAGGACTATCAGGGGTCTTACCTGGCTTAGGGAGAGTGGTAATAATAGCTTCCAGATTGGAGACAGCAACTTTGCCTGAATCCCGCCAACTTGAAAACAACCTCAATAGATATGGGGCCAGAATATCTTGGCAAGTGCGATAATATTCATTTGATAGCCCATCCGAACCAGGTGCGGCGTGCAGCTTACTACTTTTAATGTTTTTTTTAATCTCCTCCTCTGTAAATGGGGCATTTAACAAGAGTAATTGTTCTTGGGATACGCATGGTAAATTAACTGACTGTAGGTATGAGTCTATTGATACCTGGGTGGGTTGACGGGTCTGCTGGTCAGAATGTAAGTTATATAAATGGGAGTAATACTTTGCAAAAGTCTCTGCGATTTCAATCGGATTCCTAACCAAACACCCATTCTGACCTAGCAAACCATCCAATCTGGATTTAGCCTCTCATTTGCGTACCCTACGGGCCAGTATATTTCCCGCCCTGTCTCCAGTGGTATAAAAGTGAGTTTTGAATTTACGTAAATTATGGGCATAGGTAGAGAGCAAATTCTCCCACAATTTAAAGCGAACACCGTATATCTCATCTGATACTGCCTGAGAGGGTGAGGTTTTGTTCAGTGATTCCAACTGATCAAGTCTAGTTAAGAGGTCATCCCGTAACCCCCTATTGCGCTTCAGTATGGAGGCTTGTTGGATGAGATATCCCCGAATAACCACTTTATGTGCAGCCCATAACGTTTCATCTGAAACTTCCCCATTATCGTTAACGTGGAAATAGTGGGTCAGCTCATTAGAGATACCACACGTCACCCTCTCATTTAGCAAGAGAGAAGGGTTCAGACGCCATTTAAAGGCAGGGTTCACATGATGTTTTAATGCTAACTGTAACACAATGGGGGCATGATCAGACCAGGTAATTAGTCCTATGTTGGAGGAGATGCATCTGGAAAGAACCGTAGTATCTACCAAAATATGGTCTATCCGAGAGTATGTACGGTGTCGGAAAGAATAGAAGGTATAATCTTTTTCGCTCGCATGGGAGTATCTCCAGAAATCATGTAGATGATATTCTTTGGTTAACCCCTTTCTGCCATTAGATGTACTATTCCGTCCATGTGGGGTGGGCCTTAATTCCCATGGACGGAAAAGTACGTCATATGCGATCGGCAGCGCTCACGGGGGGAGTGCCGCCGATCTCAGCCGGGTGTCAGCTGCTTATCGCAGCTGACATCCGGCACTAAGTGCCAGGAGCGGTCACGGACCGCCCCCGGCACATTAACCCCCGGTACACCGCGATCAAAGATGTGCCGGCGGTACAGGGAAGCATCGCGCAGGGAGGGGGCTTCCTGCGGGCTTCCCTGAGCCCCCCGCAGCAACGCGATGTGATCGCGTTGCTGCGAGGGTCTTACCTCCCTCCCTGCCTGCTCCAGGCCCGGATCCAAGATGGCCACGGATCCGGGTCCTGCAGGGAGGGAGGTGGCTTCACAGAGCCTGCTCAGAGCAGGCACTGTGAAGCCTGCAGTCCTGTAAGTGAGATCGGTGATCTGACAGAGTGCTATGCAAACTGTCAGATCATTGATCTGTGATGTCCCCCCCTGGGACAAAGTAAAAAAGTAAAAAAAATGTTTTTCCAAATGTGTAAAAAAAAAAAAAAAAATCCTAAATAATAATAAAAAAAAATATTATCCCCATAAATACATTTCTTCATCTAAATAAAAAAAAACAATAAAAGTGCACATATTTAGTATCACCGCATCCGTAACGACCCGACCTATAAAACTGGCCCAATAGTTAACCCCTTCAGTAAACACCGTAAGAAAAAAAAAAAAAAAGAGGCAAAAAACAACGCTTTATTATCATACCGCCGAACAAAAAGTGGAATAACACGCGATCAAAAAGACAAATATAAATAACCATGGTACCGCTGAAAATGTCATCTTGTCCCGCAAAAAAACGAGCCACGATATAGCATCATCAGCAAAAAAATAAAAAAGTTATAGTCCTGAGAATAAAGCGATGCAAAAATAATTATTTTTTCTGTAAAATAGTTTTTATCGTATAAAAGCGCCAAAACATAAAAAAATGATATAAATGAGATATCGCTGTAATCGTACTGACCTGAAGAATAAAACTGCTTTATCAATTTTACCAAACGCGGAACGGTATAAATGCCTCCCCCAAAAGAAATTTATGAATAGCTGGTTTTTGGTCATTCTTCCTCACAAAAATCGGAATAAAAAGCGATCAAAAAATGTCACATGCCCGAAAATGTTACCAATAAAAATGTCAACTCGTCCCGCAAAAAACAAGACCTGACATGACTCTGTGGACCCAAATATGGAAAAATTATAGCTCTCAAAATGTGGTAACGCAAAAAATATTTTTTGCAATAAAAAGCGTCTTTCAGTGTGTGACGGCTGCCAATCATAAAAATCCGCTAAAAAACTCACTATAAAAGTAAATCAAACCCCCCTTCATCACCCTTTTAGTTAGGGAAAAATTTTTAAAATTTTTTTTTTCCATTTTCCCATTAGGGCTAGGGTTAGGGCTAGGGTTAGGGCTAGGGTTAGGGCTTGGGTTAGGGCTAGGGTTAGGGCTAGGGTTGGGGCTACAGTTAGGGTTGGGGCTAAAGTTAGGGTTTAGATTACATTTACAGTTGGGAATAGGGTTGGGATTAGGGTTAGGGGTGTGTCAGGGTTAGAGGTGTGGTTAGGGTTACCATTGGAATTAGGGCTAGGGGTGTGTTTGGATTAGGGTTTCAGTTATAATTGGGGGGTTTCCACTGTTTAGGCACATCAGGGGCTCTCCAAACACGGCATGGCGTCCGATCTCAATTCCAGCCAATTCTGCGTTGAAAAAGTAAAACAGTGCTTCTTCCCTTCCGAGCTCTCCCGTGTGCCCAAACAGGGGTTTACCCCAACATATGGGGTATCAGCGTACTCAAGACAAATAGGACAACAACTTTTGGGGTCCAATTTCTCCTGTTACCCTTGGGAAAATACAAAACTGGGGGCTAAAAATTAATTTTTGTGGGAAAAAAAAAGATTTTTTATTTTCACGGCTCTGCGTTATAAACTGTAGTGAAACACTTGGGGGTTCAAAGTTCTCACAACACATCTAGATGAGTTCCCTGGGGGGTCTAGTTTCCAATATGGGGTCACTTTTGGGGGGTTTCTACTGTTTAGGTACATTAGGGGCTCTGCAAACGCAATGTGACGCCTGCAGACTATTCCATCTAAGTCTGCATTCCAAATGGCACTCCTTCCCTTCCGAGCCCTCCCATGCGCCAAAACACTGGTTCCCCCCACATATGGGGTATCAGCGTACTCAAGACTAATTGGACAACAACTTTAGGGGTCGAATTTCTCCTCTTACCCTCGGGAAAATACAAAACTGGGGGCTAAAAAATAATTTTGGGGGGAAAGATTTTTATTTTTTTTTCACGGCTCTGCGTTACAAACTGTAGTGAAACACTTGGGGGTTCAAAGCTCTAAGAACACATCTAGATGAGTTCCTTAGGGTGTCTAGTTTCCAAAATGGTGTCACTTGGGGATTTCTACTGTTTAGGTACATTAGGGGCTCTGCAAACGCAATGTGACACCTGCAGACCATTCCATCTAAGTCTGCATTCCAAATGGCGCTCCTTCCCTTCCGAGCCCTCCCATGCGCCCAAACAGTGGTTCCCGCCACATATTGTGTATAATCGCACTCAGAACAAATTGGGCAACAAATTTTGGGGTCCAATTTCTCCTGTTACCCTCGGGAAAATACAAAACTGGGGGCTAAAAAATAATTTTTGTGGGAAAAAATTTTTGTTTTATCTTTACGGCTCTGCATTATAAACTTCTGTGAAGCCCTTGGTGGGTCAAAGCACTCAAAACACATCTAGATAAGTTCCTTAGGGGGTCTACTTTCCAAAATGGTGTCACTTGTGGGGGGTTTCAATGTTTAGGCACATCAGTGGCTCTCTAAACGCAACATGGCGTCCCATCTCAATTCCTGTCAATTTTGCATTGAAAAGTCAAACGGCGCTCCTTCCCTTCCGAGCTCTCCCATGCGCCCAAACAGTGGTTCAACCCACATATGGTGTATCAGCATACTCAGGACAAATTGTACAACAACTTTTGGGGTCCAATTTCTTCTCTTACCCCTTGGGAAAATAAAAAATTGGGGGCGAAAAGATAATTTTTGTGAAAAAATATGATTTTTGATTTTTACGGTTCTGCATTATAAACTTCTGTGAAGCACTTGGTGGGTCAAAGTGCTCACCACACCTCTAGATAAGTTCCTTAGGGGGTCTACTTTCCAAAATGGTGTCACTTGTGGGGGGTTTCAATGTTTAAGCACATCAGTGGCTCTCCAAACGCAACATGGCGTCCCATCTCAATTCCTGTCAATTTTGCATTGAAAAGTCAAACGGCGCTCCTTCCCTTCCAAGTTCTCCCATGCGCCCAAACAGTGGTTTACCCCCACATATGGGGTATCAGCGTACTCAGGACAAATTGTACAACAACTTTTGGGGTCCATTTTCTCCTGTTACCCTTGGTAAAATAAAACAAATTGGAGCTGAAGTAAATTTTTTGTGAAAAAAAGTTAAATGTTCATTTTTATTTAAACATTCCAAAAATTCCTGTGTTCCTGTGAAGCACCAGAAGGGATAATAAACTTCTTGAATATGGTTTTGAGCACTTCAAATGAGATGCGGTCCCTAAAAAAAAATGGTGTTGTAAAAATGTGAAATTGCTGGTCAACTTTTAACCCTTATAACTCCCTAACCAAAAAAAATTTTGGTTCCAAAATTGTGCTGATGTAAAGTGGACATGTGGGAAATGTTACTTATTAAGTATTGTGTGTGACATATCTCTGTGATTTAATTGCATAAAAATTCAAATTTGGAAAATTGCGAAATTTTCATATTTTTCGCCAAATTTCTGTTTTTTTTCACAAATAAACGCAGGTACTATCAAATAATTTTTACCACTATCATGAAGTACAATATGTCACGAGAAAACAATGTCAGAATCACTGGGATCCGTTGAAGCGTTCCAGAGTTATAACCTCATAAAGGGACAGTAGTCAGAATTGTAAAAATTGGCCCGGTCCATAACGTGCAAACCACCCTTGGGGGTAAAGGGGTTAAACCTTTCAACTCCCCCCTAGGCCGAATACCACCTCGTGAGCAGTCTAGATCTCTATCCATGGGGAGATTAAAGTCTCCGCAATATAACTTTTCACCTTGCGCCAAACCATCCACTCTTTGTAATACCATGCGGATAAATGATTGCTGCGAGTGATTTGGGGCATACAGGACTGTGATAGTGTGCAACTCGCCATTCAATGTGCCTATGAGGATCAGAAATCTGCCTGCAGGATCCGCCACCCTCTGAATATACTTAAAGGCTAAGGTATTTTTAAAGATGATGCACACTCCAGCTTTTTTAGTGTTATTATTAACGAAGTAGATATTAGAGAATTGCGGGTGACGAAGCCTAAAATTATCAGCTTCTATCAGATGTGTCTCCCGCAGGCAGATGATCTCCGCACCTGATTTTTTCACTTCTTTCCATAGGATGGACCTCTTACAGGGGGAGTTCAACCCCCTAACATTTAGAGACATAATGGTAACACTCATAATTGAACATTCTAAACCTTGCTATCACACATATATCTTCATTAACCAACATCACCCGCATCAGTGCACCTGTGTTAGCCACATAAAAGATCACAGGAACCACATTAAAAAGACCCATATCGAAGGAGTACCTAAAGAAAGGAAGACAAGGGGAACAAAACACAAAGAAAACTAGCAGAACTTCTAAACACAAAGTCATGTAGCCACTAGGCCAATGGCCAGGCTGGTCAGGCAATAAACACCTAAAAGGTCAGTCCTAGACCGTAGGTGGATGCCAGCTCAGGGCAATTCCAAGAGTCACTCCCAAACAGATGAAAATAACTGGGAGTTATCTTGGACGGGGTGCTGGAGCAGAGAGAAAAAAGGCGGAGAGAGAAAGAAAAAACAACAAAAATAGAAAAACAGGGTATAAAATCCGTAGCACCCTCACAGCATAGTCCTGCATCCGGACATCATCTCATTCTCCTCTTCAAGTTTGAAACCAGTCCTGTTATGAAAGGCAATTCAGAATCACAATGGACATGGAGGTCAGAGCACATACAGTGATCTGACAATAACCAAAAATAATAGAACGAGCTCTGAGACGTGGGAACTCTGCAGACCGCAATCCCTAATCCTATCAAACCACACTAAAGGTAGCCGTGGAGCGCTCCTGACCAGAACCTAGGCGCCTCGTCACAGCCTGAGAAACTAGCTAGTCCTGAAGATAGAAAAATAAGCCTACCTTGCCTCAGAGAAATTCCCCAAAGGAAAAGGCAGCCCCCCACATATAATGACTGTGAGTAAGATGAAAACACAAACATAGAGATGAAACAGACCTAGCAAAGCGAGGCCTGACTAGCTGAACAGAACGAGGATAGGGAAGATAACTTTGCGGTCAGCACAAAAACCTATAAATAACCACGCAGAGGGGACAAAAAGACCCTCTGCACCGACTAACGGTACGGAGGTGGTCCCTCTGCGTCTCAGAGCTTCCAGCAGGCGAGAAAAACCAATTAAGCAAGCTGGACTGAAAAATAGCAACAAAATAACATAAGCAAAACTTAGCTTTGCAGAGCAGCAGGCCACAGGAATGATCCAGGGAAAAAACAAGTCCTACACTGGAACATTGACAGGAAGCATGGATCAAAGCATCAGGTGGAGTTAAGTAGAGAAGAAGCTAACGAGCTCACCAGATCACCTGAGGGAGGAAACTCAGAAGCTGCAGTACCACTTTCCTCCACAAACGGAAGATACCAGAGAGAATCAGCCGAAGTACCACTTGTGACCACAGGAGTGAACTCTGCCACAGAATTCACAACAGTACCCCCCCTTGAGGAGGGGTCACCGAACCCTCACCAGAGCCCCCAGGCCGACCAGGATGAGCCATATGAAAGGCACGAACAAGATCGGGAGCATGAACATCAGAGGCAAAAACCCAGGAATTATCTTCCTGAGCATAACCCTTCCATTTAACCAGATACTGGAGTTTCCGTCTTGAAACACGAGAATCCAAAATCTTCTCCACAATATACTCCAATTCCCCCTCCACCAAAACCGGGGCAGGAGGCTCAACAGATGGAAACATAGGTGCCACGTATCTCCGCAACAATGACCTATGGAATACGTTATGTATGGAAAAAGAATCTGGAAGGGTCAGACGAAAAGACACAGGATTAAGAACCTCAGAAATCCTATACGGACCAATAAAACGAGGTTTAAACTTAGGAGAGGAAACCTTCATAGGAATATGACGAGAAGATAACCAAACCAGATCCCCAACACGAAGTCGGGGACCCACACGGCGTCTGCGATTAGCGAAAAGTTGAGCCTTCTCCTGGGACAAGGTCAAATTGTCCACTACCTGAGTCCAAATCTGCTGCAACCTGTCCACCACAGTATCCACACCAGGACAGTCCGAAGACTCAACCTGTCCAGAAGAGAAACGAGGATGGAAACCAGAATTGCAGAAAAACGGTGAAACCAAGGTAGCCGAGCTGGCCCGATTATTAAGGGCGAACTCAGCCAAAGGCAAAAAGGACACCCAGTCATCCTGATCAGCAGAAACAAAGCACCTCAGATATGTTTCCAAGGTCTGATTGGTTCGCTCGGTCTGGCCATTAGTCTGAGGATGGAAAGCCGAGGAAAAAGACAAGTCAATGCCCATCCTACCACAAAAGGCTCGCCAAAACCTCGAAACAAACTGGGAACCTCTGTCAGAAACAATATTCTCTGGAATGCCATGCAAACGAACCACATGCTGGAAGAACAAAGGCACCAAATCAGAGGAAGAAGGCAATTTAGACAAGGGTACCAGATGGACCATCTTAGAAAAGCGATCACAGACCACCCAAATGACTGACATCTTTTGAGAAACGGGAAGGTCAGAAATAAAATCCATAGAGATATGTGTCCAATGCCTCTTCGGGACCGGCAAGGGCAAAAGCAACCCACTGGCACGAGAACAGCAGGGCTTAGCCCGAGCACAAATCCCACAGGACTGCACAAAAGTACGCACATCCCGCGACAGAGAGGGCCACCAAAAGGATCTAGCCACTAACTCTCTGGTACCAAAGATTCCAGGATGACCAGCCAACACCGAACAATGAAGTTCAGAGATAACTCTATTCGTCCACCTATCAGGGACAAACAGTTTCTCCGCTGGGCAACGATCAGGTTTATTAGCCTGAAATTTTTGCAGCACCCGCCGCAAATCAGGGGAGATGGCAGACACAATTACTCCCTCCTTGAGGATACCCGCCGGCTCAGACAAACCCGGAGAGTCGGGTACAAAACTACTAGACAGAGCATCCGCCTTCACATTTTTAGAGCCCGGAAGGTACGAAATCACAAAGTCAAAACGGGCAAAAAGCAACGACCAACGAGCTTGTCTAGGATTCAAGCGCTTGGCAGACTCGAGATAAGTCAAATTCTTATGATCAGTCAATACCACCACGCGATGCTTAGCTCCTTCAAGCCAATGACGCCACTCCTCGAATGCCCACTTCATGGCCAGCAACTCTCGGTTGCCCACATCATAATTTCGCTCAGCAGGCGAAAACTTCCTGGAAAAGAAAGCGCATGGTTTCATCACTGAGCAACCAGAACCTCTCTGTGACAAAACAGCCCCTGCTCCAATCTCAGAAGCATCAACCTCGACCTGGAACGGAAGAGAAACATCTGGTTGACACAACACAGGGGCAGAAGAAAAACGACGCTTCAACTCTTGAAAAGCTTCCACAGCAGCAGAAGACCAATTGACCACATCAGCACCCTTCTTGGTCAAATCGGTCAATGGTTTAGCAATACTAGAAAAATTGCAGATGAAGCGATGATAAAAATTAGCAAAGCCCAGGAACTTTTGCAGACTTTTCAGATATGTCGGCTGAGTCCAATCATGGATGGCTTGGACCTTAACAGGATCCATCTCGATAGTAGAAGGGGAAAAGATGAACCCTAAAAATGAAACCTTCTGCACACCAAAGAGACACTTTGATCCCTTCACAAACAAAGAATTAGCACGCAGGACCTGAAAAACCGTTCTGACCTGCTTCACATGAGACTCCCAATCATCCGAGAAGATCAAAATGTCATCCAAGTACACAATCAGGAATTTATCCAGGTACTCTCGGAAGATGTCATACATAAAGGACTGAAACACTGATGGAGCATTGGCAAGTCCGAACGGCATCACGAGATACTCAAAGTGACCCTCGGGCGTATTAAATGCAGTTTTCCATTCATCGCCTTGCTTAATTCGCACCAGATTATACGCACCACGAAGATCTATCTTTGTGAACCAACTAGCCCCCTTAATCCGAGCAAACAGATCAGATAACAATGGCAAGGGGTACTGAAATTTAACCGTGATCTTATTAAGAAGGCGGTAATCTATACAAGGTCTCAGCGAACCATCCTTCTTGGCTACAAAAAAGAACCCTGCTCCTAATGGCGACGATGACGGGCGAATATGCCCCTTCTCCAGTGATTCCTTCACATAACTGCGCATAGCAGTGTGCTCAGGCACGGACAAATTAAACAATCGACCTTTTGGGAATTTACCACCAGGAATCAAATTGATAGCACAATCACAATCCCTATGCGGAGGTAGGGTATTGGACTTGGGCTCATCAAATACATCCCGGTAATCAGACAAGAACTCTGGGACCTCAGAAGGGGTGGATGACGAAATTGACAGAAATGGAACATCACCATGTACCCCCTGACAACCCCAGCTGGACACCGACATGGATTTCCAATCTAATACTGGATTATGGGCTTGTAGCCATGGCAACCCCAACACGACCACATCATGCAGATTATGCAACACCAGAAAGCGAATAACCTCCTGATGTGCAGGAGCCATGCACATGGTCAGCTGGGTCCAGTATTGAGGCTTAGTCTTGGCCAAAGGCGTAGCATCAATTCCTCTCAATGGAATAGGACACTGCAAGGGCTCCAAGAAAAACCCACAACGCTTAGCATATTCCAAGTCCATCAAATTCAGGGCAGCGCCTGAATCCACAAATGCCATGACAGAATACGATGACAAAGAGCAGATCAAGGTAACGGACAGAAGAAATTTTGACTGTACAGTACCAATGGTGGCAGACCTAGCGAACCGCTTAGTGCGCTTAGGACAATCAGAGATAGCATGAGTGGAATCACCACAGTAGAAACACAGACCATTCAGACGTCTATGTTCTTGCCGTTCAACTCTGGTCAAGGTCCTATCACACTGCATAGGCTCAGGTTTAAGCTCAGGTAATACCGCCAAATGGTGCACAGATTTACGCTCACGCAAGCGTCGACCGATCTGAATGGCCAAAGACATAGACTCATTCAAACCAGCAGGCATAGGAAATCCCACCATGACATCCTTAAGGGCTTCAGAGAGACCCTTTCTGAATATTGCTGCCAGCGCAGATTCATTCCATTGAGTGAGCACTGACCATTTTCTAAATTTCTGACAATATACCTCTATCTCATCCTGAGCCTGACAAAGAGCCAGCAAATTTTTTTCTGCCTGATCCACTGAATTAGGCTCATCGTACAGCAACCCAAGCGCCAGGAAAAACGCATCGATATTACTCAATGCAGGATCTCCTGACGCAAGAGAAAACGCCCAGTCCTGAGGGTCGCCGCGCAAAAAAGAAATGACGATCCTAACCTGTTGAATTGGGTCACCAGAAGAGCGAGGTTTCAAAGCCAGAAATAGTTTACAATTATTTTTGAAACTCAGAAATTTAGTTCTATCTCCAAAAAACAAATCTGGAATAGGAATTCTCGGTTCTAGCAAAGAATTCTGAACCACAAAATCTTGAATATTTTGAATTCTTGCCGTGAGCTGATCCACACATGAAGACAGACCTTTAATGTCCATCGCTACACCTGTGTCCTGAACCACCCAAATGTCTAGGGGAAAAAAAAGACAAAACACAGTGCAAAGAAAAAAAAATGGTCTCAGAACTTCTTTTTTCCCTCTATTGAGAATCATTAGCACTTTAGGCTTCCTGTACTGTTATGAAAGGCAATTCAGAATCACAATGGACATGGAGGTCAGAGCACATACAGTGATCTGACAATAACCAAAAATAATAGAACGAGCTCTGAGACGTGGGAACTCTGCAGACCGCAATCCCTAATCCTTTCAAACCACACTAAAGGTAGCCGTGGAGCGCTCCTGACCAGAACCTAGGCGCCTCGTCACAGCCTGAGAAACTAGCTAGTCCTGAAGATAGAAAAATAAGCCTACCTTGCCTCAGAGAAATTCCCCAAAGGAAAAGGCAGCCCCCCACATATAATGACTGTGAGTAAGATGAAAACACAAACATAGAGATGAAACAGACCTAGCAAAGCGAGGCCCGACTAGCTGAACAGAACGAGGATAGGGAAGATAACTTTGCGGTCAGCACAAAAACCTATAAATAACCACGCAGAGGGGACAAAAAGACCCTCCGCACCGACTAACGGTACGGAGGTGGTCCCTCTGCGTCTCAGAGCTTCCAGCAGGCGAGAAAAACCAATTAAGCAAGCTGGACTGAAAAATAGCAACAAAATAACATAAGCAAAACTTAGCTTTGCAGAGCAGCAGGCCACAGGAATGATCCAGGGAAAAAACAAGTCCTACACTGGAACATTGACAGGAAGCATGGATCAAAGCATCAGGTGGAGTGAAGTAGAGAAGAAGCGAAATTAGGATTATTTAGTCTAGAAAAAAGACGACTGAGGGGCGATCTAATAACCATGTATAAGTATATAAGGGGACAATACAAATATCTCGCTGAGGATCTGTTTATACCAAGGAAGGTGACGGGCACAAGGGGGCATTCTTTGCGTCTGGAGGAGAGAAGGTTTTTCCACCAACATAGAAGAGGATTCTTTACTGTTAGGGCAGTGAGAATCTGGAATTGCTTGCCTGAGGAGGTGGTGATGGCGAACTCAGTCGAGGGGTTCAAGAGAGGCCTGGATGTCTTCCTGGAGCAGAACAATATTGTATCATACAATTATTAGGTTCTGTAGAAGGACGTAGATCTGGGTATTTATTATGATGGAATATAGGCTGAACTGGATGGACAAATGTCTTTTTTCGGCCTTACTAACTATGTTACTATGTTACTAACGAGCTCACCAGATCACCTGAGGGAGGAAACTCAGAAGCTGCAGTACCACTTTCCTCCACAAACGGAAGATCCCAGAGAGAATCAGCCGAAGTACCACTTGTGACCACAGGAGTGAACTCTGCCACAGAATTCACAACACAGTCCTGGACGATTTTCTTTCCTGTTGGATTTTGACGGGGAGCGAAGGAAATCTTCCATTCAGTTAGCATGATCTCAGCCTGCTTGGGAGATTGACAGACTACACCACGACCATCATAGGAAATTATCAGCTTGACAGGGTTAAAACCCCATTTGTATCGGATATGAACATCACGTAGTGCTTTACAGACATGAGCAAATTCTCGCCTCTTTGCCAGCGTGGGCGCTGATAAGTCCGGGAACACTTGTAAGCCATGGTATTCAGCAAGGAGCTCAGGGGTTTTTCTCATCTTCTGCATGAAGGCGTCTTTGGTAGAATAGAAGTGAATGCGCGCCAAAGTGTCTCTGGGCAAAGCTGGGTTCACATGCTGAGGCTTAGGGAGTCTATGTATCCTATCAATTAGAAAATCCCTGGGGAGCAAGGAAGGGAGCACAGATTGCATGAATTTAAGTAAAAATTCAGCTAGATCTTTGTCTGGAATGTCCTCCGGTATACCCCTGACACGCACATTATTTCTCCGTGATCTATCTTCCAAGTCATGCATCTTATCTTGAACCATATCCATATCCTCCCTCAAAGCTTTATTTTCATCCACTAAAGCATCTATAGCTTTGGCATATTCGGTCATCTTGCTCTCAACATGTGCAGTCCTCTCCCCCAAGGACGAGACTTCCCCCCTAATCTCCTGCATCATAGACTGCATGTCTTCCTTTAGAGAAGCACGGATGGAGGCTAAAAATTCTTTCATGTCTCCTTTAGTAATAGGAGATAAGTTGCTGAGAGTCTCAGATGTCTCCCTCCCTCTGGAGCCACCAGACGAGTTGGAGGAAGCCGAGGGGGAAGCCGCCGCCATTTTACCTGCCGCATGTGCAGACTGTCTCCGGGGGAAGAAATCCAGGAGCTTCGGCGGGGAACTGCGTCTCTGCGATCTCCCTCAAGTCATCATGTGCCCAAGATCTTCCTGGAGCCGTAACAGTGCACAGAGAGGAGAAGAGATAATAAAAAGTGCTGATATTAGCCGGTTTAAGTCTGGAGTAGCAGGAGCCTGTGAGTTATGCTTCCTCTCTAGTCTGCATGCAGGCCACACCCCCCCTGACCTTCATTTCTTAAAGTAATGATGGCCACTCATTTTTCTTTACTTACCTGCTTGTTTCTTGCCATAATACAAAATCTAACAGTCTATTCAGTAGGACTATCAGCTGTGTATCCACCAGACTTCTGCTCAACACAACGGATGGTCCGAACACCATTTATAAGGCAAAAAGTCCCACTTATTAAACCTGACAGGGCACACCTGTGAAGTGAAAACCATTCCCGGTGACTACCTCTTCAAGCTCATCAAGAGAATGCCAAGAGTGTGCAAAGCAGTCATCAAAGCAAAAGGTGGCTACTTTGAAGAACCTAGAATATAAGACATAATTTCAGCTGTTTCACACTTCTTTGTTAAGTATATAATTCCACATGTGTTAATTCATAGTTTTGATGCCTTCAGTGTGAATGTACAATTTTCATAGTCATGAAAATACAGAAAAATCTTTAAATGAGAAGGTGTGTCCACAAACTTTGGGTCCGTACTGTACAAATATATATATATATATCTATAATATAACGCTGGGAGCGTCACTCTGTCCGAAGCCTCTATAGACTGCGCAAGCGCCGGCGCAGTCTGGGCCTCACAGAGCGACGCTCCCGGGAGATCGCGGTGTGGGTTCACACTGAACACACACCGCGATCTCCACCGCAGAAGCAGGGACCGCCAGGAGGGTGAGTATCGGCCTATATTCACCTGTCCCCGTTCCATCGCTGAGCGGCGCCATCTTCCTGGTCTTCGGTCTGTGGCCTTCAGTTCAGAGGGCGCGATGACGCGCTTAATGCGCGCCGGCGCCGCCCTCTGACTGAACAGTCACAGCCAGGAGACCGGGAAGATGGCGGCGCTCAGCGATGGAACGCCAGACAGGTGAGTATAGTAAATGCTGGGGGGGCCTGAGCTGGCGGCGATACCGGCACCTGACCCCCACAGCGCGCCGGTGTCCCCGCCTGCTCAGGCCCCCCCAGCACTCGGCGCCGAGCGGGTCAGAGGCAGTATGGGGACGCAGGATGGAGCAGCACATAAGGATGGGGACGCAGGATGGAGCAGCACATAAGGATGGGGACGCAGGATGGAGCAGCACATAAGGATGGGGACGCAGGATGGAGCAGCACATAAGGATGGGGACGCAGGATGGAGCAGCACATAAGGATGGGGACGCAGGATGGAGCAGCACATAAGGATGGGGACGCAGGATGGAGCAGCACATAAGGATGGGGACGCAGGATGGAGCAGCACATAAGGATGGAGACGCAGGATGGAGCAGCACATGACAGGATGGGGACGCAGGATGGAGCAGCACATAAGGATGGGGACGCAGGATGGAGCAGCACATAAGGATGGGGACGCAGGATGGAGCAGCACATAAGGATGGGGACGCAGGATGGAGCAGCACATAAGGATGGGAACGCAGGATGGAGCAGCACATAAGGATGGGGACGCAGGATGGAGCAGCACATAAGGATGGGGACGCAGGATGGAGCAGCACATAAGGATGGGGACGCAGGATGCAGCAGCACATGACAGGATGGGGACGCAGGATGGAGCAGGACATAAGGATGGGGACGCAGGATGGAGCAGCACATAAGGATGGGGACGCAGGATGGAGCAGCACATAAGGATGGGGACGCAGGATGCAGCAGCACATGACAGGATGGGGACGCAGGATGGAGCAGGACATAAGGATGGGGACGCAGGATGGAGCAGCACATAAGGATGGGGACGCAGGATGGAGCAGCACATAACAGTATGGGGACGCAGGATGGAGCAGCACATAAGGATGGGGACGCAGGATGGAGCAGCACATAAGGATGGGGACGCAGGATGGAGCAGCACATAAGGATGGGGACGCAGGATGGAGCAGCACATAAGGATGGGGACGCAGGATGGAGCAGCACATAACAGTATGGGGACGCAGGATGGAGCAGGACATAAGGATGGGGACGCAGGATGGAGCAGCACATAAGGATGGGGACGCAGGATGGAGCAGCACATAAGGATGGGGACGCAGGATGGAGCAGCACATAACAGTATTGGGACGCAGGATGGAGCAGGACATAAGGATGGGGACGCAGGATGGAGCAGCACATAAGGATGGGGACGCAGGATGGAGCAGCACATAAGGATGGGGACGCAGGATGGAGCAGCACATAACAGTATGGGGACGCAGGATGGAGCAGGACATAAGGATGGGGACGCAGGATGGAGCAGCACATAAGGATGGGGACGCAGGATGGAGCAGCACATAAAGATGGGGACGCAGGATGGAGCAGCACATAACAGTATGGGGACGCAGGATGGAGCAGCACATAAGGATGGGGACGCAGGATGGAGCAGCACATAAGGATGGGGACGCAGGATGGAGCAGCACATAAGGATGGGGACGCAGGATGGAGCAGCACATAACAGTATGGGGACGCAGGATGGAGCAGGACATAAGGATGGGGACGCAGGATGGAGCAGCACATAAGGATGGGGACGCAGGATGGGGACGCAGGATGGAGCAGCACATAACAGTATGGGGACGCAGGATGGAGCAGGACATAAGGATGGGGAGGCAGGATGGAGCAGCACATAAGGATGGGGACGCAGGATGGAGCAGCACATAAGGATGGGGACGCAGGATGGAGCAGCACATAAGGATGGGGACGCAGGATGGAGCAGCACCATAACAGTATGGGGACGCAGGATGGAGCAGCACATAAGGATGGGGACGCAGGATGGAGCAGCACATAAGGATGGGGACGCAGGATGGAGCAGCACATAACAGGATGGGGACGCAGGATGGAGCAGCACATAACAGGATGGGGATGCAGGATGGAGCAGCACATAAGGATGGGGACGCAGGATGGGAGCAGCACATAAGGATGGGGACGCAGGATGGAGCAGCACATAACAGGATGGGGACGCAGGATGGAGCAGCACATAAGGATGGGGACGCAGGATGCAGCAGCACATAAGGATGGGGACGCAGGATGGAGCAGCGCATGACAGGATGGGGACGCATGATGGAGCAGCACATGACAGGATGGGGACGCAGGATGGAGCAGCACATGACAGGATGGGGACGCAGGATGGGAGCAGCGCATCACAGGATGGGGACGCAGGATGGGAGCAGCGCATGACAGGATGGGGACGCAGGATGGGAGCAGCGCATGACAGGAAAGGGAACGCAGGATGGAGCAGCACATGACAGGATGGGGACGCAGGATGGAGCAGCGCATGACAGGATGGGGACGCAGGATGGAGCAGCACATGACAGGATGGGGACGCAGGATGGAGCAGCGCATGACAGGATGGGGACGCAGGATGGAGCAGCACATACCATGATGGAGACAATATACCAATATAAATGCTCGCCACCCGGGCGTAGAACGGGTTCAATAGCTAGTATATATATATATATATATATATATATATATATATATATATATACAGTCATGGCCAAAAGTATTGACACCCCTGCAATTCTGTCAGATAATACTCATTCTCTTCCTGAAAATGATTGCGAACACAAATTGTTTGGTATTATTATCTTCATTTAATTTGTCTTAAATGAAAAAACACAAAAAGAATTGTCCTAAAGCCAAATTGGATATAATTCCACACCAAACATAAAAAAGGGGGTGGACAAAAGTATTTGCACTGTTCGAAAAATCATGTGATGCTTCTCTAATTTGTGTAATTAACAGCACCTGTAACTTACCTGTGGCACCTAACAGGTGTTGGCAATAACTAAATCACACTTGCAGCCAGTTGACATGGATTAAAGTTGACTCAACCTCTGTCCTGTGTCCTTGTGTGTACCACATTGAGCATGGAGAAAAGAAAGAAGACCAAAGAACTGTCTGAGGACTTGAGAAACCAAATTGTGAGGAAGCATGAGCAATCTCAAGGCTACAAGTCCATCTCCAAAGACCTGAATGTTCCTGTGTCTACCGTGCGCAGTGTCATCAAGAAGTTTAAAGCCCATGGCACTGTGGCTAACCTCCCTAGATGTGGACAGAAAAGAAAAATTGACAAGAGATTTCAACGCAAGATTGTGCGGATGTTGGATAAAGAACCTCGACTAACATCTAAACAAGTTCAAGCTGCCCTGCAGTCCGAGGGTACAACAGTGTCAACCCGTACTATCTGTCAGTGTCTGAATGAAAAGGGACTGTATGGTAGGAGACCCAGGAAGACTCCACTTCTTACCCCGAGACATAAAAAAGCCAGGCTGGAGTTTGCCAAAACTTACCTGAAAAAGCCTAAAACATTTTGGAAGAATGTTCTCTGGTCAGATGAGACAAAAGTAGAGCTTTTTGGGCAAAGGCATCAACATAGAGTGTACAGGAGAAAAAAAGAGGCATTCAAAGAAAAGAACACAGTCCCTACAGTCAAACATTGCGGAAGTTCCCTGATGTTTTGGGGTTGCTTTGCTGCCTCTAGCACTGGACTGCTTGACCGTGTGCATGGCATTATGAAGTCTGAAGACTACCAACAAATTTTGCAGCATAATGTAGGGCCCAGTGTGAGAAAGCTGGGTCTCCCTCAGAGGTCATGGGTCTTCCAGCAGGACAATGACCCAAAACACACTTCAAAAAGCACTAAATGGTTTGAGAGAAAGCACGGGAGACTTCTAAGGTGGCCAGCAATGAATCCAGACCTGAATCCCATAGAACACCTGTGGAGAGATCTAAAAATGGCAGTTTGGAGAAGGCACCCTTCAAATATCAGGGACCTGGAGCAGTTTGCCAAAGAAGAATGGTCTAAAATTCCAGCAGAGCATTGTAAGAAACTCATTGATGGTTACCGGAAGCGGTTGGTCGCAGTTATTTTGGCTAAAGGTTGTGCAACCAAGTATTAGGCTGAGGGTGCCAATACTTTTGTCTGGCCCATTTTTGGAGTTTTGTGTGAAATGATCTCTTTTGTGTTTTTTTTTTCATTTAAGACAAATTAAATGAAGATAATAATACCAAAGAATTTGTGTTTGCAACCATTTTCAGGAAGAAACTGAGTATTATCTGACAGAATTGCAGGGGTGTCAATACTTTTGGCCATGACTGTGTATGTATATATATATATATATATATATATATACACATATATATATATATATATATATATATATATATATACACCTGTCCATTTATGTTGTATTGGACCCTATGACTAAGGGCGCCATGGTCTCTAAAATAATTTTGTAAATTTTGCTGGAAAAATGAGAAATCGCTGGTTAACTTTTAAACCTTATAACTTCCTAACTGAAAAAAAATTTCAAAAATTGTGCTGATGTAAACTATGTAAGAGAATGGTCAGTCATAATATAATGAACACCCATGTTGGCTCTAGCAACCATCTTGTGCAAAGTTAGAAACCAACTTATTCTAAGATGTACTTCTGAAAAGTCATAGACAGATTGGAGAACAAGATGATATCATAGCCATTATCAGGTATAGTGGACATACACACAGGTTAATTGGATCAGCTGCAGGGCCATAATAATTGAAAAAGGGTAAACATATGATAATAAATAAGTGTATTAAGTGAACAATGACAATTACTAAGAGGAACATGGAGATTTACGAGTTCTAATGGAGTTTGGCGTAAAGAACCTCAAAGTCATTACATTTAACCATGGTATTGTCCGTGAATTTGAATAGGTTTTTCTCTGCAGTATGATGTTATCATGTACATGTCCTTCTTGCCGCAATGAACTTTCTTTGTCTGTATCATGTATAAAAAGCCCCTGTTACTGTTGTTCAGGGCCATTACATCGTCAACCTGCTGCCGTGCCACAACATGGCTATTCCATCGCCATTCTGCTGCTGTGCCACAACATGGCCAGGCCAGGGCCAGACCACTGCCAGATGTCCCAGCGTTACTTTGTCTGTCTGGACTTCTGTTCGTGCTCACATGCTTTATTTCACTGACTATCCATGTGCTGTCCTGCTGCGAAATCTCCGAAGAAACTTCAGAGAATTGTCTACATATTTTTTCCCGCTTCTTCCTGCTCTCAGTAAGGAGTTTTTTACAAACTAGACATGTGGGAAATGTTAATAAATAACTATTTTGTGTGACATGACTGATTTAAGGGCATAAAAATTCAATTTGAAAATTGCAAAATTTTCCAAATTGGCCAGAGAAACCAAGGAATGACTTGCCTACAGGCCGCCCCGAAGCACGAACATGTTCCTTATCATAGAGATAAACTGTTTATGCTTTGGAGCGGCCTGTGGGTAGGTCTTTCCTTGGTTTCTCTGGTGTAGAGAAGGAAGATAAAATTCTGCCTACTGTCCAACCTCGAAGCACGAGAATCTCATATACTGAAAACTTCTAATACGGACTACCCAAGAACCACAAGATGAATTTCTTCAGCCCAGGTATCATTTTAATCAGTATAACAGCGGCAACCTGACAGCAGGAGCCGGCGGTTGTCACATCATACTCACCCACTCCTTGTGCGATCTCTGCAAGTCCTCCCTGCATCTATCTGTTGTCACGGCGAGGCAGCCAGCTTCTTCCTGTGTTCAGCGGTTACGTGGTACCGCTCATTAAAGTAATGAATAAGGCAGCACACTGCAGCGCTAGAACATACAAACTTGAAAAACGAAATTCGTTTTTCAAGTTTGTATGTTCTAGCGCTGCAGTGTGCTGACTTATTTACTTAACTATATACGAGTTGGCGACTCTAGGTTCAGCACCTGTTCACACTGAGTCTATGTTTGAATGTGCCGGTCAGGTTTTTGAAATGCATTAAAGTAATGAAAAGCCAATACCTAATACTGGTTATAGGTCAGCAAAAGTTAATGTAACACAATTAACCTATACTCTAAAAATATATATAAACAATACCTATTTTATTAATTACATGAATCCATAAAACAACCACAGACATAATAACACAGACAACCGTGCTCTCTACCTAGCCCTAAGCAAAGGGCCCTAGATAACCCTTGTTGGCACCCTACACACAATCGAGATTGGCGCCCCCACTCAACGTCGGCTAGCCCTGTTGCTCCTGTTGATGCCCTACACAAGTGTCACAATTGGGCCTCCATTTGCTAAACAGGAAATGATAGGGTAAAGGTAATTAAGCTGCCGATATAGCCCGTAATGATATGGGGCTACCACAAAAATACCAGGGTGAGAGACACAGACTCACAAAGTGCAAAACAGTGCAGAAAATAAAGTGCTAATAGTGAAAAAAACCTTGCTATACTGCTCCCTATAATCTTAGTACCTGCCTAGCCGCGGGGGTTGGCACCCTACTGTACAGCGGAAATGGCGCCCCCACTCCACGTCGGCTGACCCTAGGATTCCCTATGAGTAACTATATCGATAGGCAGGAAAGAGTACATATGACTCATAATAAAAATTGATATATATGAAGACACGATATGGCAGGTATACTGATAGGATAACACATTAGCTGGAATTCAGACTATGCCCATATGCAGAAGCAATGAAAAAGTATATATCCAAATAATTTGGGAAAAAGTCCTTTATGTGCCTACATACACTAGTATGCTTTGATATTACACACAGTTGGAGGTCACATAAAAAAGAAAAATACCTTAGATGTCATTAGATAGCCCATATATATAAACCATCTTAACTTAATTGATCATTTTAGTCTGATAACGTGTAATATAGCTATGGAGCAGTTAGCAAGGAAATGATACTCATCGTTCGGAAGATGTCATAATGCGCCTCAACGCGTTTCACCTAACGGATCATCAGGAGGCATAGATGAATGGATGTGTCATGGAGTCATCCAGAAACTCACACTTATATAGATACTAACCCTAGAGGATGACATGCGGCTCAAATTGAATGATGTTCCTAAAGGTATAATTAAAGGCCACTACAACATGGACGACCCATTTCTGCATTAGCGATGTACTCATACATAACCACATATGTGTGGGACGCCATGTTTTCAAAGCGCAGCCCGTCCCATATTCAGGGACTCATTCATATTTAACCCCATCATGACCCAGCCTATTTTGACCTTAAAGACCTTGCCGTTTTTTGCAATTCTGACCAGTGTCCCTTTATGAGGTAATAACTCAGGAACGCTTCAACGGATCCTAGCGGTTCTGAGATTGTTTTTTCATGACATATTGGGCTTCATGTTAGTGGTAAATTTAGGTCAATAAATTCTGCGTTTATTTGTGATAAAAACGGAAAATTGGCGAAAATTTTGAAAATTTCGCAATTTTCACATTTTGAATTTTTATTCTGTTAAACCAGAGAGTTATGTGACACAAAATAGTTAATAAATAACATTTCCCACATGTATACTTTACATCAGCACAATTTTGGAAACAACATTTTTTTTGCTAGGAAGTTATAAGGGTTAAAATATGACCAGCGATTTCTCATTTTTACAACGAAATTTACAAAACCATTTTTTTTAGGGACCACCTCACATTTGAAGTCAGTTTGAGGGGTCTATATGGCTGAAAATACCCAAAAGTGACACCATTCTAAAAAATGCACCCTCAAGGTACTCAAAACCACATTCAAGAAGTTTATTAACCCTTCAGGTACTTCACAGCAGCAGAAGCAACATGAAAGGAAAAAATGAACATTTAACTTTTTAGTCACAAAAATGATCTTTTAGCAACAATTTTTTTATTTTCCCAATGGTAAAAGGAGAAACTGAACCATGAAAGTTGTTGTACAATTTGTCCTGAGTACGCTGATACCTCATATGTGGGGGTAAACCACTGTTTGGGCACACGGCAGGGCTTGGAAGGGAAGGAGCGCCATTTGACTTTTTGAATGAAAAATTGGCTCCACTCTTTAGCGGACACCATGTCACGTTTGGAGAGCCCCCGCGTGCCTAAAAATTGGAGCTCCCCCACAAGTGACCCCATTTTGGAAACTAGACGCCCCAAGGAACTTATCTAGATGCATAGTGAGCACTTTGAACCCCCAGGTGCTTCACAAATTGATCCGTAAAAATGAAAAAGTACTTTTTTTTCACAAAAAAATTCTTTTAGCCTCAATTTTTTCATTTTCACATGGGCAACAGGATAAAATGGATCCTAAAATTTGTTGGGCAATTTCTCCCGAGTACGCCGATACCTCATATGTGGGGGTAAACCACTGTTTGGGCACACGGCAGGGCTCGGAAGGGAAGGCGCGCCATTTGACTTTTTGAATGGAAAATTAGCTTCAATTGTTAGCGGACACCATGTCGCGTTTGGAGAGCCCCTGTGTGCCTAAACATTGGAGCTCCCCCACAATTGACCCCATTTTGGAAACTAGACCCCACAATTGACCCCATTTTGGAAACTAGAACCCCCAAGGAACTTATCTAGATGCATATTGAGCACTTTAAACCCCCAGGTGCTTCACAGAAGTTTATAACGCAGAGCCATGAAAATAAAAAATAATTTTTCTTTCCTCAAAAATGATTTTTTAGCCTGGAATTTCCTATTTTGCCAAGGGTAATAGGAGAAATTGGACCCCAAATGTTGTTGTCCAGTTTGTCCTGAGTACGCTGATACCCCATATGTGGGGGTAAACCACTGTTTGGGCGCACGGCAGGGCTCGGAAGGGAAGGCACGCCATTTGGCTTTTTAAATGGAAAGTTAGCTCAAATCATTAGCGGACACCATGTCACGTTTGGAGAGCCCCTGTGTGCCTAAACATTGGAGATCCCCCACAAATGACCCCATTTTGGAAACTAGACCCCCAACGGAACTAATCTAGATGTGTGGTGAGGACTTTGAACCCCCAAGTGCTTCACAGAAGTTTATAACGCAGAGCCATGAAAATAAAAATAAAAAATTACTTTCTCAAAAATGATCTTTTAGCCTGCAATTTTTTATTTTCCCAAGGGTAACAGGAGAAATTTGACCCCAACATTTGTTGTCCAGTTTCTCCTGAGTACGGTGATACCCCATATGTGGGGGTAAACTACTGTTTGGGCACATGCCGGGGCTCGGAATTGAAGTAGTGACGTTTTGAAATGCAGACTTTGATGGAATGCTCTGCGGGCGTCACGTTGCGTTTGCAGAGCCCCTGATGTGGCTAAACAGTAGAAACCCCCCACAAGTGACCCCATTTTGGAAACTAGACCCCGAAAGGAACTTATCTAGATGTGTGGTGAGCACTTTGAACCCCCAAGTGCTTCACAGAAGTTTATAATGCAGAGCCGTGAAAATAATAAATACGTTTTCTTTCCTCAAAAATAATTATTTAGCCCAGAATTTTTTAATTTTCCCAAGGGTAACAGGAGAAATTTGACCCAAATATTTGTTGTCCAGTTTCTCCTGAGTACGGTGATACCCCATATGTGGGGGTAAACTACTGTTTGGGCACATGCCGGGGCTCGGAATTGAAGTAGTGACGTTTTGAAATGCAGACTTTGATGGAATGGTCTGCGGGCGTCACGTTGCGTTTGCAGAGCCCCTGGTGTGCCTAAACAGTAGAACCCCCCCCAAAAGTGACCCCATTTTAGAAACTAGACCCCCCAAGGAACTTATCTAGATATGTGGTGAGCACTTTGAACCCCCAAGTGCTTCACAGACGTTTACAACGCAGAGCCGTGAAAATAAAAAATCATTTTTCTTTCCTCAAAAATGATGTTTTAGCAAGCATTTTTTTATTTTCACAAGGGTAACAGCAGAAATTGGACCCCAGTAATTGTTGCGCAGTTTGTCCTGAGTATGCTGGTACCCCATATGTGGGGGTAAACCACTGTTTGGGCACACGTTGGGGCTCGGAATTGAGGGAGCACCATTTGACTTTTTGAATACAAGATTGGCTGGAATCAATGGTGGCGCCATGTTGCGTTTGGAGACCCCTGATGTGCCTAAACAGTGGTAACCCCTCAATTCTACCTCCAACACTAACCCCCCCACACCCCTAACCCTAATCCCAACTGTAGCCACAACCCTAATTCCAACCCTAACCGCAACACACCCCTAACCACAACCCTAACCCCAACACACCCCTAACCCTAACCACAACCCTAATTCCAACCCTAACCCTAAGGCTATGTGCCCACGTTGCGGATTCGTGTGAGATTTTTCAGCATCATTTCTGAAAAATCCGCGGGTAAAAGGCACTGTGTTTTACCTGCGGATTTTCCGCGGATTTCCAGTGTTTTTTGTGCGGATTTCACCTGCGGATTTCTATTGAGGAACAGGTGTAAAACGCTGCGGAATCCGCACAAAGAATTGACATGCTGCGGAAAATACAATGCAGCGTTTCCGCGCGGTATTTTCCGCACCATGGGCACAGCGGATTTAGTTTTCCATAGGTTTACATGGTACTGTAAACCTGATGGAACACCGCTGCGGATCCGCAGCCAAATCCGCACCATGTGCACATAGCCTAATTCTAAAGGTATGTGCACACGGTGCGGAAAACGCTGCGGATCCGCAGCAGTTTCCCATGAGTTTACAGTTCAATGTAAACCTATGGGAAACAAAAATCGCTGTACACATGCTGCAGAAAAACTGCACGGAAACGCAGCGGTTTACATTCCGCAGCATGTCACTTCTTTCTGCGGATTCCGCGGCGGTTTTACAACTGCTCCAATAGAAAATCGCAGTTGTAAAACCGCAGTGAAATGCGCAGAAAAAACGCGGTAAATCCGCAGCGGTTTAGCACTGCGGATTTATCAAATCCGCAGCGGAAAAATCCGCAGAGGACCAGAATACGTGTACACATACCGAAACCCTAACCCTAACCCTACCCCTACCCCTAGCCCTAACCCTAACCTTAACCCTAACCCTATTCTAACATTAGTGGAAAAAAAAAATTCTTTATTTTTTTATTGTCCCTACCTATGGGGGTGACAAAGGGGGGGGGGGTCATTTACTATTTTTTTTATTTTGATCACTGAGATAGGTTATATCTCAGTGATCAAAATGCACTTTGGAACGAATCTGCCGGCCGGCAGATTCGGCGGGCGCACTGCGCATGCGCCCGCCATTTTGGAAGATGGCGGCGCCCAGGGAGAAGACGGACAGACCCCGGCAGGATCGGTAAGTATGATGGGGTGGGGGGGAGCACAGGGGGGGAATCTGAGCATGGGGGGTGGATCGGAGCGTGGGGGGTGGAACGGAGCACGGGGGGGTTGAACGGAGCACGGGGGGGTTGAACGGAGCACGGGGGGTGGAACGGAGCACGGGGGGTGGATTGGAGTGCAGGGGGGGTGATCGGAGCACGGGGGGGGTGATTGGAGCACGGGGGTGAGCGGACAAGAGTACGGGGGGAGCGGAGCACAGGACGGAGGGGAGCCGGAGCAGTGTACCGGACAGATCGGTGGCTTGGGGGGGCGATCGGTGTGGTGGGGTGGGGGCACATTAGTGTTTCCAGCCATGGCCGATGATATTGCAGCATCGGCCATGGCTGGATTGTAATATTTCACCAGTTATAATAGGTGAAATATTACAAATCGCTGATTGGCAGTTTCACTTTCAACAGCCAATCAGAGCGATCGTAGCCACGGGGGGGGGGGTGAAGCCCCCCCCCCCCCCCTGGGCTAAACTACAACTCCCCCTGTCCCTGCAGATCGGGTGAAATGGGAGTTAACCCTTTCACCCGATCTGCAGGGACGCGATCTTTCCATGACGCCACATAGGCGTCATGGCTCGGATTGGCACCGACTTTCATGACGCCTACGTGGCGTCAAAGGTCGGGAAGGGGTTAAAGTGAATACTTCACATATGCTCTAGCGTCACTGATGGTGCCAGCGTGCTTGACATGTGGGACGCACCTCATCGCGCTTCCTGCAGTACATGTGACCGGAAGAGACTAGCGCACCCTGTCTGTATGACTGCGCATGTCCAGGAAAACTATTGCTAAGCGCTGAACTGATCACCAATGAAGTAGACATTAGTTGTGGAGCGCCGAGCCGATATGTAGATGCGCTCCTCAAAATTTACCGTTACCATGTGAAACATCTCATCACACTTCCCACAGTGCATATGAACGAAAGGGACAAGCGCTCCCCATCTATGTAACTGCGCATATACAGATGCCAAATAAACTAGGTAACAGGCTGATCGCCAATAAGATAGACATAATAATGGAGCGCGGAACAGATATGTGACTGCGCTTGTCACAGTTTACCGTTGCTATGCAACCACCTGAGGAATAATGTCAGAGCACAGAGACACTTATATACGGTTCTATAAGGGTTAACTATAATTTGATCTGGATATTTATCTGAACGGTATATACAAATACTCGGTGAATACCACTATTATCATTTGCTATTAATGAGCCTTAGATGTGGAAATTATGTAAACATCATAGACGGGTGCTGACATATATACGGTTTATATTGATGAGCTTTAGTGCTGTTCATACACTTCGCCCCATTGGGATGCGGTCATTGCATTTATTACACATGTATAGCTTTATTTATAACATATACCACTAAAGTACAGTTAATTTGCTGTATAATATATATAAATAACTGTGGCTAGACGCAGCTATAAGTGTCTCTGTGCTCTGACATTATTCCTCAGGTGGTTGCATAGCAACGGTAAACTGTGACAAGCGCAGTCACATATCTGTTCCGCGCTCCATTATTATGTCTATCTTATTGGCGATCAGCCTGTTACCTAGTTTATTTGGCATCTGTATATGCGCAGTTACATAGATGGGGAGCGCTTGTCCCTTTCGTTCATATGCACTGTGGGAAGTGTGATGAGATGTTTCACATGGTAACGGTAAATTTTGAGGAGCGCATCTACATATCGGCTCGGCGCTCCACAACTAATGTCTACTTCATTGGTGATCAGTTCAGCGCTTAGCAATAGTTTTCCTGGACATGCGCAGTCATACAGACAGGGTGCGCTAGTCTCTTCCGGTCACATGTACTGCAGGAAGCGCGATGAGGTGCGTCCCACATGTCAAGCACGCCGGCACCATCAGTGACGCTAGAGCATATGTGAGGTATTCACTTTAAATATGAATGAGTCCCTGAATATGGGACGGGCTGCGCTTTGAAAACATGGCGTCCCACACATATGTGGTTATGTATGAGTACATCGCTAATGCAGAAATGGGTCGTCCATGTTGTAGTGGCCTTTAATTATACCTTTAGGAACATCATTCAATTTGAGCCGCATGTCATCCTCTAGGGTTAGGTATTCTTATTTCCTGTTTAGTGGCTATCGGTATCTATATAAGTGTGAGTTTCTGAATGACTCCATGACACATCCATTCATCTATGCCTCCTGATGAACCGTTAGGTGAAACGCGTTGAGGCGCATTATGACATCTTCCAAACGATGAGTATCATTTCCTTGCTAACTGCTCCATAGCTATATTACACGTTATCAGACTAAAATGATCAATTAAGTTAAGATGGTTTATATATATGGGCTATCTAATGACATCTAAGGTATTTTTCTTTATGTGACCTCCAACTGTGTGTAATATCAAAGCATACTAGTGTATGTAGGCACATAAAGGACTTTTTCCCAAATTATTTGGATATATACTTTTCCATTGCTTCTGCATATGGGCATAGTCTGAATTCCAGCTAATGTGTTATCCTATCAGTATACCTGCCATATCGTGTCTTATTATATTAGGTTAATTGTGTTGCATTAAAGTAATGAATACGGCTGTGTCTCCACTCCCATAGGTTTGGAGTGCATATTAATTACTTTAATGAGCGGTACCACGTGACCGCTGAACACAGGAAGAAGCTGCCGGTCCCAAGACAACAGAGAAATGCAGGGATGTGCAGCCACAGCCCGAGCAGGGTAAAGAGGATGGGGGAGGACGGAGAAGGGCGATAGGAGCAGCACGGTGGCGCAGTGGTTAGCACTACAGCCTTGCAGCGCTGGGGTCCTGGGTTCTAATCCCACCCAGGACAACATCTGCAAAGAGTTTGTATGTTCTCTCCGTGTTTGCGTGGGTTTCCTCCGGGCACTCCGGTTTCCTCCCACATTCAAAAGACATACTGATAGGAATTCTAGATTGTGAGCCCAATCGGGGACAGTGATGATAATGTGTGCAAAAACTGTAAAGCGCTGCGGAATATGTTAGCGCTATATAAAAATAAAGATTATTATTATTATTATTATTATTATAGGAGGACAGAGAAGCCATGCTCACAACAGGGGGAGGACGGAGGAATACACACAACTGGGGGAGGACGGTGGAGCCATGCACACAACAGGGGGAGGACGGAGGAGCCATACACACAACAGGGGGAGGATGGAGGAGTGCACACAACAGGGGGAGGACAGAGGTACCATGCACACAACAGGGGGAGGACGGAGGAGTCATGCACACAATGGGGAGGACGGAGGAATGCACACAACAGGGGGAGGATGGAGGAGCCATGCACACAACAGGGGGAGGATGGAGGAGCCATGCACACAACGGGGAGGAGCCGGCACACAATGGGGAGGACGGAGGAATGCACACAACAGGGGGAGGATGGAGGAGCCATGCACACAACAGGGGGAGGATGGAGGAGCCATGCACACAACGGGGAGGAGCCGGCACACAATGGGGAGGACGGAGGAATGCACACAACAGGGGGAGGATGGAGGAGCCATGCACACAACAGGGGGAGGATGGCGAGCCATGCACACAACAGGGGGAGGAGCCATGCACACAACAGGGGGAGGATGGAGGAGCCATGCACACAACAGGAGGAGGAGCCATGCACACAACAGGGGGAGGACGGAGGAGCCATGCACACAACAAGGGGAGGACAAAGGAGCCATGCACACAACAGGGGGAGGATGGAGGAGCCATGCACACAACAGGGGGAGGATGGAGGAGCCATGCACACACCAGGGGGAGGATGGAGGAGCCATGCACACACCAGGGGGAGGATGGAGGAGCCATGCACACACCAGGGGGAGGACGGAGGAGCCATGCACACACCAGGGGGAGGACGGAGGAGCCATGCACACACCAGGGGGAGGACGGAGGAGCCATGCACACACCAGGGGGAGGACGGAGGAGCCATGCACACACCAGGGGGAGGACGGAGGAGCCATGCACACAACAGGGGGAGGACGGAGGAGCCATGCACACAGCAGGGGGAGGACGGAGGAGCCATGCACACAGCAGGGGGAGGACGGAGGAGCCATGCACACAGCAGGGGGAGGACGGAGGAGCCATGCACACAACAGGGGAGGACGGAAGAGCCATGCACACAACAGGTGGAGGACGGAGGAGCCATGCACACAACAGGTGGAGGACGAAGGAGCCATGCACACAACAGGGGGAGGACGGAGGAGCCATGCACACAATGGGGAGAACGGAGGAGCCACACACACCACAGGGGTAGGATGGAGGAGCAGGGCCAGCTCCAGGTTTTCATGTGCCTTGGGCGAAAGAGTCCTGGTGGGCCCCTTTAACACATACCACAATTCATAATGCACAGATACAGCAGAGAAATATAGGGATAGTACAATGCCAAATATTTCACTTACTTCTTCCATTACATGAGTGCTATCTATTGTACATTCTATTAGAAAAAATAGAGACCGCGCATAGGGAGGACACTGAGAAAGGAAGGAATGTGACAAAACAATGAATGCAATGTCATAAAATGGTCCCAAAGAATCCCCTAAATCGTTGAAAGCCCCCTAAACAGGTGAACAGTCACCAGAGATTGGTCCAAGCAAAATAACTAATGGGATAGTATGGGCATATAAGCAGACACGCTCCGGACTCACATGAACAGGCAAGGCCCACAACCATATATCATAAACGTACCCCTAACTTCTAAGTGTCACATGGGGGAGTGGTATATGTACCCGACAGTATGGATGTATACCAGGTCGTAGTTCAGGCGCCGATGGGCCCAATGCAGAGCTGAGCGTGGCGCTGCAAGATGAAGTGACCACCGTCAGATGTGGAGATACGGTGAGGGTCTGCAGGTATCCGGTGCGAAACTGCACCGGAGGTTGGGAGAACAATTTTTATCTTGCAAACATTAATATTTTCCAATTATTCTAGATTTCACAACAGGCCCAAGATGAACCAATCGACATCGACCTCATGGTTGCATCCATACAGGAGCGTGGCCCGTTGTGGGACAGCCGTGACCCCCGGCACACGGACCAGGGCGTGTTGCGCCGTATGTGGGTTGAGGTGGCAAAATCGCTGTGGGATGGCTTCGACAGCACTTCCCCCGCGGTCAAAGATAAATTTCGTAAGTATTGCCGAAATGCTGCTCTGACCCATCATGCCAGGATACACAACCGTCTGTGATGTCTTCTATTGGGATTGCACACGGTTGCGTTATCAATTTCAATATTTTCTCTCAACCTTAATTTTTTTTTTTTTTACTTTAACACAGTTAAAAAATTGAAGACCAGATGGCGCTCCATGAAGGACCGTTTCAAGAGGGTCATGAAAAAGGAGGGACAGAGTCGTAGTGGTGCTGCAGCTTCAAGGACCTCAATATATAAATACAGTCGTATTCTGCAATTCCTGCGACCGGTCCTTGAAAGCCGAGAGTAAGTATAGTACCTATTCCCACACCTCGTTTGGAAAACATGCATATTCATGTAGTATATTTCCCAGCCACGTAGTTTATTGCCCAGCCATTTATTTTGGCATGTACGAAGTATACAGCACACAGACAGATAGTAGATTGGCCAGGCCCGGGCAATATTTCATAGTGGAGTAGTATATTGCCCTTCCAGGTTTATCACAGATTAAAAAAAAAAGGAAAAATATAATAGACACGGCATACCTTCTACTCCAAGGCAGGTTATGTTCCCAGGGTTGCTCAGCTCGCAGGACCTGTGATGACGTCTCGGTCACATGACCGTGACGTCATGGCAGTTCCGACGATAAGCGTAATTGTCGGGCGTTACAAACGCCAAACATGAGTGGGTATTTAGTAAAAAATAAATGTATTCTATTTTTAATATTGATGCGGCATATGCAGTGTCAATATTAAAAATTGGTTAACATTAACGGCGGCAATGGATACCGCCGGTAAGTTAATTAATGACAGGGGAGTATGCGGGCGACGGGCATTCACTGCGGGGAGTAAGGAGCGGGCATTTTAATCAGGCCTGTGACCCGCGCTGATTGGTCGCATCAGCCATGTCAGGCAGCTGGCCGGTTTAATCAGCAAACCGTTACGACTGACAGACTGAACTAACCCTTAACAGTTATGTTAAATTATAATTTTATAGTGTGTGATGCAATGTTAACTTTTACACAGGTGGTGACGAATGTGAAATGTTATATTTTGTATACTAATGGTTTCCTTATGTTTTCACAGAACACACAGCAGCACCCGCGAGCCTGTCCGGCTCTCTGGAGCGGTCCTTCGTGAATCGCCATCTGACCCGTCACAGCCACCCCACAGCGAGAGCAGGTCTGCACCACTATCTGGCAAACCGGCAGCCGGTCCATCAGATGTTCCCCTGGCCGAGGCCTCTGTCGCTCCTTCCTTCGGGTCTTCCCGACAGCGTCAGCGGGCCTCGGACAGGCCGCTACTGCCCGAATTTTTGCATTTGAGCACGGTCTTCCAGAATTGTTTCAAGGCGCTGGGCAATAGAATGGACACAGCTCTGTCCAATATCGACCGGCATCTTCAAACAATGGAATCGGAGCTCTCGAGGCCGGCCAAACATTTTTTTAGTGCCATTGAGAAGGGCATGGTGGAACATCTTACGCCAGAACTCCAGATTTCGGTGATGCAGGCCTGCAACAATGCATACGTAACTGCTCTGCAGCAGGCTCGGGTCATGCAGTCAGCAACTACAATGCTCGGAGTGCCATCGCTGGCAAGCATGGCTCCGACTCCTGCTGCAGAGCACCAACACAGAGCTCCGCGTGCCAAGGGCCACCGCCACCATAGAACAGAGCCCCAAAGTTCTGCTCCTGCCAGGCCTTCAAGGGCACAAAGACGGGAAGCCGAACCACACCCAGAGGGAGAGGGGAGAAAAAGAAAGAAGACCAGAACTACAACGGCGGCTATGGCTGCTCCAAGAACTAGCACACCCAGTACTCAGCCTGGGTCTACCCGGAGCAGGAGTAGTCATAGCCAGTCCACATTGGCTAGGACACTGGTCGTCCCTCCTCCCTCACCTCCTGCGTTGGCATTATCGCCACCATCTACAGGCTGGACTGACGTCGGCATCCCGTCCAGGGTCTTACAATATGGTGGTTCCTCTCCCTCGTCCTCCTCCTCGTTCTCCTCAACCCACACCCAAACTGGAGGATATCAATCCCCCTTTGTCGCTGAAGTTAATACACCTTTACCTTTACCCATTTTTTCTTTGTGTCCCCATTAATAAAACTGTTTATTTTAGACAAAGAAACTCCGTATTTTTGATCAAATTAAGTTTGCACCAAATCACACCGTGCGCCGTATAAACAAATCTTGTGTTTGTAACACCTGATGTGCAATGTCTGACACAATTTTATCAATTTTTTGTTCGAATTTTTTTAGGGCTGGCTCTCATTGTACTATGAGATGTTACAAACACAAAGAGCATTTCACAATATATCAATTTTAAAACCTACCGTAAAGGTACCATCACACAACGATTTCATTAACGATATAGTTGTTTTTTGTCACGTAGCAACGTTATCTTTTCTGAAATCGTTATGCGTGACAGCGACCAACGATCAGGCCCCTGCTGGGAGATTGTAGGTCTCTGCGAATGATCAGGACCTTTTTTGGGTCACTGATCACACGCTGTCATTGTTGGATCGGCGTGTTTGACACCGATCCAGCAATGTCTTCGCTGGAAACCAGGGAATATCGGGTTACTAGCGCAGTGTTTTACCCACTCAAAAAAGTGAAAAATACCAAAAAATACTACATACTTACATTACGGTGTCTACCACGTCCCTCGCCGTCATCTTCCCGCAGTGACTGACACTGTCATTCCCGGCCGTAAAGTAAAAGCAGAGCACACCGTTGACCTAAACGCTGTGCTGTGCTTTAGGGCTGGCACAGTGCGGAAAGCTGACGGCGATGGACGTGTCACACACCGGAATGTAAGGTTTTTTTTTTACATTTACAATGGTAAACGGGAAACATCGTGAGTGCGGCCCTGCGCTTCATAACACAATGTTTACCCAGATTACACGGGGACTTGGTATTTTTTGGTCGCTGGATAGCTGTCTGTGTGACAGCTCTCCAGCAACCACACGACGACTTAACAACGATCACGGTCAGGTCGTATCACTGGTCGGGATCATTGGTTAATCGTTTTATAACGGTACCTTAAGGTTATTGGTCAGGTGAGGTGGTAGCAATGTTCAGTGTCGCCACTATTTGACTCTGGACGTATTCCAGCATCATGAGTCCAATAGTGTAAACTCAGTAGAGTTTAGCAAACATGATCGTCTCCCTCCTTGCCAAGCCAGGTTCCATATGCAAATAGTCTGCAAGATTAAAAATGGTTGACAAGGTGGGAGCCGATCATGTTATCTTTTAAAGCTATGGAACACACGGCTGAACAATTTGTTTGTTTTGTCACATTCAATTTGGGTACTGGTGCTCACATTACTAAATTTTGTGGGACACACATTAGTTTCTAGAACATTGGATTTAAAATTTTGTTTAATTTGGAAAAACATATGGGAGATTTGTTTTGATAAAACGGAAAAGCACTATAAAGAACTTTATTTAAAAACACAACACAATAGAAATTCAGGGGACATTACAACATTTAAATAACATTACATAGGCTGGTAAAATGTCATGGATTCAACAGTGTTTACATGACAGTGTTTAGATTGTATCAGTAAAACCAAGATGAAATATAAATTAAACCATTTCATCTTGCCATGAACGCCCAACATCTGAAACAAAGTATGCAGCAAATCGATCCCTCATATGAGCAATTTCCAAAGTTGTCCTCAGAGGATGATCTTGATAATCAGGCAATGGATTTGGTATGGGTTCATCTAGTTCCACGTTGACTCTCTTTATCAATAATATAATTGTGGAGAACCACACAAGCCTTCACCACCTCATCCACTGTCTCAATTTTCAAATTTATTGCGGATCCTAAAATACGCCATTTGGAGACAAGGATTCCAAAGGCGCACTCCACAGTTCTTCTGGCCCTGGACAGTCTATAATTAAAAATACTTTTTGTGCGGTCCAAGCCCCGACTGGAGTACGGTTTCAGTAGGTTGGCACTCATTTGAAAAGCCTCATCCCCAACCACAACAAATGGCATGGCCGGGCCTTTGGTGTTGGGAAGAGGTCGTGGCTGGGGGAAATTAAAATTGTTCTCATATAATCTTCGGCCCATGTCAGACTCCTTAAATGTCCGCGAATCATTTGCACGGCCAAACACTCCAATGTCCACGGCGAGAAACCTGCAGTCCGCACCTGCAATTGCCATGAGCACGGTGGAAAAGTATTTTTTGTAATTGAAAAACAGAGATCCACTTCTTGCAGGCTTTGTAATCCTAATGTGCTTCCCATCCACTGCTTCAATACAGTTAGGGAAAGAACACAGTTGTTCAAATTTTTGGGCGTTGGCCTCCCATAACGCTGTCGTTGGTATTGGTAAAAATTCCTCCCGGAGGTTGTCCCACAATGCGCAGCATGTGTCGGCAATAATACCCGAAAGTGTGGAGACTCCAATCCGAAACTGGAAATGCAGTGATCTCAAGGTCTCTCCGGTAGCCGGGAAACTGACAAGAAGAAAAATAAATAAATTTAATTACATTGTTATAAAATAAAATTTCATTTTGAATTCCAATCCCCCACCCCACAAAAACAAAACACGTTACTTTAAAAAAATGGCAAGAACATATAAAATCCTTCACATTGCATTACGTACCGTAGAGTCACCAGCAGACGTTCCTCGGGGGAAATTGATTTACGGAGCTGCGTGTCCTGCCTGGAAATGGCTCCTTCCACCAGACGCAGCAGATAGCGGAAGCTGTTTTGAGACATCCTGGTGTACTCAAAGTATTTATCCAGGTTGTCATTTAACTCGCCAAACAAACAATGGTAGGCTCCACGGCTCTCTCGGACTTCCACTATAGGGTGTAGCCAAAAACGCCGACGACTCCTTCTCCGTAGTTTATCTCTTTTCCTCTGTTCATGACAGGCAATAGCGTTAGCAATGGCAAAATCCAGCTCCATATTGAGGTAGATACTCTCCATGGGACGCTCCATCTTGATGCTGTAAAACCACGCAATGGTAGGAATTTATCTATGCCGGGGTATATATACCACAATTCCATTATACCCACCCTCCTCTATCCATTGGTGGTATTATCTAGTGTCTAGACACTAAATTGGGTTGAAAAATGACATCATTGTTTGACAACGCATGCGTCGAAAAACGCTGCATTTTTCGAAAAAACGCTACAAAAACGCACAAAAAACGCGTTTTACGACGCATCCGTTCAACGCATGCGTCTAAAAGGGTGCGTTTTTGTGTGCATTGCCAATGCATCATGCGTTGCGTCGACGACGCTAATGTGAACGTAGCCTTAAACCAGAGAGATATGTGACACAAAATAGTTAATAAATAACGTTTCCAACATGACTACTTTACATCAGCACAATTTTGGAAAAAAAATTTTTTTTGCTAGGAAGTTATAAGGGTTAAATTTGATCAGCGATTTCTCATTTTTACAACAAAATTTACAAAACCATTTTTTTAGGGACCAATTCACATTTGAAGTCAGTTTGAGGGGTCTGTATGGCTGAAAATACCCAAAAGTGACACCATTCTAAAAACTGCACCCCTCAAGGTGCTCAAAACCACATTCAAGAAGTTTATTAACCCTTCAGGTGTTTCACACCAGCAGAAGCAACATTGAAGGAAAAAATGAACATTTAACTTTTTAGTCACAAAAAGCAACAATTTTAGCAACAATTTTTCCCAAGGGTAAAATGAGAAAGTCGACCGAAAGTTGTTGTCCAATTTTTCCGGAGTACGCTGATACCCCATATGTGGGGAGGAACCACTGTTTGGGCGCACAGCAAGGCTCGGAAGGGAAGGAGCGCCATTTGATTTTTTTAATGAAAAATTGGCTCCAATCTTTAGCGGACACCATGTCAGGGCTCTATGCAGGCTGCCGGGGCTCTATGCGGGCTGCCGGGACTCTGTGGTGTGCCGGAGCTCTAAGCGGGCTGCCGGGGCTCTGTGCGTGTGTGCAGGCATCGTCCGATGGGACTACAAGTGCCTGCTACACTGATAGTGATTGACACATTAGCCAATGATGGGACAGTAGTAGTCCCATCATCCAGCTAACGTGTTGAATGAAAAAAAAAAACCACATACATACATACTACATACAGTACATTCATACATTACATACAGTACATACATATAGACATACAGTACATTAAACATAGAGTTCATACTCACCATTACTTGTCACTTTGTTCCCCAAAGCCAGTGTCATCTGTAAAAAAGATTAAAATAACAAACAACCGGGGTGTGGCCTGGACTCCGAGCTGTGCGGACGTGTTCGCAGTGAGCTCCTCAGGGCTCACTAAAGTTAATTCATGCAACCACCCATAAACTGCCAAGAACCCCGGAACTTTGCAGCCCTATTACCCACATCACCGGGTAATCGTTCCTGAAGGGTCCCGACATCGGCGGATGCTGCAGCACTCTCACAGAGACGCCATTGCCGCTCACCAGCTGGAGCAAGGAGCCGGAGGAGGATCACCGCTCTGACCGAGCGGTCGAAGAGGAGACAAAAATGCCGACACTGGAGTCAGCGCTACAGACATGGGCGCACTTTGGGAAGGACTTGGTGAGTGAGGGAGTGACGGCGGAGCGGGAGGGAGACTGCCTGTAGTTGAAGCGGTGGCCATCTTGATCCCGGAGCGCTGAGGAGACAGGCAGATCGTGGCTCTGGGCGCCGGTGTAGCTTCCCCGCTCCCCTCCTCCTGCGTCTCCTCACACTTAATCCGTCTGCTGCGGTCTTACCTGCCCAAAGCGGAGGACCTGGATTCACCTTTGCCGGGGCTGTGGAACCTCTGGCGCGCTCTCCTTCTCTGGGGGCTCTCTTTTGGCGCCAAACACCGCCATCTTGCCGATCAGCAGACTCTGAGGCAATAACCTACCCTCTGCTGAGACATAGCAGCACCAGTGCTGCGCGGCACCTGGGAGACATCAGGCCACATCTCTACACCGGGTGGAGGTCGCATTGGGGGAGGGAGATCTGCCGATGGGAGATATGGTAGCTTGATGTTGCTGCTCCTGCCTCACATGTACTCCCCACCCCCGCAACCACTTATAATTTTATAAATTCCACTCATATATATGAGCAAGCCCAAAAAGCGTGATGGACAGTCTCTGGATAATAAAGCTCTCACAGAAAACATGTATCGCTTTCTTACTACAAAAAATCTACAACGTAATACCAGATCCATGTCTTCCAAGATCCCTGGGGAATGCTCCTCAGGATTCCTTAGCCTCACACGGCTTGCCTGATAGAGCAACGGAGGATGGGGACAATACTCTTGAGTTCTCAGATGACTTAACTATCCACGATCTTGGTAAATTTATCAGAACTTTCCCCTCTAAAAATGACCTGGAGACATTCGCTCGCAGAATTGAAAACTCTTATAAGGAGGAACTGCAGGTTCTAAAATCAGAATTCACCTCTAGAGTGGAGGATGTGGAGAAATCCCAGGAACTCATCTAGTAGGAGCTACAAACCCACAGAGAGGTGATTACAAACCAAGCTATGAGATTGGAGGACATGGCAACCGGGCTGGAGGATCTGGAGAACCGTAACAGACGTAACAACATCAGAATGCGTGGCCTCCCTGAATCTGTGAGCCCATCCGAGCTGGACACGATGGTACAAAAACTGTTCCTTGAGATTTTAAATGACAAGAAGGAGGGCTCCATAGAATTCGACCGGATCCACAGAGCCCTTGGACCTAAACCGTCATCAGAATTAAGGCCTAGAGATGTCATCTGCAGAATACATTATTATAAAGTTAAAGAATCCATTATGATTGCAGCCAGACAAAAAGGTACCATTACCTTTTGCGGAGCCCAGATTCTAATACTCTCGGACCTTTCTAGATGGACCTTGCAGCTAAGAAGAGCCCTGAGACGACTTTTATCTCTTCTAAAGGAAAAAGACATTCTTTACAAATGGGGTTTTCCATTCCAGCTAATAGCCTTCAAGGGAGGGAAAACAGCAATTTTTCGCAACTTGGGTGACTTGGCCACTTTCTTGGGAACCTTCGAATTACCTCTAACTGATCTCCCTGATTGGCCGAGATCCCCCCAGCTCCCAGACATCCCACGGAGATGGTTGAAAGCTCAACATGCCAAACAACACAAGAAAAATGGGGGGGGTTTGGACCTCACCTTCGGCTGTTTCTCACCCCAAATGATGTGTCTGGTGGACTCTTGATACACCATCACATCACGATTTCCGCTTAAAGATATATATTCACTATGCACTAAATCTTCCTTTTCTTTTCTTCTAATTCTGTTTGTTTTCTGTTCTTTCCCCATCTCTTTACTGTCCCTTCCCCCAATTCCTCTACCTATTCCCAACCCTGGAACTGCATATGAAAATCCGAGGAATCCGGTGTCCATTCTCATATAACCAACCATTCAAACAACATCTTGATTATGGCTGGAGTTAAATTTTGTTCCCTTAATGCCAAAGGGTTAAACATTCCAGAAAAAAAGAAAACAGATCTTATACTCCAATCATAAGCAACGTGTCCTAGTTTTGCTACTTCAAGAGACTCACTTTAAGACTGGAGTGACCCCCTGATTGTGCATCTTTTTACTACCCGAAGTGGTAAATCACCAACAAACCTTTATATACTTATGATGATACAGATAAAATATAACTATTTATTAATATACCATTAAAACCATGCCACAAATACAACCAGATAATCACATAGAACACATAACCGTGCACTCTAGATAGCCCTGCCAAACAAATCCTATTTGTTCTGCCTACCTAACAGTGGAGGTTGGCACCCTAAACACAGATACGAGAATGGCGCCCCCACTCACCGTCGGCTGACCCTATGTCTCCTAGTATGAGTCCTAGTACTGGTGTCACATATGGAACATCACGTATACCAGACAGGAAAAGATAGGCAGATTTAGTGACTGATTGTACATACATACATATCTATAACTGTATGTATAGGCTAGGTTTGTGGCAGGGTGAGATACACAGACAAAAGACCAACAATGTGCATAACAAAAAAGTGCTTGTGTTTTAAAAATGGGCCTCACTACCTCTGTACCCTACTGCTGTGCATCCTGCCTGGCTGTGGAGGTTGGCACCCTACTGGTCAGCGGAAGTGGTGCCCCCACTCAGCGACGACTGACCCTGGGAGACCCTATTATTTAGTCCCAGACTGATGGTGGTCAGAAACTGTGTAAATACACAAAAATGGCGAGGCACAAAAAATGCAGATAGTTGTGCTAATCTTCAGCCGAAGATAGCCTAATGTTTAGATAACATGCATAATTAAACAGAGGGTGAGACCGATACTTATCAGTATTGATGTTGCAAACGCCTCTACGCGTTTCACCTCAGCGGATCATCAGGAGGTGATATCAAGGCGTGTTCCTCAGGGAACACGTCAGTTCCGAAATGCGTTGGAAGTGGTCCATTTCGCTCTCCTTAGCCCAGTCGCATGAATATTCACGTGACCGTGACGTCACGGAAGGTCCTGCTTTGGCAGAGAACCTAGCGGCTCTACAAGCGCTCATTCACTCCACGTGGTAGGCGAGCCTGGAGCGTTCTGCCACCGGCCGGGGCAGCGCCCTCAGCTGGTCTACCTGAAGATTACCATTGGACCCTCGGTCACAGTTGACATCTCCTAAACAGAGCACTACAAGAAGACCCTACGTCACCACTGTAGAAAATAGAGGTAAAAGTCCATATCATCTGCACTATCTATGTATTCTGAGACAAAACTGTCCTGGTCTCTTACATAGCTTGGTTTTCGCTCCTTTGTGTTCAATTTCACAATAGTTTGGTTAGTGTCTGGTGAATTCTACATCTTGTTTTTTCTTGTGGTAACATTTGGTCATATTGATATAGAGTGGAGGATTTTTTTACCCAGCGCAGGTATTATTGTATTATCTATCATTCTTGTAGCAGAATTAAACCACCTCCATCGTATGGAACAGTTGGTTGGTCAGGATACCGGAACTTCGGATAAAGTATTAAAAGCCTGGACCCCTGGATAGTGTTTAGAGAGACTGAGGATCTTATTGTCTGGCTTGGTTGACCTACTAATATACTATCGGTTTTCTTATGTATGTTTGTTTCAGGTAGTGGAACATACTTAAATACTAACTAGCAACTGAGTTGGACGAGACACCGGAAACCATGTCCTTCCTCCCCACCCCATCTTCTCTTTCCCTTTCTTTCCACTCATTTTCTATTTCTTCTATTAATTATAAGGTTGGTTTAATTTACACCAAAGTTTGTATAAAGAGACATCCAGGTTATTCTTATCCCAGCATTAACTAACCTCAATCAACAGAGCGGGTCTTGGAGAATTAGGCCGGCCTCACACTCAGCGTTGAAAAATACGGTCCGTATATTACGGTCGTAATACGCTGAAAAGTCCCCAAAATAGTGGTCCGTAGCTCCTCCGTAGGCAGGGTGTTTCAGCGTTTTTTGCGCATGGCATCCTGCGTATGTAATCCGTATGGCATCCGTACTGCGTGTTTTTCTCGCAGGCTTGCAAAACCAACATACGGCTATACAAGGGATCCATGTGTAAAAAAAACAAAAAACCATATATACTGTCTATATACTGTATGTGTATATATATATATATATATATATATATGTATGTATATATATATATATATATATATATGTATGTATATATATATATATATATATATATATATATATATATATATATATATATATATATATATATATATATATATATATAATGTCGGTAGACACATATATGTATATATATTCTTGCTTCATACAGCGCTAGATAGCTTTAAAGCCGGTAATTCAATTGCCGGCGTTTGCTATCTCCTTCCTAAAACCCGACATGATATGGGACATGGTTTACATACAGTAAACCATGTCATATCCCCATTTTTTTTTTGCATATTCCACACTACTAATGTTAGTAGTGTGTATATGCAAAATTTGGCCGTTCTAGCTATTAAATTAAAGGGTTAAATGGCGGAAAAAATAATTGGTGTGGGCTCCCACGCAATTTTCTCTGCCAGAGTAGTAAAGCCAGTGACTGAGGGCAGATATTAATAGCCTGGAGAGGGTCCATGGTTATTGCCCCCCCCTGGCTAAAAACATCTGCCCCCAGCCACCCCAGAAAAGGCACATCTGGAAGATGCGCCTATTCTGGCACTTGGCCACTCTCTTGCCATTCCCGTGTAGCGGTGGGATATGGGGTAATGAAGGGTTAATGTCACCTTGCTATTGTAAGGTGACATTAAGCCAAATTAATAATGGAGAGGCGTCAATTATGACACCTATCCATTTTTAATCCAATAGTAGTAAAGGGTTAAAAAATACACAAACACATTATTAAAAATTATTTTAATGAAATAAAAACAAAGGTTGTTGTAATAATTTATTCTACGCTCAATCCATCTGAAGACCCTCGATCTGTAACAAAACAAACCCCAACAATATCCATACCTTCCGAAGATCTGTAACATCCAACGATGTAAATCCATCTGAAGGGGTTAAAATATTTTGCAGCAAGGAGCTCTGCTAATGCAGCGCTGCTCCTTGCTGCAAAACCCCGGGGAATGAAGGTAAAGTAGGTCAATGACCTATATTTACCTTCATTTGCGGTGAGGCGCCCTCTGCTGGTTGTTCCTAGATCGTGGGAACTTTCCTAGAAAGCTCCCAGGCTCGAGTTCATATGAGGACAACCAGCAGAGGGCGCCTCTTATGAACTCGAGCCTGGGAGCTTTCTAGGAAAGTTCCCACGATCTAGGAACAACCAGCAGAGGGCGCCTCACTGCAAATGAAGGTAAATATAGGTCATTGACCTACTTTACCTTCATTCCCCTGGGTTTTGCAGCAATGAGCACCGCTGCATTAGCAGAACTCCTTGCTGCAAAATATTTTAACCCCTTCAGATGGATTTACATCGTTGGACTTTACAGATCTTCGGAAGGTATGTATATTGTTGTTTTTTTTTTTTTTTGTTACAGATCGAGGGTCTTCAGTGATTGGATTGAGCGTAGAATAAATTATTACAACAACCTTTGTTTTTATTTCATTAAAATAATTTTTAATAATGTGTTTGTGTATTTTTTTACCCTTTACTACTATTGGATTAATAATGGATAGGTGTCATAATTGACGCCTCTCCATTATTAATTTGGCTTAACCCCTTTCTGACATCGGACGGCCCACCCCACCTCGACGGGATAGTACGTCCAGCGCGATCGGCGGCGCTCACGGGGGGAGCGCGTACGATCGCTGCCAGGTGTCAGCTGCCTATCGCAGCTGACATCCGGCACTATGTGATCAAAGATGATCGCGATGTGCCGGCGGTGCAGGGAAGCGTCGCGCAGGGAGGGGGCTCCCTGCGGGCTTCCCTGATCCCCCCGCAGCAACGCGATGTGATCGTGTTGCTGCGAGGGTCTTACCTCCCTCCCTGATTGCTCGAGCCCCGGATCCAAGATGGCCGCGGATCCGGGTCCTGCAGGGAGGGAGGTGGCTTCACAGAGCCTGCTCAGAGCAGGCACTGTGAAGCAGCCTGCACTGCTCTCAGATCGGTGATCTGACAGAGTGCTGTGCAAACTGTCAGATCATCGATCTGTGATGTCCCCCCTGGGACAAAGTAAAAAAGTTAAAAAAATTTTTTCCAAATCTGTAAAAAAAAAATAAAAAAAAAAATTCCTAAATAATGAAAAAAAAAATAAAAATATTATTCCCATAAATACATTTCTTTATCTAAATAAATAAAAAAAAAACAATAAAAGTACACATATTTAGTATCGCTGCGTCCGTAACGGCCCGACCTATAAAACTGGCCCACTAGTTAACCCCTTCAGTAAACACCGTAAGAAAAAAAAAAAAAAACGAGGCAAAAAACAACGCTTTATTATCATACCGCCGAACAAAAAGTGGAATAACACGCGATCAAAAGGACAGATATAAATAACCATGGTACCGCTGAAAGCGTCATCTTGTCCCACAAAAAACGAGCTGCCATACAGCATCATCAGCAAAAAAATAAAAAAGTTATAGTCCTGAGAATAAAGTGATGCCAAAATAATTATTTTTTCTATAAAATAGTTTTTATCGTATAAAAGCGCCAAAACATAAAAAAATGATATAAATGAGGTGTCGCTGTAATCGTACTGACCCGAAGAATAAAACTGCTTTATCAATTTTACCAAACATGGAACGGTATAAACGCCTCCCCCAAAAGAAATTCATGAATAGCTGGTTTTTGGTCATTCTATCTCACAAAAATCGGAATAAAAAGCGATCAAAAAATGTCACATGCCCGAAAATGTTACCAATTAAAATGTCAACTCGTCCCGCAAAAAACAAGACCTCACATGACTCTGTGGACCAAAATATGGAAAAATTATAGCTCTCAAAATGTGGTAACGCAAAAAATATTTTTTGCAATAAAAAGCGTCTTTTAGTGTGTGACGGCTGCCAATCATAAAAATCCGCAAAAAAAACCGCTATAAAAGTAAATCAAACCCCCCTTCATCACCCCCTTAGTTAGGGAAAAATTAAAAAAATGTATTTATTTCCATTTTCCCATTAGGGCTAGGGCTAGGGTTAGGGCTAGGGTTAGGGCTAGGGTTAGGGTTACGGCTAGGGTTAGGGTTAGGGCTAGGGTTAGGGTTAGGGCTAGGGTTAGGGTTACGGCTAGGGTTAGGGCTAGGGTTAGGGTTACGGCTAGGGCTACAGTTTTGGTTGGGGCTAAAGTTACAGTTAGGGTTTAGATTACATTTACAGTTGGGAATAGGGTTGGGATTAGGGTTAGGGGTGAGTCAGGGTTAGAGGTGTGGTCAGGGTTACCGTTGGAATTAGGGTTAGGTGAGTGTTTGGATTAGGGTTTCAGTTATAATTGGGGGGTTTCCACTGTTTAGGCACATCAGGGGCTCTCCAAAAGCGACATGGCGTCTGATCTCAATTCCAGCCAATTCTGCATTGAAAAAGTAAAACAGTGCTTCTTCCCTTCCGAGCTCGCCCGTGTGCCCAAACAGGGGTTTACCCCAACATATGGGGTATCAGCGTACTCAGGACAAATAGGACAACAACTGTTGGGGTCCAATTTCTCCTGTTACCCTTGGGAAAATACAAAACTGGGGGCTAAATAATAATTTTTGAGGGAAAAAAAAGACTTTTTATTTTTACGGCTCTGCGTTATAAACTGTAGTGAAACACTTGGGGGTTCAAAGTTCTCACAACACATCTAGATAAGTTCCCTGGGGGGTCTAGTTTCCAATATGGGGTCACTTGTGGGGGGTTTCTACTGTTTAGGTACATTAGGGGTTCTGCAAACGCAATGTGACGCCTGCAGACCATTCCATCTAAGTCTGCATTCCAAATGGCAATCCTTCCCTTCCGAGCCCTCCCATGCGCCCAAACGGTGGTTCCCCCCAACATATGGGGTATCAGCGTACTCAGGACAAATTGGACAACAACTTTTGGGGTCGAATTTCTTCTCTTACCCTCGGGAAAATACAAAACTGGGGGCTAAAAAATAATTTTGGGGGGAAAGATTTTTTTTTTAATTTTCACGGCTCTGCGTTACAAACTGTAGTGAAACACTTAGGGGTTCAGAGCTCTCACAACACATCTAGATGAGTTCCTTAGGGGGTCTAGTTTCCAAAATGGTGTCACTTGTGGGGGGTTTCTACTGTTTAGGTACAGTAGGGGCTCTGCAAATGCAATGTGACACCTGCAGACCATTCCATCTAAGTCTGCATTCCAAATGGAGCTCCTTCCCTTCCGAGCCCTCCCATGCGCCCAAACAGTGGTTCCCCCCCACATATGGGGTATCAGCGCACTCAGGACAAATTGGACAACAAATTTTGGGGTCCAATTTCTCCTGTTACCCTCGGGAAAATACAAAACTGGGGGCTAAAAAATAATTTTTGTGGGAAAAAATTTTTGTTTTATTTTTACGGCTCTCCATTATAAACTTCTGTGAAGCCCTTGGTGGGTCAAAGCGCTCACCACACATATAGATAAGTTCCTTAGGGGGTCTACTTTCCAAAATGGTGTCACTTGTGGGGGGTTTCTACTGTTTAGGTACATTAGGGGCTCTGCAAACGCAATGTGACACATGCAGACTATTCCATCTAAGTCTGCATTCAAATGGCACTCCTTCCCTTCCGAGCCCTCCCATGCGCCCAAACAGTGGTTTCTCCCCACATATGGGGTATCAGCGCACTCAGGACAAATTGGACAACAAATTTTGGGGTCCAATTTCTCCTGTTACCCTCAGGAAAATACAAAACTGGGGGCTAAAAAATAATTTTTGTGGGAAAAAATTTTTGTTTTATTTTTACGACTCTCCATTATAAACTTCTGTGAAGCCCTTGGTGTGTCAAAGCGCTCACCACACATCTAGATAAGTTCCTTAGGGGGTCTACTTTCCAAAATGGTGTCACTTGTGAGGGGTTTCTACTATTTAGGTACATTAGGGGCTCTGCAAACGCAACATGGCGTCTCATCTCAATTCCTGTCAATTTTGCATTGAAAAGTCAAACGGCGCTCCTTCCTTTCCGAGCTCTCCCATCCGCCCAAACAGTGGTTTACCCCCACATATGGGGTATCAGCGTACTCAGGACAAATTGTACAACAACTTTTGGGGTCCAATTTCTTCTCTTACCCTTGGAAAAATAAAAAATTGGGGGCGAAAAGATAATTTTTGTGAAAAAATGATTTTTTATTTTTACGGTTCTGCATTATAAACTTCTGTGAAGCACTGGGTGGGTCAAAGTGCTCACCACACCTCTAGATAAGTTCCTTAGGGGGTCTACTTTCCAAAATGGTGTCACTTGTGGGGGGTTTCAATGTTTAGGCACATCAGTGGCTCTCCAAACGCAACATGGCGTCCCATCTCAATTCCTGTCAATTTTGCATTGAAAAGTCAAACGGCGCTCCTTCCCTTCCGAGCTCTCCCATTCGCCCAAACAGTGGTATACCCCCACATATGGGGTATCAGCGTACTCAGGACAAATTGTACAACAACTTTTGGTGTCCAATTTCTTCTCTTACCCTTGGAAAAATAAAAAATTGGGGGCGAAAAGATAATTTTTGTGAAAAAATATGATTTTTTATTTTTACGGTTCTACATTATAAACTTCTGTGAAGCACTTGGTGGGTCAAAGAGCTCACCACACCTCTAGATAAGTTCCTTAGGGGGTCTACTTTCCAAAATGGTGTCACTTGTGGGGGGTTTCAATGTTTAGGCACATCAGGGGCTCTCCAAACGAAACATGGCGTTCCATCTCAATTCCAGTCAATTTTGCATTGAAAAGTCAAATGGCGCTGCTTCGCTTCCGAGCTGTGCCATGCGCCCAAACAGTGGTTTATCCCCACATGTGGGGTATTGGCGTACTCAGGACAAATTGTACAACAATGTTTGGTGTCCATTTTCTCCTGTTACCCTTGGTAAAATAAAACAAATTGGAGCTGAATTAAATTTTTTGTGAAAAAAAAGTTAAATGTTCATTTTTATTTAAACATTCAAAAAATTCCTGTGAAGCACCAGAAGGGTTAAGAAACTTCTTGAATGTGGTTTTGAGCACCTTGAGGGGTGTAGTTTTTAGAATGGTGTCACACTTGGGTATTTTCTATCATATAGACCCCTCAAAATCACTTCAAATGAGATGTGGTCCCTAAAAAAAAATGGTGTTGTAGAAATGAGAAATTGCTGGTCAACTTTTCACCCTTATAACTCCCTAACAAAAAAAAATTTTGTTTCCAAAATTGTGCTGATGTAAAGTAGACATGTGGGAAATGTTACTTATTAAGTATTTTGTGTGACATATCTCTGTGATTTAATTGCATAAAAATTCAAAGTTGGAAAATTGCGAAATTTTCATAATTTTCGCCAAATTTCCGTTTTTTTCACAAATAAACGCAGGTACTATCAAAGAATTTTTACCATTGTCATGAAGTACAATATGTCACGAGAACACATTGTCAGATTCACTGGGATGCGTTGAAGCGTTCCAGAGTTATAACCTCATAAAGGGACAGTGGTCAGAATTGTAAAAATTGGCCCGGTCATTAACGTGCAAACCACCCTTGGGGGTAAAGGGGTTAATGTCACCTTACAATAGCAAGGTGACATTAACCCTTCATTACCCCATATCCCACCGCTACACGGGAATGGGAAGAGAGTGGCCAAGTGCCAGAATAGGCGCATCTTCCAGATGTGCCTTTTCTGGGGTGGCTGGGGGCAGATGTTTTTAGCCAGGGAAGGGGGGGGGGCAATAACCATGGACCCTCTCCAGGCTATTAATATCTGCCCTCAGTCACTGACTTTACTACTCTGGCGGAGAAAATTGCGCGGGAGCCCACACCAATTTTTTCCGCCACTTAACCCTTTAATTTAATAGCTAGAACGGCCAAATGTTGCACATACACACTACTAACATTAGTAGTGTGGAATATGCAAAAACAAAGGTGATATGAGATGGTTTACTGTATGTAAACCATGTCTCATATCATGTCGGGTTTAGGAAGGAGATAGCAAAAGCCGGTAATTGAATTACCGGCTTTAAAGCTATCTAGCGCTGTATGAAATAATAATATATATACATATATGTGTCTCACTGATATATATACCTATTCTATGTGTACACATTTATTCTACCTATTCTAATGTAAGATGTCAGTGTGATTTTACTGTACACCGCACTGAATTGCCGGCTTTTCTCTCTAACACCGCTGCGTATTTCTCGCAAGTCACACTGCTGGTCCGTGTGTAATCCGTATTTTTCTGGCTTCCATAGACTTTCATTGGCGTTTTTTTGCGCAATACGGTGACAAACGCAGCATGCTGTGATTTTCTACGGCCGTAGAAAGCCGTATAATACTGATCAGTAAAATACGGCAGATAGGAGCACTGGCATAGAGAATAATTGTGCCGTTTGTTTTGCGAGTTTTACGTCTGTAAAACTCGCTAGTGTGAGGCCGGCCTTAGACCTATAGTGGTCAGGACTATCATTGCCAAAAGCAATAGACCACTTCATAGTGAGCGGGATGACATCCCTGGGCCTGATTTCTAGAATGCGATTACTGTTCGCGGATTCTCCTTTGAAAAGTTTCTAGAATAGCACTCTGCATACCCAAGGAGACAAAGAAGCTTTTTCACAGGCTGATTTTGAATGCTTTATTATTTTTCTTCTGAATCACAATATTTGACAGTGTTGGGAGTACCTGATATGTTTCTGTTTGTTATTACTTTAATTTGCAAAGTATTGTTATATACAACTTCTTTTAATAAACTTGATTTACACAAAATAACAAACAACCAATATACTCCCTGTCCGCAGAAATCCACGAGTGTCCCACGACGATCTCCCGTGGAGAGCAGCAGCATCAGCTGATGCAACCGCTCTCTAGGGGCTCCAGAAACATAATGACGGGAGGAAGGTATCCTTCCGCACTGTATTCCTCCGCCACTGTAAAAAAATAGTCCCTAGTCTCACTTTTGGCATTGCTGTGTGAGAAATTTTCCCACGCAGCAATTGCCATAAAGTGAGACTTTGTCCTAAGGTAACCTCTCAGTGATGCACTGCAGGAGCCATTGTCACCCGACCCGATGTCACTGTTCTATAAGGGAGATCGTTGTGGGACACTCGCTATTAATTGGACTACGGCGGACAGGTAGTATACGGTTTATTATTTTACATTTTTTGCAGGCGCTGAATTATGGTAAGTATGGTTAAATGAAGAATATTAAAATACTTTTTTCCTAATGTGTGCGTGTTTTATTAACCCTTTCTTACTATTGGATTAATAATGGATAGGTGTCTTATTGACGCCTCTCCTTTATTAACCCGGCTTAATGTCACCTTACAATAGCAAGGTGGCATTAACCCCTTATTACCCCATATACCACTGCTACATGGGAGTGGGAAGAGAGGGGCTAAGTGCTGGAATTGGCGCATCTGTAAGATGCGCCAGTTCTGGGGCGGCTGCGGACTGGTATTTGTAGCCGGGAAGGGAGGCAATATCCATGGCCCCTCTCTAGGCTATGAATATCAGCCTGCAGCTGTCTGCGTAGCCTTTCTGGCTATAAAATATAGGGGGACCCCACGTCATTTTTTTTGGGGTCCCCCTATTTTAATAGCCAGTAAAGGCTACGCAGACAGCTGCGGGCTGATATTCATAGCAGGCTACAAATATTGGCCTCTGGCCGTTGGCTTTCCCCCTCTGGTGCAGAAAATTGCGCGGGAGCCCATGCCGTTTTTTTTAATTAACCGCTCATTAAGGCCTCTTTTATACTTGCATTGGTACGGGTCTGTCGCTATGTGTCAGGCCGACATACCGATGCACGTTGTGAAACTTGTGCACGACATGGGCAGCGGATGCAGTTTTTCAACGCATCCGCTGCCCATTCTGAAGTCCGGGGAGGAGGGGGCGGAGTTTTGGCGGCACATGCGCAGTAGAAAATGGCAGACGCGACGGACAAAAAAACATTCACTTGAACATTTTTTCGTGCAGACGGTCCGCCAAAACACGACGGATCCATTGCACGACAGACGCGACGTGTGGCCATCCGCCGCTAATACAAGTCTATGGGTAAAAAACACCCTGCGAGCACTTTTGCAGGATCCGTTTTTTCCGCCCGATCCGTTGTATTAGCGCCGGATTGGGCCTCATGGCCACACGTTTCATCCGTTTTTTGCAGGATCTGTCAAAAAAGCTGTTTCCGCCGGACAGAAAACACATACAGAGGAACGGTTTTTCTGTACGGCGAAAAAACGCACAGCGACGGATCCAGCAAACAACGGATGAAACTGAGATGTGAAATGATGAGTCCAGCCTCCGAATCCATTTTTCATGCATGTTTCCATTCAAATCATGCACATTTTCCATTTATTTATTTATTTCCAAAAACTGCATCAAAACCGCGCAAAAATGCACCAAAAACGGCATCAAAACTGCACCAAAACTGCATCAAAAACTGCATCAAAAACCGCACCAAAAACTTCATCAAAACTGCACCAAAAACCGCATCAAAAATCGCACCAAAAACTGTACCAAAAGCTGCACCAAAAACTGCATCAAAAACCGCACCAAAAACCTGCATCAAAAACTGCACCAAAAACTGCATCAAAACTGCACCAAAAACTGCATCAAAAACAGCATCAAAAACTGCAACAAAACAGCATAAAAACCACCAAAAATGCATCAAAAACAGCATCAAAACTGCACCTAAAAACTGCACCAAAAACAGCACCAAAAATGCATCAAAACCCGCTTTAATAACTGGTGCAGTTTTGATGCAGTTGTTGATGCTGTTTTTGGTGCAGTTTTTGATGCAGGTTTTTGGTGCAGTTTTTGATGCAGGTTTTTGGTGCAGTTTTTGATCCAGGTTTTTGGTGCTGTTTTTGATGTGGTTTTTGATGTTTTTTTATGCTGTTTTTGGTGCAGTTTTTGATGTGGTTTTTGATGCAGTTTTTGATGCTGGTTTTTGGTGCGGTTTTTGGTGCAGTTTTGATGCAGTTTTTGATGCTGGTTTTTGGTGCGGTTTTTGGTGCGGTTTTGATGCAGTTTTTGGATCCGTTTTTTTTCTCATAGAGTTGTATTAGCGCCGGATTGCGCCTGATGGCCACATGTTTCATCCGTTTTTTGCTGGATCCGACGCTGTGCGTTTTTTCACCGGACAGAAAAACTGTTCCTCTGTATGTTTTCCGTCCGGCAGAAACAACTTTTTTGACGGATCCTGCAAAAAACGGATGAAACGTGTGGCCATCAGGCGCAATCCGGCACTAATACAACTCTATGAGAAAAAAACGGATCCTGCAAATGTGCTCACAGGATGCATTTTTTACCCATAGACTTGTATTAGCGATGGATGGCCACACGTCGCATCCGACATGCAACAAATCCGTCGTGTATTAGCAGACCGTCGGCACGAAAAAACGTTCAAGTGAACGTTTTTTTTGGCCGTCACATCTGCCATTTTCTATTGCGCATGTGCGGCAGAGACTCCGCCCCCTCCTCCCTGGACTTCAGAATGGGCAGCGGATGCGTTGAAAAACTGCATCAGCTGCCCACAAATTTCACGTGCTTCGGTACGTCGGTCCGACGCAGTGACGAACCCGTACTGACGCAAGTGTGAAAGAGGCCTTAATGAGCATTTAATTTTAAAAAAGAAAAAAAACGACGATGGCTCCCGTGCAATTTTCTGGGCCAGAGGGGGAAAGCCGACGGCTGGGGGCCAATATTTGTAGCCTGCTATGAATATCAGGCCGCAGCTGTCTGCGTAGCCTTTACTGGCTATTAAAATAGGGGGACCCCCAAAGATGACGTGGGGTCCCCCTATATTTTATAGCCAGAAAGGCTACGCAGACAGCTGCAGGCTGATATTCATAGCCTAGAGAGGGGCCATAGATATTGCCCCCCGGCTACAAATACCAGTCCGCAGCTGCCCCCAAAATGGCCCATTTTACAGATGCGCCAATTCCGGCACTTAGCTCCTCTCTTCCCACTCCCATGTAGCGGTGGGATATGGGGTAATAAGGGGTTAATGTCACCTTGCTATTGTAAGGTGACATTAAGCCGGGTTAATAACGGAGAGGCGTCAATAAGATGCCTATCCATTATTAATCCAATAGTAATAAAGGGTTAATAAAACACACACACATTAGGAAAAAAGTATTTTAATATTCTTCATTTAACCATACTTACCATACTTCAGCACCTGCAAAAAATGTAAAATAATAAACAGTATACTACCTGTCCGCCGTAGTCCAATTAATAACGAGTGTCCCACGACGATCTCCCCTATAGAACAGTGACATCGGGTGATGTCATTGCTCTATAAGACCATCAGTGACACACTGACAGGAGACAATGGCTCCTGCAGTGCATCAATGAGAGGTTGCCTTAGGACAAAGTCTTACTTTATGGCAATTGCTGCGTGGGAAAATTTCTCATACAGCAATGCCAAAAGTGAGACTAGGGACTATTTTTTTTTTACAGCGGCGGAGGAATACAGTGCGGAAAGATACCTTCCTCCCGTCATTGTGTTTCTAGAGCCCCCTAGAGAGCAGTCGTATCAGCGGATGCTGCCGTTCTCCACGGGAGATCATCGTGCGACACTCGTGGATTTCTGCGGACAGGGAGTATATTGGTTGCTTGTTATTTTAATCTTTTTTACAGATGACACTGGCTTCGGGGAACAAAGTGACAAGTAATGGTGAGTATGTACTCTATGTTTAATGTACTGTATGTCTATATGTATGTATTGTATGTAATGTATTGTATGTAGTATGTATGTGTTTTTTTTTTCCATTCAACACATTAGCCGGATGATGGGACTACTACTGTCCCATCATTTGCTAATGTGTCAATCACTGTCAGTGTAGCAGGAATCGTCCGATGGGACTTGCACATCATCCGATGGGCCTGCACAAACGCACAGAGCCCGGGCACGCCGCATAGAGCCCCGGCAGCCCGCATAGAGCCCCAGCAGCCCACATAGAGCCCCAGCAGACCCACATAGAGCCCCGGCAGGCCCGCAAAGAGCCACAGCAGGTGCGCATAGAGCCCCGGCAGGCCCGCATAGAGCCCCGGCAGGCCCGTACAGACCCCCCATGGTCCCGCAGAGACCCGGCCCACACACAACAGGATGTAGAAGGACAGAAAGGGCTTATTTGCGATCCAATATTTGTGTCCCATTGACTTGCATTGGTATCGGGTATCGGTATCGACGATATCCGATATTTTTTTGATATCGGCTGATCCAATCCGATACCGATACTTCTGGATATCGGAAGGTATCGCTCAACACTAGTGGTGAGCAGTTTGAACCCCCAAGTGCTTCACAGAAGTTTATAACGTAGAGCCGTGAAATTTACAAAAAAATGTTTCCTCAAAAATGATTTTTTAGTCCGCAATTTTTTATTTTCACAAGGGTAGCAGGAGAAATTGGACCCCAAAAGTAGTTTTCCAGTTTGTCCTGAGTACGCTGATATCCCATATGTGGGGGTAAACCACTGTTTGGGCACACGTCGGGGCTTGGAAGGGAAGTAGTGACATTTTGAAATGCAGACTTTGATGGAATGGTCTGCAGGCGTCATGTTGCATTTGCAGAGCCCCTGATGTGCCTAAACAGTAGAAACCCCCCCACAAGTGACACCATTTTAGAAATTAGACCCCCAAGAAACTTATCTAGATGTGTGGTGAGCATTTTGAACCCCCAAGTGCTTCATAGAAGTTTATAACGTAGAGCCGTGAAAATAAAAAAAAATTTTTTTCCTCAAAAATGATTTTTTATTCCGAAATTTTTTATTTTCACAAGGGTACACTGATACCCTATATTTGGGGGTAAACCACTGTTTGGGCACACGTCGGGGCTTGGAAGGGAAGTAGTGAAGTTTTGAAATGCAAACTTTGATGTAATGGTCTGCGGGCATCACATTGCATTTGCAGAGCCCCTGATGTGCCTAAACAGTAGAAACCACCCACAAGTGACCCCATTTTGGAAATAAAAAATCATTTTTTTTCCCAGAATTTTTTTTTTAGCCACCAATTTTTATTTTTGCAAGGGTAATAGGAGAAATTAGACCCCCAAATTTGTTGTGCAATTTTTACTGAGTACGCTTATGCCCCATATGTATGGGTAAACCACTGTTTGGGAGCATGTCGGGGCTCAGAAAGGAGGGAGCACCATTTGACTTTTTGAATGCAAGATTGGCTGGAATCAATGGTGGCGCCATGTCATTTGGGACCCCCTGATGTGCCTAAACAGTTGAAACCCCTCAATTCTAACTCAAACACTAACCCCAACACACCCCTAACCCTAATCCCAACCCTAACCATAACCCTAACCACAAGCCTAACCCTATCCCCAACACACCGCTAACCGTAATCTTATCCCTATCTCAACCCGAACTCTAATTCCAACCCTAAGGCTATGTGCCCACGTTGCGGATTTGTATGCGGATTTTTCAGCACCGTTTTTTAAAAATCCTCACAAAAAACGCAGGAAATCCGCAGGTAAAACTCAGTGCGTTTTACCTGCGGATTTCCTGCGTTTTTTGTGAGGATTTCACCTGTGGTTTAACACCTGCGGATTCCTACACCTAGGAACAGGTGTAAAACGCTGCAGAATCCGCACAATGAATTGACATGCTGCGGAAAATACAACTCAGCGTTATTTTCTGCACCATGGGCACAGCGGATTTGGTTTTCCATAGGTTTACATGGTAATGTACACCACATGGAAAACTGCTGCGAATCCGCAGGCAAATCCGCACCATGTGCACATACCCTAATTCCATCCCTAATTCTAACCCTAACCCTAGTTCTTACCCTAACTCTAGTTCTAACCTTAACCCTAGTTCTAACATTAATTCTAACCCTAGTTCTAACCCTAGCCCTAACCCTAGTGGAAAAATAAAAATAAATATATTTTCTTTATCTTATGATGTTCCCTACCTATTAGTCCAGTCAAAATACGAAAAAAAATACTTTACCCTGAATAAATTCCAAGAAAGCGTTTTATAGGTTTTTTTGGTAGTATTACATGTAGAGAAAAACATACTAAAAGTTTACCAAGATAGGGCTACCACAAAGGGTCCAAATGTGACGTCAAAGAATATGGCCGCCAAAGCTGTAAAATGTTAAATGCGACTCGCCTTGCAGTGTCTATCAAATTGTCCACCTCTTGTCCACCAAAAGAAACGGATTATCCGCTCACTCTCGTACCAGTAAACTATGGCTGAATTACCAACAGATGGTTGGAATAGCAAGGGAGCTTATCAAGGCCGATCGTACAGGATCCTGGCTGATGCACCTTCATGCTGTAGCCGAATGTTTGCCCATTCTTGCAGCTGCTGGGCATGGGAACTATGTGAAGGCCGCCTACCTTTACCTCCAGTCTATGATCACTCTGGAAGATGATATGCCACCAGTCTTCCATAGATTTATGAATGGCTTGCATGTTGTAAGGCGGACGGATCAGTACTGGGCAGGCCTGGGTGGCGACCTAGTCATTGAGCAAGCTCTGATGTACTCCCTAAAAACTGCAGGAGAACTCACCAGAGGAAGTGGAATATCCGAACATCAGAGGGCCTTGTGGACTCGGTCTGTGCCAGTGTCCTCTGTTATGAACAGGTAATTCAGAACCACAATGGACCTTGAAGTTCAGAGCACACAAAGTGACCTGACAATTACCAAAAACATAGGACGAGCTCTGAGACGTGGAAACTCTGCTGACCGCAATCCCTAATCCTGTCACACCACACTAGAGGTAGCCGTGGATTGCGCCTAACGCTCCCTATGCAACTCGGCACAGCCTGAGAAACTAACTAGCCCTGAAGATAGAAAAATAAGCCTACCTTGCCTCAGAGAAATTCCCCAAAGGAAAAGGCAGCCCCCCACATATAATGACTGTGAGTAAAGATGAAAATACAAACACAGAGATGAAATAGATTTAGCAAAGTGAGGCCCGACTTACTGAATAGACCGAGGTTAGGAAAGATAGCTTTGCGGTCAACACAAAAACCTACAAACAACCACGCAGAGGGGCAAAAAGACCCTCCGCACCGACTAACAATACAGAGGTGCTCCCTCTGCGTCTCAGAGCTTCCAGCAAGCAAGAAAAACCAATATAGCAAGCTGGACAGAAAATATAGCAAACAAAAGTAACACAAGCAGAACTTAGCTTATGCAGGATAGACAGGCCACAGGAACGATCCAGGAGGAAGCAAGACCAATACTAGAACATTGACTGGAGGCCAGGATCAAAGCACCAGGTGGAGTTAAATAGAGCAGCACCTAACAACTTAACCTCATCACCTGAGGAAGGAAACTCAGAAGCCGCAGTACCACTCTCATCCACCAAAGGAAGCTCATAGACAGAACCAGCCGAAGTACCACTCACGACCACAGGAGGGAGCTTGGCCACAGAATTCACAACAGTACCCCCCCCTTGAGGAGGGGTCACCGAACCCTCACCAGAGCCCCCAGGCCAACCAGGATGAGCCACATGAAAGGCACGAACCAGATCGGCAGCATGGACATCAGAGGCAAAGACCCAGGAATTATCTTCCTGACCATAACCTTTCCACTTAACCAGATACTGGAGTTTCTGTCTCGAAACACGAGAATCCAAAATCTTCTCCACTATATACTCCAATTCCCCTTCAACCAAAACCAGAGCAGGAGGATCAATAGATGGAACCACAGGTGCCACGTATCTCCGCAACAATGACCTATGGAACACGTTATGGATGGAAAAAGAAGCTGGAAGAGTCAAACGAAAAGACACAGGATTAAGAACCTCAGAAATCCTATATGGACCAATGAAACGAGGCTTAAATTTAGGAGAGGAAACCTTCATAGGAATATAACGAGATGACAACCAAACCAAATCCCCAACACGAAGTCGGGGACCCACACAGCGCCTGCGGTTAGCGAAACGTTGAGCCTTCTCCTGGGACAAAGTCAAATTGTCCACTACATGAGTCCAAATCTGCTGCAACCTATCCACCACAGTATCCACACCAGGACAGTCCGAAGACTCAACCTGCCCTGAAGAGAAACGAGGGTGGAACCCAGAATTGCAGAAAAACGGCGAAACCAAAGTAGCCGAGCTGGCCCGATTATTAAGGGCGAACTCAGCCAAAGGCAAAAAGGACACCCAATCATCCTGATCAGCAGAAACAAAACATCTCAGATATATTTCCAAGGTCTGATTGGTTCGTTCAGTCTGGCCATTTGTCTGAGGATGGAAAGCCGAGGAAAAAGACAAATCAATGCCCATCCTAGCACAAAAGGCTCGCCAAAACCTCGAAACAAACTGGGAACCTCTGTCAGAAACGATGTTCTCTGGAATGCCATGTAAACGAACCACATGCTGGAAAAACAATGGCACCAAATCAGAGGAGGAAGGCAATTTAGACAAGGGCACCAAATGGACCATCTTAGAGAAGCGATCACAAACCACCCAAATGACCGACATTCTTTGAGAGACGGGGAGATCCGAAATAAAATCCATAGAGATATGTGTCCAAGGCCTCTTCGGGACCGGCAAGGGCAAAAGCAACCCACTGGCACGAGAACAGCAGGGCTTAGCCCGAGCACAAATCCCACAGGACTGCACAAAAGAACGCACATCCCGCGACAGAGTCGGCCACCAAAAGGATCTAGCCACCAAATCTCTGGTACCAAAGATTCCAGGATGACCAGCCAACACCGAACAATGAACCTCAGAGATAACTTTATTCGTCCACCTATCAGGGACAAACAGTTTCTCCGCTGGGCAACGGTCAGGTCTATTAGCCTGAAATTTTTGCAGCACCCGCCGCAAATCAGGGGAGATGGCAGACAAAATTACCCCCTCTTTGAGAATACCCGCCGGCTCAGGCAAACCCGGAGAATCGGGCACAAAACTCCTAGACAGGGCATCCGCCTTCACATTTTTAGAGCCCGGAAGGTACGAAACCACAAAGTCAAAATGGGAGAAAAACAGCGACCAACGAGCCTGTCTAGGATTCAACCGTTTGGCAGACTCGAGATAAGTCAAGTTTTTGTGATCAGTCAAGACCACCACGCGATGCTTAGCTCCTTCAAGCCAATGACGCCACTCCTCGAATGCCCACTTCATGGCTAGCAACTCTCGATTGCCAACATCATAATTTCGCTCAGCAGGCGAAAATTTCCTGGAAAAGAAGGCGCATGGTTTCATCACCGAGCAATCAGATCTTCTCTGCGACAAAACAGCCCCTGCTCCAATTTCAGAAGCATCAACCTCGACCTGGAACGGAAGCGAAACATCTGGTTGGCACAACACAGGGGCAGAAGAAAAACGACGCTTCAACTCCTGAAAAGCTTCCACAGCAGCAGAAGACCAATTGACCACATCAGCACCCTTCTTAGTTAAATCAGTCAACGGTTTAGCAATACTAGAAAAATTATTGATGAAGCGACGATAAAAATTAGCAAAGCCCAGGAACTTCTGCAGACTCTTCAGAGATGTTGGCTGAGTCCAATCATAAATGGCCTGAACTTTAACAGGGTCCATCTCGATAGTAGAAGGAGAAAAAATGAACCCCAAAAATGAAACCTTCTGAACACCATAGAGACACTTTGACCCCTTCACAAACAAAGAATTAGCACGCAGGACCTGGAACACCATTCTGACCTGCTTCACATGAGACTCCCAATCATCCGAGAAGACCAAAATATCATCCAAGTATACAATCAGGAATTTATCCAGGTACTCTCGGAAGATGTCATGCATAAAGGACTGAAACACTGATGGAGCATTAGAAAGCCCGAATGGCATAACCAGGTACTCAAAATGGCCTTCGGGCGTATTAAATGCTGTTTTCCATTCATCGCCCCGTTTAATACGCACAAGATTATACGCACCACGAAGATCTATCTTGGTGAACCAACTAGCCCCGTTAATCCGAGCAAACAAATCAGACAGCAGCGGCAAGGGGTACTGAAATTTGACCGTAATTTTATTTAGAAGGCGGTAATCAATACAAGGTCTCAGCGAACCATCCTTCTTGGCCACAAAAAAGAACCCCGCTCCCAATGGCGACGATGACGGGCGAATATGACCCTTCTCCAAGGATTCTTTTACGTAACTCCGCATAGCGGCGTGCTCAGGTACAGATAAATTAAACAGTCGACCCTTAGGAAACTTACTACCAGGAATCAACTCGATAGCACAATCACAATCCCTATGCGGAGGTAGGGCATTGGACTTGGGCTCATCGAATACATCCCGGTAATCAGACAAGAACTCTGGGACCTCAGAAGGGGTGGATGATGAGATAGACAGAAATGGAACATCACCATGTACCCCCTGACAACCCCAGCTGGACACAGACATAGATTATCAATCTAATACTGGGTTATGGACTTGTAGCCATGGCAACCCCAACACGACCACATCATGCAGATTATGCAACACCAAAAAGCAAATATCCTCCTGGTGCGCAGGAGCCATGCACATGGTCAGCTGTGTCCAATACTGAGGCTTATTCTTGGCCAAAGGCGTAGCATCAATTCCTCTCAATGGAATAGGACACTGCAAGGGCTCCAAGACAAACCCACAGCGCCTAGCAAACTCCAAGTCCATCAAATTCAGGGCAGCGCCTGAATCCAGAAATGCCATGACAGAATAGGAAGACAAAGAGCAGATCAAAGTAACGGACAAAAGAAATTTCGACTGTACCGTACCAATGGTGGCGGACCTAGCGAACCGCTTAGTGCGCTTAGGACAATCGGAGATAGCATGAGTGGAATCACCACAGTAGAAACACAGCCCATTCTGACGTCTGTGTTCTTGCCTTTCAGCTCTGGTCAAATTCCTATCGCACTGCATAGGCTCAGGTTTATGCTCAGATAATACCGCCAAATGGTGCACAGATTTACGCTCACGCAAGCGTCGACCGATCTGAATGGCCAAAGACAGACTCATTCAGACCAGCAGGCATAGGAAATCCCACCATGACATCCTTAAGGGCTTCAGAGAGACCCTTTCTGAAAATAGCTGCCAGCGCACATTCATTCCATTGAGTGAGCACGGACCACTTTCTAAACTTCTGACAATAAATCTCTATCTCATCCTGACCCTGACCCAGCAAATTTTTCTCTGCCTGATCCACTGAATTAGGTTCGTCGTACAGCAATCCGAGCGCCAGAAAAAACGCATCAATATTACATAATGCAGGATCTCCTGGCGCAAGGGAAAATGCCCAGTCTTGAGGGTCGCCACGTAATAAAGAAATAATGATCTTAACTTGTTGAACTGGGTCACCAGAGGAGTGGGGGTTTCAAAGCCAGAAATAGTTTACAATTATTTTTAAAATTCAAAAACTTAGCTCTATCTCCAGAAAATAACTCAGGAATAGGAATTTTAGGTTCTAACATAGGATTCTGAACCACTAAATCTTGAATGTTCTGTACACTTAGGCCGGCTTCACACTTGCGAGTTTTACGGACGTAAGAGCGCAGAAACTACGTCCGTAAAACTCGCAAAAAATACGGCACAATTATTCTCTATGCCCCTGCTCCTATCTGCCGTATTTTACTGATCAGTATTATACGGCTTTCTACGGCCGTACAAAATCGCAGCATGCTGCGTTTGTCACCGTACTGCGCAAGAAATACGCCAATGAAAGTCTATGGAAGCGTGAAAAATACGGATTACACACGGATAAGCATTGTGACTTGCGAGAAATACACAGCGCTGTTAGAGAGAAAAGCCGGTAATTCAGTGCGGTGTACAGTAAAATCACACTGACAGCTTACAGTAGAATAGGTAGAATAAATGTGTACACATAGAATAGGTATATGTGTATATATATGTCAGTGAGACACATATATGTAAATATATTAATATTTATTCCAGCGCTATACAGCTTGAAAGCCGGTAATTCAATTACCGGCTTTTTCTTTCTCCTTCCTAAAACCCGACATGATTTGAGACATGGTTTACATACAGTAAACCATGTCTTCTCTCCATTTTTTTTGCAGATTCCACACTACTAATGTCAGTAGTGTGTATCTGCAAAATTTGGCCGTTCTAGCTCTTAAAATAAAGGGTTAAATGGCGGAAAAAATTGGCGTGGGCTCCCGCGCAATTTTCTCCGCCAGAGTAGTAAAGCCAGTGACTGAGGGCAGATATTAATAGCCTGGAGAGGGTCCACGGTTATTGGTCCCCCCCCTGGCTAAAAATATCTGCCCCCAGCCACCCCAGAACAGGCACATCTGGAAGATGCGCCTATTCTGGCACTTGGCCACTCTCTTCCCATTCCCGTGTAGCGGTGGGATATGGGGTAATGAAGGGTTAATGCCACCTTGCTATTGTAAGGTGACATTAAGCCTAATTAATAATGGAGAGGCGTCAATTATGACACCTATCCATTATTAATCCAATTGTAGTAAAGGGTTAAATAAAACACAAACACATTATTTAAAATTATTTTAATGAAATTAAAACAATGGTTGTTGGAGTATTTTATTCTACGCCCAATCCAGTCACTGAAGACCCTCGTTCTGTGAAAGAAAAAACATAATAAACCAACAATATACTTACCCTCCGCAGATCTGTAACGTCCAACGATGTAAATCCTTCTGAAGGGGTTAAAACATTTTGCAGCAAGGAGTTCCGCTAATGCAGGCTGCTCCTTGCTGCAAAACCCCGGGGAATGAGGCTAAATATAGATCAATGATCTATATTTAGCTTCATTTGCGGTGAGGCGCCCTCTGCTGGATGTTCATAGATCGTGGGAACTTTCCTAGAAAGCCTGGGAGCTTTCTAGGTAAGTTCCCACGATCTATGAACATCCAGCAGAGGGCGCCTCACCGCAAATGAAGCTAAATATAGATCATTGATCGATATTTAGCCTCATTCCCCGGGGTTTTGCAGCAAGGAGCAGCCTGCATTAGCGGAACTCCTTGCTGCAAAATGTTTTAACCCCTTCAGAAGGATTTACATCGTTGGACGTTACAGATCTGCGGAGGGTAAGTATATTGTTGGTTTATTATGTTTTTTCTTTCACAGAACGAGGGTCTTCAGTGACTGGATTGGGCGTAGAATAAAATACTCCAACAACCATTGTTTTTATTTCATTAAAATAATTTTAAATAATGTGTTTGTGTTTTATTTAACCCTTTACTACAATTGGATTAATAATGGATAGGTGTCATAATTGACGCCTCTCCATTATTAATTAGGCTTAATGTCACCTTACAATAGCAAGGTGGCATTAACCCTTCATTACCCCATATCCCACCGCTACACGGGAATGGGAAGAGAGTGGCCAAGTGCCAGAATAGGCGCATCTTCCAGATGTGCCTGTTCTGGGGTGGCTGGGGGCAGATATTTTTAGCCAGGGGGGGACCAATAACCGTGGACCCTCTCCAGGCTATTAATATCTGCCCTCAGTCACTGGCTTTACTACTCTGGCGGAGAAAATTGCGCGGGAGCCCACGCCAATTTTTTCCGCCATTTAACCCTTTATTTTAAGAGCTAGAACGGCCAAATTTTGCAGATACACACTACTGACATTAGTAGTGTGGAATCTGCAAAAAAAATGGAGAGAAGACATGGTTTACTGTATGTAAACCATGTCTCAAATCATGTCGGGTTTTAGGAAGGAGAAAGAAAAAGTCGGTAATTGAATTACCGGCTTTCAAGCTGTATAGCGCTGGAATAAATATTAATATATATACATATATGTGTCTACTGACATATATATACAGTATATATATATTTTTTTTTATTTTTGGGACACATGGATCACTTCTATAGCGGTATGTTGGTTTTGCAAGCCTGCGAGAAAACCACGCAGTACGGATTACATACAGAGGATGCCATGCGCAAAAAACGCTGACACACCCTGCCTACGGAGGAGCTACGGACCACTATTTTCGGGACATTTCAGCGTATTACGGCCGTAATATACGTACCGTATTTTCATACGCTGAGTGTGAAGTCGGCCTTATAGTGAGATTATCCATCAAAGAGGACAGACCCTGAATGTCCATGTCCACACCTGTGTTCTGAACCACCCTGATGTAAAGGGGAAAAGAAAGACAGAACACAGTGCAAAGAAAAAAAAAATGGTCTCAGAACTTCTTTTTTCCCTCTATTGAGAAGCATTGGTTTTTCTGGCCTCCAGTACTGTTATGAACAGGTAATTCAGAACCACAATGGACCTTGAAGTTCAGAGCACACAAAGTGACCTGACAATTACCAAAAACATAGGACGAGCTCTGAGACGTGGAAACTCTGCTGACCGCAATCCCTAATCCTATCACACCACACTAGAGGTAGCCGTGGATTGCGCCTAACGCTCCCTATGCAACTCGGCACAGCCTGAGAAACTAACTAGCCCTGAAGATAGAAAAATAAGCCTACCTTGCCTCAGAGAAGTTCCCCAAAGGAAAAGGCAGCCCCCCACATATAATGACTGTGAGTAAAGATGAAAATACAAACACAGAGATGAAATAGATTTAGCAAAGTGAGGCCCGACTTACTGAATAGACCGAGGATAGGAAAGATAGCTTTGCGGTCAACACAAAAACCTACAAACAACCACGCAGAGGGGCAAAAAGACCCTCCGCACCGACTAACGGTACGGAGGTGCTCCCTCTGCGTCTGAGAGCTTCCAGCAAGCAAGAAAAACCAATATAGCAAGCTGGACAGAAAATATAGCAAACAAAAGTAACACAAGCAGAACTTAGCTTATGCAGGATAGACAGGCCACAGGAACGATCCAGGAGGAAGCAAGACCAATACTAGAACATTGACTGGAGGCCAGGATCAAAGCACCAGGTGGAGTTAAATAGAGCAGCACCTAACGACTTAACCTCATCACCTGAGGAAGGAAACTCAGAAGCCGCAGTACCACTCTCATCCACCAAAGGAAGCTCATAGACAGAACCAGCCGAAGTACCACTCACGACCACAGGAGGGAGCTTGGCCACAGAATTCACAACAGTCCTCTTCCTACAGTGATGCAATGCAGGGTTTCACTCGCCAGAGCTTTGTCACCAGTAGTGTTGAGCGATACCTTCCGATATCGGAAAGTATCGGTATCGGTTTGGATCGGCCGATATTCAAAAAATATCGGATATCGCCGATACCGATACCCGATCCCAATGCAAGTCAATGGGACCAAAATATCGGAATTAAAATAAACCCTTTCTTTCCTTGTAGGTTCATTCTACCTGAAGGAAAACAACTAAGAATAATGTAGGATGTATGGGGGAGGTGGCGGAGACATTAAAGGCAATGAGGATTAGTCCAATCAAATAGAATAGCATGTTTTTTTTTTTTTTTTAAAGAAGTTCGGATTGAAAAAGATATTGAGTATGTAAATTTTTTTTATTTTGTCAGATATTGATGTTTCACTATTCCACGCCCTTCCCCTTCTTTTTTTTCTTTTTTTTCTTTTTCTTTTCCCACACTTTCATCTTCATCATCATCAGCATCCTTGACATCAACTTCTTCACCTTATTCATCTTCTTCTTCATCTTCTACCTATTTTTTTTTTTATTACATTCTTCATATTCATTTTCTTCAACTATTATTATTCTTCCTATTCTACATATTCTTTTTATTCCACTGTTATTATTCTTCCTATTCTACTTCTTCATCATATTCTCATTTGTGACAGGCATTCCCGTAGTTGTTATCTATAAAAGTTGGAAGATTACACCTTCCGTTCTGCCAGTCACAAAAGTTACATTTGTCCGCGTTCAGTTTGGCCTGCAGCATCAGGCTTTATCCAGGGGCACCACGAGGAGGAACGGACTCACCCCCATACACTGCTTAGTCTTCTTCTGCATATAATTTAGATAATATCTTTTGCTCTGATATTAAGTCTTATGCTTAATGTTCTTCTGCTCTTTGTTCTGCAGCCTCTTGTTCTTCTGCTTCTCGGTCTTCCATGTTGTCGTCTCCAGGGTCTTCGTCTCCAGTGTCGTCATCTCCGCCGTCGTCGTCTCAGCCGTCGTCGTCTCCGCCGTCGTCGTCGTCGTCGTCATCGGGGTGGTCTTCCGGGTCGTCGTCATCGGGGTGGTCTTCCGGGTTGTCGACGTTAGGGTCTTCAACTTGGAAATGTAGCAGAAGGTACAAGAAGGCTGAGAAAATGCCAAGAACCAGCTGATGGAACTGGAACTCGGATGGCTACCCGAAGGTTCAAGAGCCTATGGAACTACCGAGGACCAGCTGACGTTACTGGAACCCGGTTACTAAGCAGGAGGTACCCGTGCTAAAAAGCACTACCAAGGACCGCCTGACGTTGGCGGAACTCGGATACCCAGAAGGAGGCACCTAAGCCAAAGGCTCTGCCCGGAACCAGATGACGTTACTGGAACCAGGATGGGGAGCAGAAGGTACAAGAGCAAAAGACACTGCCGAGAACCAGCTGACGGTACTGGAACCCGGATGGGTAGCCGAATGTCCAAGAGCCAATGGAACTACCAAGGACCAGCTGACGTTACTGGAACCCGGTTACTAAGCAGGAGGTACCCGTGCCTGAAAGCACTACCAAGGACCACCTGACATTGGTGGAACTTGGATACCCAGAAGGAGGCACCTAAGCCAAAGGCTCTGCCCGGAACCAGCTGACGGTACTGGAACCAGGATGGGGAGCAGAAGGTACAAGAGCAAAAGACACTGCCGAGAACCAGCTGACGGTGCTGGAACCAGGTGGTGGACCCGAAGGCCCACAGGAGAGGAGAGAACAGCTAGGCCGCGAGGCAGCCGCAGTTACCGAACCCCAACAGTCCTACAGGGGGAGCTGGGCCTACTGGCACTACAGAACCAGCCTTGACTACCAGTTCACGCAGCCCACATAGGAAGCTCCTAAACTGGAGGCACCCTGGAGTTGGCTAACTCGACCGCCCCACGACGGGGCAAGCATAGGCGTCTCAGTGAAGTTGACACAACCCGGAAACAGCTGACGGTGCTGAAACCAGGCTTGGCACGAGGGAGTACCTGTGACAAGAACACTGCCGAGAACCAGCTGGCGGTGCTGGAACCCGGATGCGTTGCCCCAGTGTGCAAGAGCCAATGGCACGACCGAGGACCAGCTGACGGTGCTGGAACCCGGTTACTAAGCTGTAGGTGCCCGCGCTTAAAAGCACTACCAAGGACCGCCTGGCGTTGGCGGAACTCGGATACCCAGGAGGAGGCACCTAAGCCAAAGGCTCGGCCCGGAACCAGCTGACGGTGCTGGAACCAGGTGGTGGACCCCAAGGCCCACAGGAGAGGAGAGAACAGCTAGGCCGCGAGGCAGCCGCAGTTACCGAACCCCAACAGTCCTACAGGGGGAGCTGGGCCTACTGGCACTACAGAACCAGCCTTGACTACCAGTTCACGCAGCCCACATAGGAAGCTCCTAAACTGGAGGCACCCTGGAGTTGGCTAACTCGACCGCCCCACGACGGGGCAAGCATAGGCGTCTCAGTGAAGTTGACACAACCCGGAAACAGCTGACGGTGCTGAAACCAGGCTTGGCACGAGGGAGTACCTGTGACAAGAACACTGCCGAGAACCAGCTGGCGGTGCTGGAACCCGGATGCGTTGCCCCAGTGTGCAAGAGCCAATGGCACGACCGAGGACCAGCTGACGGTGCTGGAACCCGGTTACTAAGCTGTAGGTGCCCGCGCTTAAAAGCACTACCAAGGACCGCCTGGCGTTGGCGGAACTCGGATACCCAGGAGGAGGCACCTAAGCCAAAGGCTCGGCCCGGAACCAGCTGACGGTGCTGGAACCAGGTGGTGGACCCCAAGGCCCACAGGAGAGGAGAGAACAGCTAGGCCGCGAGGCAGCCGCAGTTACCGAACCCCAACAGTCCTACAGGGGGAGCTGGGCCTACTGGCACTACAGAACCAGCCTTGACTACCAGTTCACGCAGCCCACATAGGAAGCTCCTAAACTGGAGGCACCCTGGAGTTGGCTAACTCGACCGCCCCACGACGGGGCAAGCATAGGCGTCTCAGTGAAGTTGACACAACCCGGAAACAGCTGACGGTGCTGAAACCAGGCTTGGCACGAGGGAGTACCTGTGACAAGAACACTGCCGAGAACCAGCTGGCGGTGCTGGAACCCGGATGCGTTGCCCCAGTGTGCAAGAGCCAATGGCACGACCGAGGACCAGCTGACGGTGCTGGAACCCGGTTACTAAGCTGTAGGTGCCCGCGCTTAAAAGCACTACCAAGGACCGCCTGGCGTTGGCGGAACTCGGATACCCAGGAGGAGGCACCTAAGCCAAAGGCTCGGCCCGGAACCAGCTGACGGTGCTGGAACCAGGTGGTGGACCCCAAGGCCCACAGGAGAGGAGAGAACAGCTAGGCCGCGAGGCAGCCGCAGTTACCGAACCCCAACAGTCCTACAGGGGGAGCTGGGCCTACTGGCACTACAGAACCAGCCTTGACTACCAGTTCACGCAGCCCACATAGGAAGCTCCTAAACTGGAGGCACCCTGGAGTTGGCTAACTCGACCGCCCCACGACGGGGCAAGCATAGGCGTCTCAGTGAAGTTGACACAACCCGGAAACAGCTGACGGTGCTGAAACCAGGCTTGGCACGAGGGAGTACCTGTGACAAGAACACTGCCGAGAACCAGCTGGCGGTGCTGGAACCCGGATGCGTTGCCCCAGTGTGCAAGAGCCAATGGCACGACCGAGGACCAGCTGACGGTGCTGGAACCCGGTTACTAAGCTGTAGGTGCCCGCGCTTAAAAGCACTACCAAGGACCGCCTGGCGTTGGCGGAACTCGGATACCCAGGAGGAGGCACCTAAGCCAAAGGCTCGGCCCGGAACCAGCTGACGGTGCTGGAACCAGGTGGTAGACCCCAAGGCCCACAGGAGAGGAGAGAACAGCTAGGCCGCGAGGCAGCCGCAGTTACCGAACCCCAACAGTCCTACAGGGGGAGCTGGGCCTACTGGCACTACAGAACCAGCCTTGACTACCAGTTCACGCAGCCCACATAGGAAGCTCCTAAACTGGAGGCACCCTGGAGTTGGCTAACTCGACCGCCCCACGACGGGGCAAGCATAGGCGTCTCAGTGAAGTTGACACAACCCGGAAACAGCTGACGGTGCTGAAACCAGGCTTGGCACGAGGGAGTACCTGTGACAAGAACACTGCCGAGAACCAGCTGGCGGTGCTGGAACCCGGATGCGTTGCCCCAGTGTGCAAGAGCCAATGGCACGACCGAGGACCAGCTGACGGTGCTGGAACCCGGTTACTAAGCTGTAGGTGCCCGCGCTTAAAAGCACTACCAAGGACCGCCTGGCGTTGGCGGAACTCGGATACCCAGGAGGAGGCACCTAAGCCAAAGGCTCGGCCCGGAACCAGCTGACGGTGCTGGAACCAGGTGGTGGACCCCAAGGCCCACAGGAGAGGAGAGAACAGCTAGGCCGCGAGGCAGCCGCAGTTACCGAACCCCAACAGTCCTACAGGGGGAGCTGGGCCTACTGGCACTACAGAACCAGCCTTGACTACCAGTTCACGCAGCCCACATAGGAAGCTCCTAAACTGGAGGCACCCTGGAGTTGGCTAACTCGACCGCCCCACGACGGGGCAAGCATAGGCGTCTCAGTGAAGTTGACACAACCCGGAAACAGCTGACGGTGCTGAAACCAGGCTTGGCACGAGGGAGTACCTGTGACAAGAACACTGCCGAGAACCAGCTGGCGGTGCTGGAACCCGGATGCGTTGCCTTGCCTATTAAAGATTGTCTTCCTAGAGCCCCAACTAGCGGTGTTGGAGCAAAGGGTAAGCAGGGGGAGATGAGTGTAGGCCGAAGCCTGCACTGGAGGCAGCTTTGTGTCTGCGTTGCGTTTGCAGGACACTTTGCCGGCTACACACTGGGGGAACAGCTGGCGTTGCTGAACCCCACTAACACAATGGCGTGTGTTTTTATCTGTGCAGCTAGCACTTGCGGGCAAAAACTTGCGATGTTAGAGCCCGTGTTGAAGCAGGAGGAGGAGGAGAGGAGCAGAGTGTAGGCCGAAGCCTAGTTGAACCAATTTCAAAGGAAACCTTTAACCCCCCCCTCAGGTGTTACAAAGTACAAGAGACACACCTTGTGCAGTATTAATGCTGCACAAGTGAAAGGTTGCTCTATTAATTTGTCTACTTGCACACGCTGAATGAAAGACATACACAATTTACCCCATTCTACAGTCAAACTGTAGTGGATGCGTGACTTGGTTTTTTGATGAGACGCAGCACAGGTGTCCAAAATAACGCCTTGGTGCTTGGCGCAGCTTCCTGAGCGTTGTTATTTGCTGTACAGGAGTCTGCGCTCTTGTGTTATCCCTTGGCAATGCCCTGTTAGCGCTGCCCATCTTATGACCTCATTTCATGTTGGCCGGTGCGGTTAACGATGGCCATAAATCCCAGACCCACAGTGTCTTTTCATAAAGCCACACTGCGGTGCTGGGATTCGTGGCCTTGAGCAGTAAATATTTTGGCCGCTCACACACGTCCTTACACCTGCTTCAGACTGGGCGGCCTCTGCTGATCCCTTCTCGCATGCCGCGGCCATGAGGCTGCACAGTCTGAAGAAGGCGGAAGGAGATGAGTTAAGACAGGCGAAGATATGCACTGCTCGTGCCCATCAATCACACCCTCGCAGTCAAAATAATTAAGACAACGAGGAGCATTTTATTCAGGCAGGGCGGACGAACAGGCGCAAGTAGCCAACCAATGATGTCAGAAGACGGGAAGCGCTACCAAGGGGGGTGCTGCGTATCATTAGAAAGGAAAGTCACACCTCAGGGACAGTGGAATGGTCTCAAAGAGACACATTTTGTACGTGTTGAGTTCCACGTGGGCAAGGAGAAAACGTCAGCCACCTTGTACAAATGCAGCAGTACTGCTGTACAAGGTGGCTGTTATACATAGAAACACCTGGGGGTGGTGGCCAGGCTCCCTTCAATTTCAGTTCATGTGCCTGCGTGGCGTTTGCAGGTCACGTTGCAAGCTACACAGCAGGGGAACAGCTGGCGTTGCTGAACCCCACTGACACATTGACTGGTGTTTTTCTCTGTGCAGATTGCATGTCCGGGCAAAAACTAGCGGTGTTAGAGCCCAGGGTCAGCAGGAGGAGGAGGAGAGGAGCAAAGTGTAGGACGAAGCCTGCACTGGTGGCAGCTTTTGGTCGGTTGTGCCAGCGTGGCTTGTGCTGGACACGATGCCGGCTACACAGCGGGGGAACAGCAGGCGGTGCTGAACCCCACTAACACATTGGCTGGTGTTTTTCTCTGTGCAGCTAGCATGTCCGGGCAGAAACTGGCGTTGTTTGAGCCCAGGGTCAGCAGGAGGAGGAGAGGAGCAAAGTGTAGGCCGAAGCCTGCACTGGTGGCAGCTTTTGTTCTGTTGTGCCAGCGTGGCTTGTGCTGGACACGTTGCCGACTACACAGCAGGGGAACAGCTGGCGGTGCTGAACCCCACTAACACATTGGCTGGTGTTTTTCTCTGTGCAGCTAGCATTTCCGGGCAAAAAATAGCGGTGTTTGAGCCCAGGGTCAGCAGGAGGAGTAGAGGAGCAGAGTGTAGGCCGAAGCCTAGTTGAACCAATTTCAAAGGTTACCTTTAACCCCCCCCTCAGGTGTTGCAAGGTACAAGAGCCACACCTTGAACAGCATTAATGATGCACAAGTCAAAGGTTGCTCTATTTAATTTTGCTCCTTGCACACGCTGAATTAAACACGTACACTATTTAGCCCATTATACTGTCAAACAGTTGTGGAGGCGTGACTTGTCTTTTTAACGAGAAGCAGCACAGGTGTCAAAATTTGCACCTAGGTACTGGGCGCAGATTCCTGAGCGTTGTTATTTGCTGTACAGGAGTCTGCGCTCTTGTGTTATCCCTTGGCAATACCCTGTTAGTGCAGGCCGTCTCATGACCTCATTTCATGTTGGCCGGTGCGGTTAACGATGGCCATAAATCCCAGACCCACAGTGGCTTTTCCTAAAGTCACACTGCGGTGCTGGGATTCGTGGCCTTGTGCAGTAAATATGTTCGCCGCTCACACATGTCCTTACACCTGCTTCAGACTGGGCGGCCTCAGCTGATCCCTTATCGCATGCCGCGGCCATGAGGCCGCACAGTCAGAAGAAGGCGGAAGGAGGGGAGTGAAAACAGGGGAACATATGCACTGCTCGTGCCCATCAATCACACCCTCGCAGTCAAAATATATGAGACAACGGGGGGCGTTGTGTCGGGCAGGGGGGACGCACAGGCACAGCCAGCCAACCAATGATGTCAGGAGACGGGCAGCGCTAACAATGGGGGTGCTGCGTGTCATTAAAAAGGAAAGTCACACCTCAGGGACATTGTAATGGTCTGTAATGAGACACATTTTGTACTTGTTGAGTTCCACGTGTGCAAGGAGAAAAAGTCAGCCACCTTGTACAAATGCAGCAGTACTGCTGTACAAGGTGGCTGTTATACATAGAAACACCTGGGGGGGTGGGGGGCAGGCTCCCTTCAATTTCAGTTCATGTGCCTGCGTGGCGTTTGCAGGTCACGTTGCAAGCTACACAGCAGGGGAACAGCTGGCGTTGCTGAACCCCACTGACACATTGACTGGTGTTTTTCTCTGTGCAGATTGCATGTCCGGGCAAAAACTTGCGGTGTTAGAGCCCAGGGTCAGCAGGAGGAGGAGGAGAGGAGCAAAGTGTAGGCCGAAGCCTGCACTGGTGGCAGCTTTTGGTCGGTTGTGCCAGCGTGGCTTGTGCTGGACACGTTGCCGACTACACAGCAGGGGAACAGCTGGCGGTGCTGAACCCCACTAACACATTGGCTGGTGTTTTTCTCTGTGCAGCTAGCATTTCCGGGCAAAAACTAGCGGTGTTTGAGCCCAGGGTCAGCAGGAGGAGTAGAGGAGCAGAGTGTAGGCCGAAGCCTAGTTGAACCAATTTCAAAGGTTACCTTTAACCCCCCCTCAGGTGTTGCAAGGTACAAGAGCCACACCTTGTGCATCATTAATGCTGCACAAGTAAAAGGTTGCTCTATTTGTTTTGCTCCTTGCACACGCTGACTAAAACACGTACACTATTTAGCCCATTATACTGTCAAACAGTTGTGGAGGCGTGACTTGTCTTTTTAACGAGACGCAGCACAGGTGTCAAAATTTGCACCTAGGTACTGGGCGCAGATTCCTGAGCGTTGTTATTTGCTGTACAGGAGTCTGCGCTATTGTGATCCCTTGGCCATGCGCTGTGAGCGCTTCCTGTCTTCTGACCTCATTTCATGTCGGCCGTTGCGGTTAGCGATGGACATGAATCCCAGACCCACAGTGTGTTTTTAAAAAATCACACTGCGGTGCTGGGATTCGTGCCCTGGTGCACTAAATATGTTTGCCGCTCACACATGTCCTTACACCTGCTTCAGACTGGGCGGCCTCATCTGATCCCTTATCGCCTGCCGCGGCCATGAGGACACCCAGTCTGAAGAAGGCGGAAGGAGATGAGTGAACACAGGCAAACATATGCACTGCACATGCCCATCAATCACACCCTCGCTGTCCAAAAAAATAAGACACCGAGGGCCGTTGTTTCGAGCAGGGGAGATGCACAGGCGCAGCCAGCTAACCAATGATGTCAAAAGACGGGCAGCGCTAACAAGGGTGGTGCTGCGTGTCATTACAAAGGAAAGTCACACCTCAGGGACATTGTAATGGTCTCTAATGAGACACATTTTGTACGTGTTGAGTTCCACGTGGGCAAGGAGAAAAAGTCAGCCACCTCGTACAAATGCAGCAGTACTGCTGTACAAGGTGGCTGATATACATAGAAACACCTGTGGGTGGGGGGCAGGCTCCCTTCAATTTCAGTTCATGTGCCTGCGTGGCGTTTGCAGGTCACGTTGCAAGCTACACAGCAGGGGAACAGCTGGCGTTGCTGAACCCCACTGACACATTGACTGGTGTTTTTCTCTGTGCAGATTGCATGTCCGGGCAAAAACTAGCGGTGTTAGAGCCCAGGGTCAGCAGGAGGAGGAGGAGAGGAGCAAAGTGTAGGCCGAAGCCTGCACTGGTGGCAGCTTTTGGTCGGTTGTGCCAGCGTGGCTTGTGCTGGACACGATGCCGGCTACACAGCGGGGGAACAGCAGGCGGTGCTGAACCCCACTAACACATTGGCTGGTGTTTTTCTCTGTGCAGCTAGCATGTCCGGGCAGAAACTGGCGTTGTTTGAGCCCAGGGTCAGCAGGAGGAGGAGAGGAGCAAAGTGTAGGCCGAAGCCTGCACTGGTGGCAGCTTTTGTTCTGTTGTGCCAGCGTGGCTTGTGCTGGACACGTTGCCGACTACACAGCAGGGGAACAGCTGGCGGTGCTGAACCCCACTAACACATTGGCTGGTGTTTTTCTCTGTGCAGCTAGCATTTCCGGGCAAAAACTAGCGGTGTTTGAGCCCAGGGTCAGCAGGAGGAGTAGAGGAGCAGAGTGTAGGCCGAAGCCTAGTTGAACCAATTTCAAAGGTTACCTTTAACCCCCCCCTCAGGTGTTGCAAGGTACAAGAGCCACACCTTGTGCAGCATTAATGCTGCACAAGTAAAAGGTTGCTCTATTTGTTTTGCTCCTTGCACACGCTGACTAAAACACGTACACTATTTAGCCCATTATACTGTCAAACAGTTGTGGAGGCGTGACTTGTCTTTTTAACGAGACGCAGCACAGGTGTCAAAATTTGCACCTAGGTACTGGGCGCAGATTCCTGAGCGTTGTTATTTGCTGTACAGGAGTCTGCGCTATTGTGATCCCTTGGCCATGCGCTGTGAGCGCTTCCTGTCTTCTGACCTCATTTCATGTCGGCCGTTGCGGTTAGCGATGGACATGAATCCCAGACCCACAGTGTGTTTTCAAAAAATCACACTGCGTGGCTGGGATTCGTGGCCTTGTGCAGTAAATAGGTTTGCCGCTTACACATGTCCTTACACCTGCTCCAGACTGGGCGGCCTCAGCTGATCCCTTATCGCCTACCACGGCCAGGAGGCCGCACAGTCTGAAGAAGGCGGAAGGAGATGAGTTAAGACAGGCGAACATATGCACTGCTCGTGCCCATAAACCACACCCTCGCTGACAAAATAAATATGACAACGAGGGGCGTTGTTTCTAGCAGGGCGGATGCACAGGCGCAGCCAGCTAACCATGATGACAAAAGACGGGAAACGCTACCAAGGGGGGTGCTGCGTATCATTACAAAGGAAAGTCACACCTCAGGGACAGTGGAATGGTCTCAATGAGACACATTTTGTACGTGTTGAGTTCCACGTGGGCAAGGAGAAAAAGTCAGCCACCTTGTACAAATGCAGCAGTACTGCTGTACTAGGTGGCTGTTATACATAGAAACACCTGGGGGGGTGGGGCCAGGTTCCCTTTTAATTTCAGTTCCTGTGCCTGCATGGCGTTTGCAGGTCACGTTGCCGGCTACACAGCAGGGGAACAGCTGGCGTTGCTGAACCCCACTAACACATTGGCTGGTGTTTTTCTCTGTGCAGCTAGCACTTCCGGGCAAAAACTAGCGGTGTTTGAGCCCAGGGTCAGCAGGAGGAGGAGAGGAGCAGAGTGTAGGCCGAAGCCTGCACTGGTGGCAGCTTTTGTTCTGTTGTGCCAGCGTGGCTTGTGCTGGACACGTTGCCGACTACACAGCAGGGGAACAGCTGGCGGTGCTGAACCCCACTGACACATCACCTAGTGTTTTTTTCTGTGTAGACAACACTTCCAGGTGGCAACTGACAGTGTTGAAACCCAGGGAATCAAAGAGGAGCAGAGTGTAGGCCGAAGCCTGCAGTGGAGCAAGTTGAAAGGGAACCTTTAACCCCCCCCCCCAGGCATTTGTTGCTGAAAGAGCCATCTTGTACAGCAGTAATACTGCACATGGAAAATGGTGGCTCCGAAAATTATGCTCCTTGCAAACGCTGAAGTACACACTCATATAATGTGTCCCCTCACACCGTCAAACCATCCCGGAAGTGGGACTTTCCTTTGTAATGTGACACAGCACAGCCGTCATTCCAACCCCCTTGGTGCCGGGCACCACCTCCTCAACGTTGTTTGGTTCTGTCACGGAGCCCGCACTGTAATGTTATCCCTTGGCCATGCACAGTTAGCGGTGCCCGTCTTCTGACATCATGTAGGTGTCAGGCTGGCAGTGCCTGTGCGTCCAAGCTGCCCGAGATCCAACCTTGCAGTGTCATCTAATGTAGTCCCACTGCGGGCCAGGGATCCATGGGCATGCGCAGTGCATATCATCGCCTCTCACTCACCTCCTTCCTGCTTCTTCAGACTGTGCGGCGTCACGGCCGTGGCATGCTATTAGGGATCAGCTGACGCCGCCTAGTCTGAAGAAGCGTGAAGAAGGGGAGTGAGAGGCTAGTATATGCACTGCGCATGGCCATGGATACCAGGCCCACTGTGGGATCACATTAGACGACACTGCGAGGTGTGATTTCGGGCAGCGTGGACGCACAGGCGCAGCCAGGACGACAACAAATGATGTCAGAGGACGGGCAGCGCAAACTGTGCATGGCCAAGGGATAACATAACAGCGCAGGGTCCATGACGGAATCAAACAACGCTAAGGAGGCAGCGCACGGTGCCAAGGGGGTAGCAATGACGGCTGTGCTGCGTCACATTACAAAGGAAAGTCCCACCTCCGGGACGGTTGGACGGTGTGAGGGGACACATTACATGAGTGTGTAGTTCAGCGTTTGCAAGGAGCATAATTTCAAGAGCGACCTTTCCCTTGTGCAGTATTAGTGCTGCACATGGTGGCTCTTTCAGTAACAAACGCCTGGGGGGGGGGGGGGGACAGGTCCCCTTACATTTTAGTTGTGCCAGCGTGGCGGTCGCATGACACGTTGCCGGATACACAGCTGGGGATCAGCTGACGTTACTGAACCCCAATAACAGAGGAGCGACTGTTGACTGTGCACACAGCACTTCCAGGCACCAACTGGCGGTGTTAGAGCCCAGGGACAGCAGGAGGAGCAGATTGGAGGTATTGCCGCACACACAGCTGGGGATCAGCTGACGTTACTGAACCCCAATAACAGAGGAGCGACTGTTGACTGTGCACACAGCACTTCCAGGCACCAACTGGCGGTGTTAGAGCCCAGGGACAGCAGGAGGAGCAGATTGGAGGTATTGCCGCACACACAGCTGGGGATCAGCTGACGTTACTGAACCCCAATAACAGAGGAGCGACTGTTGACTGTGCACACAGCACTTCCAGGCACCAACTGGCGGTGTTAGAGCCCAGGGACAGCAGGAGGAGCAGATTGGAGGTATTGCCGCACACACAGCTGGGGATCAGCTGACGTTACTGAACCCCAATAACAGAGGAGCGACTGTTGACTGTGCACACAGCACTTCCAGGCACCAACTGGCGGTGTTAGAGCCCAGGGACAGCAGGAGGAGCAGATTGGAGGTATTGCCGCACACACAGCTGGGGATCAGCTGACGTTACTGAACCCCAATAACAGAGGAGCGACTGTTGACTGTGCACACAGCACTTCCAGGCACCAACTGGCGGTGTTAGAGCCCAGGGACAGCAGGAGGAGCAGAGGAACAGAGTGTAGGCCGAAGCCTGATTGGAGCAAGTTGAAAGGAAACCTTTAACCCCCCCCCCAAGACGTTTGTAGCTGAAAGAGCCATGTTGTGCAGCACTAAGGATGCAAAAGGAAAAGGTTGCTCTTTTAATTATGCTCCTTGCAAACACCGAAGTAAACACTAAAAATGTGTCCCTTTATACCGTTAAACCGTTCCGGAGGTGCGAATTTCCTTCGTAATGGGACACAGCACAGCTGTCATTCCTATCCCCTTGATGCCGTGCGCTGCCTCCTCAGCGTTGTTTTAAGCTGCCACGGAGCCTCCGCTGTTCTGTTAGCCCTTGGCCATGCCCAATTAGCGCTGCCTGTCTTCTGACATAATTTGGTGTCAGGCTGTCAGTGCCTGTGCGTCCACGCTGCTCCAGATCCCACCTCGCAGTCTCATCTAACGTAATCCCACTGCGGGCCTTGGAACCATGGGCATGCACAGTGCATAACCTCGACTCTCACTCCCCTCCTTCCCTCTTCTTCAGACTGTGCGGTGTCACGGCCGTGGCATGCTAGGGATCAGCTGACGGCGCACAGTCTAAAGAAGGCGGAGGGAAATGAGCGAGAGCCCGAGGGGAAGATATGCACTGCGCATGCCCATGGATCCCAGGCCCGCAGTGTGACTCAATCAGAAGACACTGCGAGGCGGGATCTCGGGCACCGCGGCCGCACAGGCGCAGCCAGCCTGACACCAAATTATGTCAGAAGACAGGCAGCGCAAATAGGGCATGCCCAAGGGATAACAGAACAGCGCAGGCTCCGTGACAGCTTAAAACAACGCTGAGGAGGCAGCGCATGGCACCAAGGGGGTAGGAATGACGGCTGTGCTGCGTCACATTACGAAGGAAAGTCCCAGCTCCGGGACGGTATAACGGTATCAGTGAACACATTTTATAAGTGTTAAGTTCTGCGTGTGCAAAGAGCTAAAAAAAAAGAGCTACCTTTTCCTTGCGCAGCATTACTGCTGCACAAGATGGCTCTTTCAGTAACAAACGACGGGGGGGGGGGGGGGGGGGGAGAGGTTCCCTTACATTTAGGTTGTTGTGCCAGCGTGGCGGTCGCAGGACACATTGCCGGCTACACAGCTGGGGATCAGCTGACGTTACTGAAACCCAATAACACTGGGTCGTATGTTTTTACTGTGCAGCCTGCACTTCTGAGCCGCAACTGGCGGTGTTGGAGCCCAGGAATAGCAGTTCAGGTGGTAGAAAGATGAACACAGCAGGAGACCTGGATGACACCCAATTACTTAATCAGGCAGAGGAGTGGCAAATTCCTGCGAGATCCAGGCCTGGTTCATTTTCAGGAAAGTAAGCCGGTCAACGTTATCGGAGGATAGTCGCATGCGACGGTCTGTTAGTACACCACCTGCGGCACTAAAGACACGTTCCGATAAGACACTAGCCGCAGGGCAAGCCAGCACCTCCAATGCATACTGGCTTAGCTCTGGCCATGTATCCAGCTTAGAGACCCAAAACTTGAACGGGGAAGAGCCGTCTGGGAGTACAGTAAGAGGGCAAGCCATGTAGTCTGTCACCATCTGACGGAACCGTTGCCTCCTGCTGACTGGAGCCGCCGGTGATGGTGTAGACATTTGGGGCGGGCACACAAAAGTGTGCCAGAGTTGTGCCATACTGGGCTTGCCTTGGGCAGAGGCACTGCTTCTGCTCCCTCTTTGGGCAGAGCCTCCCCCACTGCCTCGACGCACTGAGCTGCTTTGTAAAGCACTAGCAGCACTCCTCTCAGTTGGACAGGAGAAGATGATGGAATTCACCAGTGTGTCGTGGTACTCCCGCAATTTACGCTCCCGGGTCAACGCAGGGATGAGGTTTTGGACGTTGTCCCGGTAGCGAGGATCGAGGAGGGTGAACACCCAATAATCAGGCATGTTGAGAATGTGGTCGATGCGGCGGTCGTTTCTCAGGCACTGCAGCATGAAATCCACCATGTGCTGCAGAGTGCCAACCGGCCCAGAAACGCTGTCCCCTGCTTGAGACATGATCTCTGCCCGCTCGTCATCACCCCACCCTCGCTGTACACACTGACCACTGGACAATTGTGTCACTCCCTCCTCTGGACGGAGCTCTTCCTCCTCCATTGACTCCTCCTCATCCTCCTCACAAATTGGCCCCTGCGTACCCCTTTGTGAGGAACCACGTGGCGCTGACTCTCCAGAAGCTGATGGAAAAGGTGACTCCTCATCCTCCACCTCTTCCACCACATCATCCCTTAACCCTTGCAAAGTTTGCTGAAGCAGGCAGATAAGGGGGACAGTCATGCTGACTAGTGCATCATCTGCACTTGCCATCCGCGTGGAATAATCAAAAGGACGCAAAACCTGGCAGACGTCCTTCATAGTGGCCCACTCTGTGGTTGTGAAGTCTGATCGGCGCTGACTGCGACTTCTTTGCGCCTGATGCAGCTGGTACTCCATAACTGCTTGCTGCTGCTCACACAACCGCTCCAACATATGTAACGTGGAATTCCACCGGGTAGGTAGGTCACATATGATGCGGTGTTCCGGAAGGCGGAATCGGCGCTGCAGAGCAGCAATGCGGGATCTGGCCAAGCTGGAACGCCGCAAGTGAGCACACTCTAGGCGGACCTTGTGCAGCAGGGCATCAAGATCCGGATAGTCCCTCAGAAAACTCTGCACAACCAAATTGAGCACATGTGCCAGACATGGGATGTGAGTGAGGTTGCCAAGGGCCAAAGCTGCCACCAGATTTCGGCCATTGTCACACACTACCATGCCTGGCTGGAGATTCGCTGGCAGTAACCACACATCGCTCTCCTGCTTTATGGCATTCCAGAGCTCCTGCGCTGTGTGGCTTCGATGCCCCAATGAAACTAGTTTCAAGACGGCCTGCTGACGTTTGGCCACGGCTGTGCTCATGTCGGTCATAGGTAAACGTTCACGGGTCCATGTGGGGGTGGACTGTGACGGATCCTGCAGAGAGGAATCAGAGGAACTGGTGTAAGAGGAGGAGTCGATGCGTACAGACTGGATTCCTGCAATCCTTGGAGTGGGCAGGACACGTCCTGCGCCACTCGCACGATCTGTACCTGGCTCAACAACATTAACCCAATGGGCAGTGAGGGAAACATATCGCCCCTGTCCATGCTGACTGGTCCACGCATCGGTGGTGAGGTGGACCTTGCTACTGACGGCGTTCAGTAGCGCATGTTTTATGTTTGCCTCAACATGCCTGTGCAGGGCAGGGACAGCCTGCCTGCTGAAGTAAAAGCGGCTGGGCACCTTGTACTGTGGGACTGCCAATGCCATCAAGTCACGGAAGCTGTCAGTCTCCACCAGCCTGAACGAGAGCATTTCCAGGGACAACAGTTTGGCAATGCCTGCATTCAGAGCCTGTGCTCGGGGGTGGTTGGCCGAGAATGCCCGCCTTTTCTCCCATGCCTGTACTACCGATGGCTGTAGAGTAGACTGGGAGTGTGAGGATGACTGGGAAGGTGGTGCTGTGGGTGGAATTACACAAGGTCTCTGGGAGGAAGCCAAACCAGCTGTGCGTGAGCTGGAGGAAGAGGCAACACGAGCTGAAGAGGTGGTAGCTGCCGCTGTTGGTTGGCCTACATCTTCAGTGTGTTTCTGTAACTCCACCGCGTGCCTGGTCCGCACATGTTTCCACATATTTGTGGTATTGAGGTTGCTGACATTTTTCCCTCTTTTTACTTTATGATGACACAGCTTGCATTTGACAAAACAAATGTCATCTGCAACTGTGTCAAAAAAGGACCAGGCACTGCAAGTCTTGGGAGCGCCCTTTTTGGCTTTGGAAAGAGACAGGCTCCTAACGGGTGCCAAAGTGGAGGCTACAGGCTCCGCAGTCTTCCCCCTCCCTCTCCCTCTTTGGCCCGTAAGAGGAAGCTCTTCCTCTGAGCTGCTCCCACCACCTTCCTGTTCCTCACGCCACGATGGGTCAAGGACCTCATCATCTCCACTACCCTCTGCCACCAACTGCTCCTCCTGGGTAGTCTCAGCAGCACAGTACGCACGAGAAAGCGGCACCTGAGTTTCATCATCAGATGCGTACTGCGCTGTGGTCACCGGAGGCACTGGCCCACCTGCCTCTTCAGAGTCAGAGAGAAAAAGGTGTTGGGCATCACTGCACACTGCCTCTTCTTCCATTTCTCCAATGCTGCTTGGCTGGCCCCCTGTTTCCAAGCCAAGAGATTCAGAGAACAGAAGTAGAGACGGCTCCTGTCCTGGGCTCTCTGACTGCCTGGCCAATTTGGCAGGTGGTGAAGAGACAGATGGCTGCTCTCCAGTGCTCTGTGCCTGAGAGGATGTGGCACTAACTGAAGTCGATGCCGAGGCGTTAGCTGCCATCCACCCGACAACGGCTTCAATTTGGTCTTCACGCAGCAGCGGTGCACGGCGCTCTCCGACAAAGCTGCGCATGAAGGACTGTTCCCTGCTGAAACTGAGTGACGACGAGTCACCGGCGCCCGCAGCAGGCACAGAATCACCACGTCCTCTCCCTGCTCCTCTCCCTGCTCCGCGCCCACGCCCACGTGCCTTACTCCCTGCCCTCTTCATCTTGGTTGACAGATAAAGATAAGCAGAAAAGTACTAAGGCCTTAGTGTGCTTATTCCTGTAATGCTCCTCCTAACAGGTGTAAGAAACACTAATGTTGTAAATTGTGGACTAAACTTTATTATTTTTCAAATGTGGCCTACACAAGTGTAAGTTGTGTTTGGTGAACTTAACCTTTTTTTTGGTGCAGATCGGGCTACAGAGCTAGTTTAAATCACACGGAGACCGTGCAGACAGCCGTAAACGGCGCTGCAAGGCCAAGAAACCCTCCTCTAGGTTATCCTATATAGTGTTTTTCCACTATTTAGCTGGATACAAGTGGAAAGACACTAATAGGAATTTTTTTTTTCAAATTTTAAACTGGCTGCACTATTTGAAAAAAAGGAAATTGTTTTTCAAGGTATGAGGCAGTAACGCACCCTGAGCTGAATCCAACCGGCTATGGCTGCACACAGACTACAGGGCGAGCTGCGCTCACACAGAGACCGTGCAGACAGCCGTAAACGGCGCTGCAAGGCCCCCAAAAAAACCTCTAGGTTATCCTATGTAGTGTTTTTCCACAATTGAGCTGGAGACTGGTGGAAAGACACTAATAGGAATTTTTTTTTTTTTCAAATTTTAAACAGGCTGCACTATTTGAAAAAAAGGAAAATTTTTCTCAAGGTATGAGCCAGTAACGAACCCTGAGCTGAATCCAACCGGCTATGGCTGCACACAGACTACAGGGCGAGCTGGGCTCACACGGAGACCGTGCAGACAGCCGTAAACGGCGCTGCAAGGCCAAAAAACCCTCCTCTAGGTTATCCTATATAGTGTTTTTCCACTATTTAGCTGGATACGAGTGGAAAGACACTAATAGGAATTTTTTTTTTCAAATTTTAAACAGGCTGCACTATTTGAAAAAAAGGAAAATTTTTCTCAAGGTATGAGCCAGTAACGAACCCTGAGCTGAATCCAACCGGCTATGGCTGCACACAGACTACAGGGCGAGCTGGGCTCACACGGAGACCGTGCAGACAGCCGTAAACGGCGCTGCAAGGCCCAAAAACCCCCCTCTAGGTTATCCTATGTAGTGTTTTTCCACAATAGAGCTGGAGACTGGTGGAAAAACACTAATAGGAAATTTGAGAAAAAATGTGCAGCAGGCTGCACTAAGAGCAAAAAAGAACAACTGTGTGAGGCAGTGTGAACCCCCCCTGAGCTGAATACAACCGGGTATATGGCTGCACACAGACTACAGAGTGAGCTGCACACACACACACACAGAGACCTTGCAGAACGCTGTTAAAACAGCGCTGCAAGGCAAGAGCAAGGTGAACAGTGAAGAACACACAGCGTTTTGCTAAATTAGCCTTTGGAAAGGAAAATAAAGCAATTAGCTAGCTCAACTGGCCCTCAGTTAGAACACAGCGTCCTGTCCCTAACTGAAATCACAGCAGAGTGAGCGCAAAATGGCGGCAGCGCTTTTTTATAGTGCAGAGTGACATCATTTCAGCAGCCAATCCAAGCCTTGCCAGTACTTACATGCCCACCATGCTAAACAGGATGTGCCCACACTTTCATTCATTCCTCATTGGCTGCTGCGTTCAATTTGAATTCTGGGAACTTCCGATTCCGGTATCCGATACGCGGGAAGTATCGGAATTCAGTATCGGAATTCCGATACCGCAAATATCGGCCGATACCCGATACTTGCGGTATCGGAATGCTCAACACTAGTCACCAGTGAACAACACAAAGAGGCAAGAACGTCAAGGACGAGAAGAGATTGTGAAGACCTGAAGAAAATTGTAGATAAACTCAAGACCTTTTCACCTTTCTCTGATGAAGTGTCTCTTCGCAACATTATCACCGGTGTCAATGCAAATAAGGATGTGAATGTTCAAATCATAACCTGTTCACCATTGGCAGAGAAATAGTGGCAACAATGGAGGGTCAATCACTGTTTTCAGTTAAGTACAAGCGGTCAATGAAAGCCAAGACCCTGGCATCCAGTGAGGCTATTGACATTGATAAGGACAAAACAATAGAGCCCGCTCTTTTGTTCCAAAGGTTTTGTGTGGTGTCTCAAACTGCTGATCTTTCCCTTGATGAGGTGATGGCCTATGAACTTTCACCATACCCAACATCCCTCTTTGAGACAAAACATCTCTTACGCAAACCAAACAAAGCACAACTGATGGCTGCTATAAAAGAACAGAGTTCACATGACGCAGTACTCAAGGATGTACCCGAAGTGGAACATTATGTTCTTGACGGAGGTTTTCTTCTCCATCGACTGAAGTGGTCAGAAGGAAAGACATATTGTTAAATCGCTGAAGACTATGCATCTTTCACACTAAAGCACTATGGTAAGGCTACAATAGGATTTGATGGTTACATTGGAGGACAAAAGACTAAGGACATTATCCATCAGCGACAGCGCAAAAAACAAACAAGTAACAAAGTGAACATTGCTGAAGGAACGAAATTTGTCGGGAAAAAGGAAGACTTCCTTTCGAAAGTGGAGAACAAACAGTCTCGTATCAATCTCGTTTCACAGCGCATGAATGACAGAGGTTGCCACATAATACAATCAGAGGGGGATGCAGATGTGGAGATTGCTAAGGTAGCAGTGTCAAAGTCATCCAACAAAAGTACTAGTCTCATTGGCGAAGATACAGATCTTTTGGTGTTGTTACTTCATCACGTGTCAACCAGCGATGGCAGCAAGCTTTATTTCTACTTAGATAAAGGGAGTCCTGCAACAGTATATGACATTATGGTTATGAAGAAGTTCCTGGGAAACCATGCCTGCAGCAGTCTTCTGTTCCTTCATGCATTCACGGGTTGCGATACCACTTCTGCGGTTTTGAAGGGAGACTCTGTCTTAAATAGCTGTGCTAAAATCTTTTCCACACCTAACAAAAACAGAGCTGAGATTGAAGACGCTGGGTGTAAAGCGATGGTGGCATTGTTTGGGGGCAAAACTGGAGACAATCTGTCTGCAATCAGGTATTCTACTCTCTGCAAAAAAGTTGGTTCAGCCAAAATTTTTGTTACACCTGAACGACTGCCACCGACCTCCTCTGTAACGAAGTATCATGTTCTTTGGCGTTACCTCCAAGTCATGCTTTGGATGGACAATGGTGAGGCCATGGACACTACTGAATGGGGATGGGAATTGCAGAACAACATTCTAGTTCCAGTGATGATGGATACTTCACCCGCACCAGAAACACTTCTGAAAATAATTCACTGCAATTGTTCTCGTGGTTGTAGTACACTTCGGTGCACTTGCAAAATACACAGACTTACCTGTTCACGTGTATGCGGACCATGTCAAGAAGGGCATTGTGACAATATGAGTGAGGAAGCAGTGTCTGATGATGAAAATAGTGACTATTGACCTGACACGCTTATTCAGTGATGAAGTAGGTCTTAAAATGCACTGTGTATTAATTCTATAATTTGTAGAAATTTACATGTATGTCATGACGACATGGATGACGTCATGACCTCGCCTGTCCATGTACAGTACAGACCAAAAGTTTGGACACACCTTCTCATTTAAAGATTTTTCTGTATTTTCATGACTATGAAATTTGTACATTCACACTGAAGACATCAAAACTATGAATTAACACATGTGGAATTATAAACTTAACAAAAAAGTGTGAAACAACTGAAATTATGTCTTATATTCTAGATTCTTCAAAGTAGCCACCTTTTGCTTTGATGACTGCTTTGCACACTCTTGACATTATCTTGATGAGGTTCAAGAGGTAGTCACCGGGAATGGTTTTCACTTCACAGGTGTGCCCTGTCAGTTTTAATAAGTGGGATTTCTTGCCTTATAAATGGGGTTGGGACCATCAGTTGTGTTGTGCAGAAGTCTGGTGGATACACAGCTGATAGTCCTACTGAATAGACTGTTAGAATTTGTATTATGGCAAGAAAAAAGCAGCAAAGTAAAGAAAAACGAGTAGCCATCATTAATTTAAGAAATGAAGGTCAGTCATTCCGAAAAATTGGGAAAAATGTGAAAGTGTCACCAAGTGGAATGGCAAAAACCATCAAGCGCTACAAAGAAACTGACTCACATGAGGACCGACCCAGGAAAGGAAGACCAAGAGTCACCTCTGCTTCTGAGGATAAGTTTATCCGAGTCACCAGCCTCAGAAATCGCAGGTTAACAGCAGCTCAGATTAGAGACCAGGTCAATGCAACACAGAGTTCTAGCAGCAGACACATCTCTACAACAACTGTTAAGAGGAGACTTTGTGCAGCAGGCCTTTATGGTAAAATAGCTGCTAGGAAACCACTGCTAAGGACAGGCAACAAGCAGAAGAGACTTGTTTGGGCTAAAGATTAGAAGGAATGGACATTAGACCAGTGGAAATCTGTGCTTTAGTGTGATGAGTCCAAATTTGAGATCTTTGGTTCCAACCACCGTGTCTTTGTGCGACGCAGAAGGGGTGAACGGATGGACTCTACATGCCTGGTTCCCACCGTGAAGCATGGAGGAGGAGGTGTGATGGTGCTTTGCTGGTGACACTGTTGGGGATTTATTCAAAATTGAAGGCATACTGAACCAGCATGGCTACCAAAGCATCTTGCAGCAGCATTCTATTCCATTCGGTTTGTGTTTAGTTGGACCATCATTTATTTTTCAACAGGACCATGACCCCAAACACACCTCCAGGCTGTGTAAGGGCTATTTGACCAAGAAGGAGAGTGATGGGGTGCTACACTAGATGACCTGGCAAGATGATGGTTTGGGGCAAGCTGGACCGCACAGAGTGAAGGCAAAAATGCCAACAAGTGCTAAGCATCTCTGGGAACTCCTTCAAGATTGTTGGAAGAACATTCCCGGTGACTACCTCTTGAAGCTCATCAAGAGAATGCCAAGAGTGTGCAAAGCAGTCATCAAAGCAAAAGGTGGCTACTTTGAAGAACCTAAAATATAAGACATATTTTCAGTTGTTTCACACTTTTTCATAGTTTTGATGCCTTCAGTGTGAATGTACAATTTTCATAGTCATGAAAATATAGAAAAATCTTTAAATGAGAAGGTGTGTCCAAACTTTTGGTCTGTACTGTAGCTAGTATAAAACTTTGTATAAAAATTGTTATATGAAAATATATAGTATACAAAATGCAAACTCTTCAGTAACCTAAAGCTACAGCTTTGAAATATGGAAATATTCGTTATTTTAAGTGCGATGGCTGTCATCGTCTTATGACATCATAGTTAGGACCTTTGTGGTGATCAATTTTTGGAAAACTTTTAATCACAGTGATCAAAATGAATGAACAAATCTGCCAGCTGGCGCCCGCCATTTTGGAAGGTGACGGCGCCCATCCTAGATGCCGGACGAACACCAGGAGGGACCCCGGGACTCCGGAGGTATGAGGGGGTGGGATTGGACAGCGAGGGGGTGCCGGACCGGACGGAGGGGAGAGGAAGGCAGCGGAGGACATAACGGAGGGGAGGAAAGACTGACGGTGGCGGCAGATCGCTGCTGTCAGTCGGTGGTGAGTGCAGATCGGGGTCTCCAGCCATGGCCGATGATATTGCAGCATCGGCCATGACTGGATTGTAATATTTCACCAAGTTTCATTGGTGAAATATTACAAATTGCTATGATTGGCTGTTTCACTTTCAACAGCCAATCAGAGCGATCGTAGCCATGCGGGGCAAAGCCACGCCCCCGGGCTTAAGTACCACTCCCCCCTGTCCCTGCAGATTGGGTGAAATTAGAGTGAACCCTTTCACCCGAACTGCAGGGATACAATCCCTCCATGACGCCACATAGGAGTCCCAGGTCGGATTGACATTGACTTTCATGACGCCTACGTGGCATCACAGCCTCAGCTGTTCAATCAGTGCTTCTGAATCGTGTCTGCAGTTTGCCCGTGACCTGGCTCCTGGAAGTCTTGGACACAATATTCCAGTCATCTCCTACTGCAGATCTTTGGAGCACATGTGGACACAGGAATCCCGCTGTTTGCCATCAATATTTGCAAAGGAAGTGTCAGGACTCTGAACATTTTGATTACCTTTTGTGCATTACTGCCCTTTTCCAAGATGGCGTTTTTGGTCTCATGTGCACTGTGTCTTCCTGCTATAAAACTCCACCCCAGCCTTCAGTCTGTGCTAGAGTATTCTGCCTTGCATCCAGCTTCTTACCCTGGCTTTCCATCTACACCTGTTAACCTGTGTGGAGATCCTGGTACTCAGCTCTGAGCTTCTGCTGCATACATCAGTTTCCAGTAATCCTCCTCCATCTGGCTGCTTGTGTTTGTTTCCATCTGCATTTGCTGGACATGTAAGCTGTTTCTGCTCTGCTTAAACCTGAGATTATCACCCAGGCCTTCCTGGTTGAGCTAAGACATTGCTTGAACTGCCTATAAGCATATCTTTCTGTGTTTGGACTAACAAGGACTTATTCGTGTCAAGTTTCCGCAAGTACAATTGTGCTTCATAGACTTTCTGCGTGTTTTGCATTTTCCTCTGAAGTTTCCCTATAAACTGTTAAGCTGCCTATATTTACACCAAGTGTTGTGGACTTAAGCTTTGCTCTGCACCTGTTTGAATAACCGTGTGATAATATAGACTTTACCACTTATAAGACTGTGTCCTGTAGTTGTCTTGTTCCACGCAAAGAGTCTCTTGAGTTATCCCCTATAATCATTACAGGATACTCTAGCCTCAAAAGAGGAGACTGCTGGAACAATGACTACAGAAAGCAGACTAGAGCAGGTGTGCTCCATGATTAGATCACTGCAGAAAGATGTGGAAGGTCTGCAAAAGAAGTTTGGAAGCATTGAACACAATCAACAAGTGTTTGGACAAACTTTGCAGGACTTAAGCACCCGAATGTCAGTCCAGGAATACAAACTTGCTGGCATGGAGTACCAGTATGGACGGGCTTTTCAGGACATAAGCACACAAGTAGCTGCACAAGCGAATTTATCATCTGGGCAACCGCCACCAGCTAGCCCACCTAAGTTGTCCCCATCCAGATTTAATGGTGATCGCGAGTAATTTCGTGGCTTTGTGAATCAATGTATGCTATATTTTGATGTGCATGCTCCCCGTTTTCCTAATGATAGATCCAAAATATTGTGTGTAATAATGCTGCTGACCTCACAATCGCTCGCCTGGGCGAATCCGATGATTGAGTCTCGTGACCCACGGTTAAATAACTTGGATGATTTCTTGGCCGCTATGGCATTAATGTTTGATGATCCTAATCGCCGTGCAACCGCTGAATCTGCTTTATTGTCTTTACGCCAGGCTAAACGTTCTGTTATTGAGTATGCTACTGAATTCAGGAGATTAGCGGTAGATACCAATTGGGACAGTTATGCACAATTGCCTATTTTTAAAAGGGGTCTGTCTAGCATTGTAAAGGATGAACTAACTCGCTCTGAATCACCACAAGAGCTAGAAACATTTATACAGCACTGTTTGCGGATTGACATTCGCCTTACTGAGCGTAGGCAGAAGTTTGCTGCATATAACCGTATTTCTAACTTTTCCCTTCCTTCCAAAGAGCCTGCAGGTAAAACATCTCGGGAGGTGGAGGTGGTGCCCATGCAAATTGATTCCGTTCAGAGGCGCGAGAGTAATGAGCGCCGGGAGCATCGGCTTCGAGAAAGTCTATGTTTCTACTGCAGCCAGTCTGACCACTTTCTAATCAACTGTCCCAAGCGGCCTAACAAGGTGCTAGCAGCAGTAGGGGAGTATGACAACTATGATGATGAATCTGACATCTCTGAATGTAGCCTGCCTTTAAACGCTGTATTCCATTCACTTTCTATGACTTCACCAGCCAAGCAGTTAAATGAAAAGAACTCTCACTGTTCTCTCCCAATTGAGATTCTGTGCACAGGACAGTGGATTTCCAGTGCAGATATGATTGACTCTGGTGCAGGTGGCAATTTTATGCATATCGCATTTGCCAAGGAACATGGTATTGAAATTCAGCAAAGAGCCTCTCCAATTACCATGGAAACAGTGGATAGGTCACCTTTAATCTTCGGGCCTGTGGATCAGGAGACCGCACCCCTTGAGATTTTGTTGGAGCCTAATCATCAAGAGCAACTCTTTCTTGTTAATTTCTTCTCATTTTCCTGTGATTTTAGGCATTCCTTGGCTGCATTCTCAGAATCCAACTATCAACTGGGAGACCAAGGAGATTATCTTTCCAACAAGGAGCAACTCTGCATTAACTGAAGCTGTCCCCGAGTCCACAGCTACGGAACCACCGGTACAGGTATTTACTTTACCTTCAGCATATAAAGAGTTCTCTGACATCTGTGACAAGAAGAATGCAGATCAGCTTCCTCCACACAGGCATTATGACAGTCCCATTGAGCGGCTTCCGCGGCTTCCTGGGGCAGCTATTCCTTTTGGTAACGTATATCCTTTGGCGGCACCTGAGCTTCAAGCCTTAAAGGAGTATATTGATGAAAATCTGGCCAAAGGCTTCATACGCCCTTCTTCCTCACCAGCAGGGGCACCTATATTTTTTTGTAAAAAAGGATCGGTCCCTGAGACCCTGTGTGGACTATCGAGAGCTCAATAAAGTAACCATACGAAACCGTTACCCTTTGCCTCTGATTCCCGAATTACTGGAAAGAGTCCGCCATGCTAAGGTGCTCTTTAAACTGGATCTTCGTGGGGCTTATAATTCTGTGCGTATTTGTCCAGGGGATGAGTGGAAGACAGCATTCAGATGCCGGTATGGACACTTTGAATATCTCGTGATGCCCTTCGGGCTTTGTAATGCCCCTGCTACATTTCAACACCTTGCTAATGACATTTTCAGAGATTTGTTGGACCAGTTTGTGGTGATCTATTTGGACGATATTCTAATCTTTTCGGACTCTCTCTACAGGAACATGAAGAACATGTCAAAACTGTTTTAAGACGTCTGAAAGAGAACCATCTGTATATCAAGCCTGAGAAATGTGAGTTCCATCGTTCTGAGATACAGTTCTTAGGTTATATCATCTCTCCCCAGGAGCTGAACATGGAATCTGGTAAGATTCCGGCTATCCTTGACTGGTCGGTAACCAAGAACGTTAAGGACGTGCAACGTTTTATTGGTTTTGCAAATTTCTACAGACGTTTCATTCGAAATTTTTCTGATATTATCCGTCCCATTACTTCCTTGACAAAGAAGGAAAAGCCCTTTAAGTGGTCATCACAGGCTCAAGAAGCTTTTGATCACCTTAAGATCTGTTTCTCCTCAGCACCACTGTTGATACACCCAGATCCAACACTTTCTTTTATTGTGGAGGTGGACGCTTCTGATAATGCCTTGGGGGCTATTCTCTCCCAAAGAACTGGAGAGAAGGGTCTGCTACATCCTTATGCTTTCTTTTCCCATAGACTAACCTCAGCAGAGAAGAATTACGATGTGGGAGACAAAGAATTGCTGGCTATTATTGTGGCTTTCAAGGAATGGAGGCATCATCTGCAAGGAGCTGCACAACAGATCATAGTGCTAACTGACCATCGCAATTTAGAATTCCTTAGATCCGCTAGATGTCTTTCTCCTCGTCAGGCTCGTTAGAACTTATTTTTAAATCAATTTAACTTTGTTATCTCATACCGTCCAGGTTCTTGTAATGGGAAGGCTGATGCTTTATCCTGAATCCATGCTGCGGATTCTGTACCTGGAGCCCCGACCAAGACCATTCTATTTGATGCCAATTTCATTGGAGTAATCCACGATCAGGACTTGTGGAAGGAGTGCAGGGAGGCTTATGACGGTGATGTATTTCTGGCCAAATCACCTGTGGATATTAATCTTGTCTTTAAGGGTGGCATGTGGTTCAGAGATCGACGTATCTACGTCCCTGAGGCCGGCCGTCTGCAGATCCTCAAGTTGGTACATGACTCCAAGTTGGCTGGTCACAGGGGGGTACAGAAGACACAAGATTTCCTAAGCCAATTTTTCTGGTGGCCAACTTGCCTGAAGGATACTAAGGACTATGTTCTCTCTTGCGAGGTATGTGCTCGTTACGAGACTCCTCGTGTGGCACCTACGGGTCTCCTGCAACCATTACCTGTTCCGTCCCGCCCTTGGGGGTCTATATCAAAGGACTTTATTGTGGAGCTGCGTACATCGGGGGGCATGAATACGATCGTGGTGGTGGTTGATCGCCTGACTAAAGCCGCTCATTTTGTTCCATGCATCGGCCTCCCTTCAGCTAAGGATACAGTGAACTTGGTTATTCAGAATGTCTTCCGGCTGCATGGGGTCCCGGATGAGATCATCTCTGACCGTGGAGTACAGTTCACGTCAATTCTGGAAGGGGTTTTGCTTTGCACTCAATATTAATGTCTGTATCTATTCCGTTTACCATCCCCAGACAAATGGTCAGACTGAGCGTACCAACCAGACATTGGAACTGCTATGTCAGCAATCTCCAAGATGATTGGTTGGAGTTACTGCCGTTAGCCGAATTTTCATACAACAATTCTCAGAGCGCCTCCACTAAGTTCACTCCTTTCTTTGCCAATCTGGGTTATCATCCATGTATCTTACCTAGGTCTCTGGTTCCAGCAGTTGAGGAAAGACTGACTGAGATGAGGCAAAATCTGGAGGTTCTGAAGGAATCCCTGACCACGGCTCAAGAACGTTATAAGAGATCGGCTGATAGATTCCGTAAACCTGCACCCATGTTCAAGGTAGGAGATTCCATGTGGTTATCAACTAAGAATCTGAAGTTAAACGTTCCTTCACAAAAACTTGGACAGAAATTCATTGGCCCTTTCAAGATCAACGGTATTGTGAGCTCTGTGGCCTGCCATCTGAAGCTGCCTAGGACTATGAAGGTACACCCAGTTTTTCATGTATCTTTACTAAAGCCTGTATCTCCTAATACCTTCCAGGGACATGTTGTGCCACCTCCGTAGCCTGTGGTGATTGATGGGCAAGAACAATTTGCAGTGGAGGAGATTATTGATTCCAGGTTTCGCAGGAATCCGCTCCAATCTTTATATATATATATATATATATATATATATATATATATATATATATATATATATATATATATAATTGTCTAAGGGTTTTTCCGTCTGTCTGTCCTGGAAATCCCGCGTCTCTGATTGGTCGAGGCCTATCAGCGAAGGGCACAGCGACGATGATGTCATAATGGTTGCCATGGCGACGATGTCATAAAGGTTGCCTCGACCAATAAGCGACGGGCACAGTCTGCCGCGAATTCTGGAATCATCATTGTCCATATAATACGGGGACATGCATATTCTAGAATACCCGATGCGTTAGAATCGGGCCACAATCTAGTATCTTATAAGATGGCAGGGATATCCCCCTGAGGAAGACTCTTGGGCATTGATGTTTTCCACAGGTTCACAACAGAAGATCTCTCGTTTTCATCAGATTCCCTGAGAAACCAGGTACAGGATCGTCCTGAGGCCGCTTCTAAGGAGGGAGTAATGTCAGGACTCTGAACATTTTGATTACCTTTTGTGCATTACTGCCCTTTTCCAAGATGGCATTTTTGGTCTCATGTGCACTGTCTTCCTGCTATAAAACTCCACCCTAGCCTTCAGTCTGTGCTAGAGTATTCTGACTTGCATCCAGCTTCTTACCATGGCGACTCCCTGGCTTTGCACCTGCACCTGCTCCTGTGAACCTGTGTGGAGATCCTGCTACTCAGCTCTGAGCTTCTGCTGCATACATCGGTTTCCAGTAATCCTCCTCCATCTGGCTGCTTGTGTTTGTTTCCATCTGCATTTGCTGGACATGTAAGCTGTTTCTGCTCTGCTTAAACCTGAGATTATCACCCAGGCCTTCCTGGTTGAGCTAAGACATTGCTTGAACTGCCTATAAGCATAGCTTTCTGTGTTTGGACTAACAAGGACTTATTCGTGTCAAGTTTCCTCAAATACAATTGTGCTTCATAGACTTTGTGTGTTTTTGCATTTTCCTCTGAAGTTTTCCTATAGACTGTTAAACTGCATTCTATATTTACACCAAGTGTTGTGGACTTGAGCTTTGCTCTGCACCTGTTTGAATCACCATGTGATAATATAGACTTTACCACTTATAAGACTGTGTCCTGTAGTTGTCTTGTTCCACGCAAAGTCTCCTGAGTTATCCCCTATAATCATTATAGGAAGTAAGAGAGAGACTCAACCTATTTCTACGATTTATGCTAGACTTATGGTTTATTCAGGCCTGCCGTGTCTCCTGCCTCTCTATTTGCAACAGTGTAAAACCTTTCCCCTGTGGTATGCTGACTTGTATGAAGTAATAAAAGCACTTCTTAAACAAGTCTGTGTTTCCTCGCACCCAAGCACAAGACTCTATTTAGACTGTATTCAATACATCACCGGATTCAGAAGCCAACGTTAGTGTCTGCTGGGTCTGGTAACGTTGAGTCTGCCACAGACCGTGGATTCAAGATAAACATGCAATCATAGCCCCTTTACTTAAAAAGCCATCCCTGGATCAGAACTGCACTGCTAACTACAGACCAGTCTCTAACCTTTCATCTCTAAACTCCTGGAACGCCTGGTCCACTCCCGTCTAATCCGCTATCTCTCAGATAACTCTTCTCGCCCCTTACAATCTGGTTTCTGCTCTTTACACTCCACTGAAACTGCCCTCTCTAAAGATCTAATACCAGCTGAATCCAAAGGTAATTGCTCCCTGCTGATTCTCCTGGACCTCTCTGCAGCAATTGACACTGTGGATCACCAGCTCCTCCTCACTATGCTTCGCTCTATAGGCCTCAAGGACACAGCCCTCTCCTGGTTCTCCTCCTACCTCTCTGACCGCACCTTCACAATATCTTTTGCCAGCTCCTCTTCCTCTCCTCGTCCCCTTACTATCGGGGTTCCGCAGGGCTCAGTCCTAGGCCCCCTCCTCTTTTCTCTATACACTGCCCCTATTGGACAAACAATCAGCAGATTTGGGTTCCAGTACCATCTCTATGCTGATGACACCCAATTATACACTTCTTCCCCTGACATCACCCCTACCCTAATTCAAAATACAAATTATTGTCTGTCTGCTGCCTCTAACATCATGTCCTCTCTCTATCTGAAACTAAATCTCTCCAAAACGGAACTACTTGCGTTTCTCCCTTCTACTAACCTCACTCTATCCAACATCGAAATTATCCTGGAGGGTTCAACCATAACTTCCAAGCAGCATGTCCGCTGTCTTGGGGTCATATTTGACACTCAACTTTCCTTTACTCCCGCAATCCGATCACTCACTCGCTCCTGTCACCTGCATCTTAAAAACATCTCCAGAATCTGACCTTTTCTCACCTTTGAAACTGCTAAGACACTTACTGTTCTCGTCTGGACTACTGCAACTCTCTTCTGATCGGTCTCCCTCTTGCCAAACTTTCTCCTCTCCAATCCATCTTGAATGCGGCAGCCAGGGTCATATTTCTGTCCAGCCGCTTCACCGATGCCTATATCTTGTGCCAGTCATTACACTGGCTACCCATTCGCTACAGGGTCCAGTATAAACTCATCTCTCACCCACAAAGCTCTCCACAGTTCTGCACGCCTTATATCTCCTCTCTCATCTCTGTCTATCGCCCTACATGTGCCCTCCGTTCTACAAATGACATAAGACCCCTAATCCGAACCTTGCACCTCCGTCTCCAAGACTTCTCTCGTGCTGCGCCAGCTCTCTGGAATGCACTTCCCCAGATGATCAGAGTGATACCTAGCCCCGACCTATTCAAGTGCGCTTTAAAACCCCATCTCTTCAAACAAGCCTACGACTACTCAGTAAACTAACTTTGCCCTCCTTCCAAACATTATTCTGAATCTGCACCCTACTATTCATCTGTCTCCACACCCTCCATGCACATGATAACTGCACTTGATACTTGACTATTGCACTTAAACACATGGGCTGATGACCGGATCATGCAGCTTTATATGAAAATCCCTATTTATTATAATTGCCAGACCTGAAATAACAATCACTTTTCACCTATTGTGTCCCCCCAGTGCCTTGTAGATTGTAGGCTTGCGAGCAGGGACCTCACCCCTAATGTCACTGTTGAAATTGTCTTAACTTGTATTGAATTTATTGTCTGTACATGTCCCCGCTTAATTGTAAAGTGCTGCGGAATATGTTGGCGCTATATAAATAAAAATTATTATTATTAACAACTATTGATACCATCGGTGATGACAGTAATGGTGACTTCTCACAACCATTTCAGGTGAGCATATGCTCTTTTTCAGTCAGGTGTGTTGCCACAGGGAAACACTATTGTGCGCCCTTTTTCTCTTCCAGCATTTCTGCCTTAACCCCTTCATGACCCAGCCTATTTTGACCTTAATGGCCTGGCCATTTTTTTGCATTTCTGACCAGTGTCCCTTTATGAGGTAATAACTCAGGAACGTTTCAACGGATCCTAGCGGTTCTGAGAATGTTTTTTGTGACATATTGGGCTTCATGTTAGTGGTAAATTTAGGTTGATAATTTTTGTGTTTATTTGTGAAAAAAATGGAAATTTGGCTAAAATGTAGAAAACTTCGCAATTTTCAAATTTTGAATTTTTATTCTGTTAAACCAGAGTTATGTGACACAAAATAGTTAATAAATAACATTTCCCACATGTCTACTTTACATTAGCACAATTTTGGAAACTAATTTTTTTTTGCTAGGAAGTTATAAGGGTTAAAATTTGGCCAGCAATTTCTCATTTTTACAACAAAATTTACAAAACTTTTTTTTTTTTAGGGACCACCTCACATTTGAAGTCAGTTTGAGGGGTCTATATGGCTGAAAATACCCAAAAGTGACACCATTCTAAAAACTGCACCACTCAAGGTGCTCAAAACCACATTCAAGAAGTTTATTAACCCTTCAGGTGCTTCACAGCAGCAGATGCAACATGGAAGGAAAAAATTAACATTTAACTTTTTAGTCACAAAAATGATCTTTTAGCAACAATTTTTTATTTTTCCAAGGGTAAAAGTGGACTGCGAAAGTTGTTGTCCAATTTGTCCTGAGTACGCTGATACCCCATACGTGGGGGGGAACCACTGTTTGGGTGTACAGCAAGGCTCGGAAGGGAAGGAGCGCCATTTGATTTTTTTTTTTAATGAAAAATTGGCTCCAATCTTTAGCGGACACCATGTCGTGTTTGGAGAGCCCCTGTGTGCCTAAAGATTGGAGCTCCCCAACAAGTGACCCCATTTTGGAAATTAGACCTCCAAAGGAACTTATCTAGATGCATAGTGAGCACTTTGAACCCTCAGGTGCTTCACAAATTGATCTATAAAAATGAAAAAGTACTTTTTTTTTTTTTTTACAAAAAATTTTCATTTAGCCTCAATTTGTTCATTTTCACATGGGCAACAGGATAAAATGGATTCCAAAATGTGTTGGGCAATTTCTCCTGAGTACACCGATACCTCACATGTGGGGGTAAACCACAGTTTGGGCACAAGGCAGGGCTCAGAAAGGAAGGAGCGCCATTTGACTTTTTGAATGAAAAATTAGCTCCAATCATTAGCGGACACCATGTCGCGTTTGAAGAGCCCCTGTGTGCCTAAACATTGGAGCTCCCCCACAAGTGACCCCATTTGGGAAACTAGACCCCCCAGGGAACTTATCTAGATGTGTGGTGAGCACTTTGAACCCCCAAGTGCTTCACAAAATTTTATAACGCAGAGCTGTGAAAATTAAAAAAATCATTTTTTTCCCCCACAAAAATCATTTTTTAGCCCCCATTTTTTATTTTCTCAAGGGTAACAGGAGAAATTAGACCCCCAAAGTTGTTTTCCATTTTTCCCTGAGTACGCTTATGGCCCATTTGTTTGGGTAAACCACTGTTTAGGCGCACGTCAGGGCTTGGAAGGGAGGGAGCGCCATTTGACTTTTTGAACGCAAGATTGGCTGGAATCAATGGTGGCGCAATGTCACGTCTGGGAACCCCTGATGTGCCTAAACAGTGGAAACCCCTCAATTCTAACTCAAACACTAACCCCAACACACCCCTAACCCTAATCCCAACTCTAGCCATAACCATAATCACAACCCTAACCCAAACACACCCCTAACCCTAATCCCTAAGATTTCACCTGCGGATTCCCATTGAGGAACAGATGTAAAACGCTGCGGAATCCGCACAAAGAATTGACATGCTGTGGAAAATACAACGCAGCCTTTCCGCGCTGTATTTTCCACACCATGGGCACAGCGGATTTGGTTTTCCATAGGTTTACATGGTACTGTAAAAAACTGGAAAACTGCTACGAATCCGCAGTGGCCAATCCGCTGCGGATCCGCAGCCAAATCCGCACCATGTGCACATAGCCTAATTCTATCCCTAATTGCAACCCTAACCCTGTTGGTAAGCGCCATTTACAGCTATTTGCTTTGATGATTATATGGTTACTTTGGGTTAGCACTTCATTTTTTTTTCTTTAGTGCTTCTCATTTTGTTTGGTGCTGGCTGCAGGGAAGTGCTATTGTATAAGGATTTATTCAATGAGACCATACTATTGCAGTATATTAGCACTTTCATTATGGCATGCCTTCCTGATTTATGTGATACTGGCAGCTACGTGGGGTATATGGCACTCATGATCTTTCGTGTCATCCTGTTGTCATTTTTACTGTGTGTTACACTTTATTAAATTTTCACAATAAAATACTCTTTTTAACCTAAGTACTCCCTTTTCCTCCTGATTTTTCTAGATAGTATAAGGAGTTGGTTTCCTTTGCTGTCCTCTTTTTTTCAGGCTTTGTTTTGCATAATTTTATGCAAGGTATTTAGACAATGTGGGTATCTGTGTCACCCTAATTGCAACTCTAACCCTAATTGCAACTCTAACCCTAGTTCTAACCCTAACCCTAGTGGAAAAATAAAAGTAAATATATTTTCGTTATTTTATTATTGTCCCTACCTATGGAGGTGATAAATGGGGGGTTTATTTACTATTTTTTTTTTTTTGATCACTGTGATAGGTTTTATCACAGTGATCAAAATGTACCTGGAATGAATCTGCTGGCCGGGCGCACTGCGCATGTGCCCGCCATTTTGGAAGATGGCGGCGCCCATAGAGAAGACGGACGGACTCCGGGAGGGACACCGGAGCACGGTAAGTATGGGGGGTGGGATCGGAGCATAGGGGAGCGGACAGGAGGATGGAGGGGAGTGGATCACAGGACAGGACGAAGGACTGGGGAGATCAGTGGTAGTGGCGGCAGATCAGGGTTTCCAGCCATGGCCGATGACATTGCAGCATTGGATTGTAATATTTCACCAATTTTCATTGGTGAAATATAACGATTGCTCTGATTGACTGTTTCACTTTCACCAGCCAATCAGAGCGATTGTAGCCACGGGGGCAAAGCCACCCCCTCTGGGCTGAAGTACCACTCCCCCTTTCCCTGCAGGTCAGGTGAAATTAGTTAACCCTTTCACCCGACCTGCAGGGACGCGATCATTCTGTGACACAGCATATGTGTCACAGGTCGGATTGGCACCGACTTTCATGACGCATACGCTGTCACAGGTCGGTAAGGGGTTAAAGGATCTGGGAAGATGGAGGCTTAAAGACCTGTAAACAATAGTCTAAGATTACATACAGTAGAACTATTGGGCATAAATCCGGATTGGTCCCGATGTATTAGTCGTTATCACCTTGTTAAGACGATTAGCCAATATCTTGGCCAATATTTTGATATGTGGTCAATATTTGATTCATACTTACCCATAATAGCTTTATTTTTAATAAATGGATTTTTGTTCAAAAACAAGGTACGGCGATGGGTGCCTCTTGTGCACCCTCATACGCAAACCTATTTCTTGGAGCATGGGAAAGAGAAATCTTCATCAGCAATCCTGTCTCGGGCATAGAGAACACACATCATTGGATGCGCTATATTGATGATCTGTGGTTCATCTGGGAAGGGTCAAGACAGGGATTGGAATTACTTATGTCCGGATTGAACAACATCAATTTGAATATCAAATTGACATATACAGCTGGTAGAAGTTTAGATTTTTTTGGATCTAAAAATTAATACTACATTAAGTTGCAATGTGACAATAGAGGTATTTAGAAAACCAACTTCAACTAACACATTAAAAGTAGAGGGTATAGTAGAAACACAATCCGGAAAGGGTATCAAATGACTAAAAATACAAGGAATTAACTTTTTATATAAAAATAAAGTTCATGATAATGAAGATTCAAATAATCAATGGTGAAACCAGACCACATGAGCTGTACGCACAGTGAACAAGTCCGTAGAGACATGCTCACACCACCAAGAGACTTGAAAACACAAAAAAAGCACAGTAAAACCAAAAACACTCTGTTGCAAAAAAAATCACTGTGGACAGCAAGTGCTGGTAAAAAGATGGAAAAAACAGGGTATTTGGTTGATACGTTTTTGCAAAAAATGTATATTAAGCCTCTCTACCAAACGTCATATCAGAGCAGTCCTAGCTAATGTATGTAATCTCTATCTGATGTATTTAAAACCTGGTCATATGAACAATACCTGTATGAGCGGGATTCAGAAAAGGAATGTCCATGTGGACACTCTGGACAGAACGGCTCCTGTGTGCACAGCTCAAAAAAAGAGGGGTGGAGGCCTCCCCAGTCTTGTGGACACAAGAAAACAATTATGTGAAACCAGAGCTGCACGCACAGTGAACAAGCCCGTAGAGACATGTTCACACCACCAAGAGACCAGTACATATGACCAGGTTTAAATACATCAGATAGGGATTACATACATTAGCTAGGACTGCTCTGATATGGGTATACCTTGACATTTGGTAGAGCGGCTTAATATACATTTTTTTGCAAAAAACGTATCAACCAAATACCCTGTTTTTTCCATCTTTTTACCAGCACTTGCTGTCCACTGTGAATTTTTTGCAACAGAGTGTTTTTGGTTTTACTGTGCTTTTTTTGTGTTTTCAAATAATCAATGGTGCCTCATTGCAACATATAGCAATCAGCAATCAATGGCCACAATTTCCTCAAATTATACATAAACATTGGCTAATCCTCCTAACCGATCCCATCTTGAAAAAGTGCATACCGCCCTCTCCGTTGATAACTGCAAGAAGATCAAAAAATCTAAAAGACATTCTAGTACACAGCCATTAAGAACCGGCTACGAGTAGTAGTAAGACCTGGCTTGGTTTAAAAGGTTTTTACCCTTGTGGTCATTGCAAGGGGTGTGGGAACATGACTAACAGTCAAACCTTTACTAATACTAATGCATCAGGTAATCGAACATATTCAATCAGATATTACATCACTTGTTCGACAAAGGGGGTAATTTACTGTGCAGAATGCCCTTGTGGGAAAACATATATAGGACAAGGGAACATGTGCGTGATATTGAAAAAAGTCGTACTGTGGAAGATTCTTCCACTTTAAAAACTATTCCGGGACATTTTTTTTGAACATCATAAGAGTGACTCGAGTTTGTTGAGAATAAAGGGCATTGATGTTATTCAGATGGCATCCAGGGGAGGAAATGTGGCCAAAAATTTGGCGAAATTAGAGAGCAAGTGGATATTCAGGTTGGGGAGTATGGCTCATGATGGGCTTAATGAAAATTTTGGGTTCAGCGCTTTTTTGTAATGGGTATATTAATTTTTAGGTGATTAGGGTTAATTATAGGGCCTAATTTCTAATGAATATTTTTTTAATAATGTTTGTCTTTCTTTTGTATCAATTTAGTGTCCTAGTGGTATCGGATAATGATTATCATCATGAATTGATCAATATTGTTATGCTGTTCCTTATATTAGAATGGATCGCCTGTGTCAGATTGTGACAAGAATATTTAGACAATAATGGAGAATTATCATTCATCATTGCAAGTTATAAAAATCACTATCATATCATAAAATTGTTGTAAATGTCATTAATTTTAAAATTAATGGTATTAGTATTTTTGTTTATTTTTTAATGTAAAGGTGTTAAATGTATTATCAATAGAAATGATTATTGGATTTAAAAAAAAATATTTAGTACACTTGTGGCACATTCAGCTCATTTAAGTAGCACTTTAATTCGTGTTTTATCCTTCGTAAATTTTCTTATATATCACTTCAGTTAATCTTGTATCTTATGTCATTTTTTTCATTGTCAGTCCATCTTTGAGTGGTGCGCGCTGTTTCCCTCTATCCGCTTTCTGTTTCGTCAGGTCTCCGGCAATATTGGAGCAGCTGGCACGCATTGCGTCTGTTACTATGACGCCTGGGTGGTTGCATTCCTTAGACTGGAGATGACGGATCACTCTTGGTATAGTGGTAGAGGTTAGCAGTGCGCCGTATGACACTCATAGATAATGCTGACGATGCATGTGATAGCTGATTGGACAGAGAGAGATTTATAATCATCATTGTAATTAAAAAAAATCACTATTATATTCAAATTGTTGTAATTATTAATTGTTAGATTCATTGTATTGGTTATAATTAGTGTATCTTTATTATTAAGTAATTTCTAATATGAATGTGTTATGTATTATTAATAGAAATAATTTCATTTTAATATACTTTTGTACACCTTTTTCACACCTTAATCACATAAGTAGCACTTTAATCTAGTTTCATTTTCTGTAAAGTTTTCTTATGTTTTTCTACATTTTTGATTTCATTGTCAGACCTTCCTTGAGTGGTGCGTGCTGTTTCCCTCTGGTTGCTTCCTGATTCGTCAGGTCTCCGGCAATTTTGGAGCGGCTGGCACGCATTAAGTCTGTTACCATGACGCCAGAGTGCTTGCATTCCATAGATCGGAAATGAAGGATCACTTCCGGTGTTGTGGTAGAGGTCAGCAGTGCACCGTACTCATAGGTAATGCTGACGATGCATGTGACGGATTTAGAACAGCTGATTGGACAGAGAGAGATTTATAAGATCCGGTGTCCCTCTTCCCCTACACACCCCCTGAAGAAGTGTGGACGAAACACAGGTCGGGGTGGAGGAACACGGCTCGGACATCATACACATAGTAAGTCCTTATTATCTATATTCAAAATGAATTATTGCACGTGTATTGATCACATGACCGTTTGGGTGGGTTGCGTTAAGAGTCTGGCATAATATAGCAGGTAGTTTGGCACTTTATGTGGTAAACCACAGTAGAAGTGTATAGTCTCCTGTTTGTATTAGCACTAGACACTTTACACCGTGTTCCAAATTATTATGCAAATTGGATTTAAGTGTCAAAGATTTCTTTTGTTTTTCAAATAAACTCATGGATGCTATTGTGTTTCAGGGCTCAATGGATCCCTGAAATCAATCTTAAGGTACCGTCACACTAAGCGACGCTGCAGCGATACCGACAACGATCCGGATCGCTGCAGCGTCGCTGTTTGGTCGCTGGAGAGCTGTCACACAGACCGCTCTCCAGCGACCAACGATGCCGGTAACCAGGGTAAACATCGGGTTACTAAGCGCAGGGCCGCGCTTAGTAACCCGATCTTTACCCTGGTTACCATCCTAAAAGTAAAAAAAAACAAACGCTTCATACTTACCTTCAGCTGTCTGTCCCCGGCGCTGTGCTTCTCTGTACTGGCTGTGAGCACAGTGGCCGGAAAGCAGAGCGGTGACGTCACCGCTCTGCTTTCCGGCCGCTGTGCTCACAGTGAGTGCAGGAAAGCAGAGCGCTGGGGACAGACAGCCGAAGGTAAGTATGAAGCATTTGTTTTTTTTACTTTTAGGATGGTAACCAGGGTAAACATCGGGTTACTAAGCGCGGCCCTGCGCTTAGTAACCCGATGTTTACCCTGGTTACCAGCGAAGACATCGCTGGATCGGCGTCACACACGCCGATTCAGCGATGTCAGCAGGAAGTCCAGCAACGAAATAAAGTTCTGGACTTTCTGCAGCGACCAACGACATCACAGCAGGATTCTGATCGCTGCTGTGTGTCAAACTGAACGATATCGCTAGCGAGGACGCTGCAACGTCATGGATCGCTAGCGATATCGTTTAGTGTGACGGTACCTTTAAATACATGTGATAATTAATTTTCCAGGTGATTTTAATTAAAGGAAAACTACTTAAAAATGATGTTCCACGTTATTAAGCAGGCCACAGTTTTCAAGTAACATGGGAAAGAAAAAGGATCTCTCTGCTGCCAAAAGCATCAAATAGTACAATGCCTTGCTGAAAACATTAGATATTTCCCAAAAACTTAAGCGTGATCATCATACTATTAAGAGATTTGTGGCTGAATCTGAGCACAGACATGTTTGTGCTGAAAAAAGCATAATTAGGAAGGTTTCTGCCAGGCAAATTCATCGGATTAAGAGAGCAGCTGCTAAAAAGTCATTACAAACCAGCAAACAGATATTTGAAGCTGCTGGTGCCTCTGGAGTCCCTCGAACCTCAAGGTGTAGGATCCTTCAAAGGCTTGTTGTGGTGGGTAAACCTATTATTCGGCCACCCCTAAACAGTGCTCACAAGCAGAAACGGTTGCAGTGGGCCCAGACATACATGAAAACTAATTTTCAAACAGTCTTGTTTACTGATGAGTGTCGAGCAACCCTGGATGGTCCAGATGGATGGAGTAGTGGATGGTTGGTGGATGGCCACCATGTCCCAACAAGGCTGTGATGTCAACAAGGAGATGGAGGAGTTATGTTTTGGGCTGGAATCATGGGGAAACAGCTGGGAGGGCCTTTTAGGTTCCTGAAGGTGTGAAAATGACCTCTGCGAAGTATATCAAGTTTCTGACTGACAACTTTCTTCCATGGTATAAAAAGCAGAAACGTGCCTTCAGGATCAAAATCATCTTCATGCATGACAATGCACCATCTCATGCTGCAAAAAATACCTCTGAGTCATTGGCTACTATGGAGATAAACTCATGGTGTGTCCACCATCTTACCCTGACCTCAACCCTATAGAGAACCTTTGGAGTATCATCAAGCAAAATATCTATGAGGGTGGGAAGCAGTTCACGTCAAACAGCAGCTCTGGGAGGCTATTCTGACTTCATGCAAAGAAATACAAACAGTAACTCTCCAAAAACTCACAAGTTCAATGGATGTAAGAATTGTGAAGGTGATATCAAAGAAGGGTTCCTATGTTAACATGTAACTTGGCCTGTTAGAATGTTTTGGAGTTAAACAGCTTTTTTTGTTCAGTGAATGTGACCTCCTAATGCTGCAAATTCCACAAATTAGCATTTTCATTTTTTTAAAATGCCTAATAATTTGGAACAGTGCATTTTGAGGTTTTATTCATTTTGGAGATTATACTGTGATCATTGGGAGGTTTCTTCAATAAAATTTGATGTATTGCTTTAACGGGTGATGACTTATTAGACTGACTGTCATTTGCACCGACGACTTAGAAAAAATCAGAGAAAAATATAATTTGCATAATAATTTGGAACATGGTGTATTTCTGCATAGCACCTTAGTTTGCAAGGCCTAGTTTGTATATGTTTTCATAAATAGATTACAATAGGTTTATAATGCATAATCATTATGTGTGATTAAAAATGTCCTTAGCCAATAGTGTTCCTCACATTGGAGGCATTTTCTTGCTTTTTTCGATTTTTGTCTAATATGTGTGATGCAGTGACCCCTGTAACAGGTAGGGGGCGCTGCATGGTCTCCCCAGTATGCGCACGGAGGCGTATTGAGGCCGTGAGAGTGCGTGGCAATTGTGTGCATGGATGTGATGGTGAGACAGTGTCTGGCATTGTGGTTAATGGGAGGTATGTGTCACAGGGATGGATGCTCCCTGCGATGCAACCCGGAGTATCTTGTCTTTAGAGCACGTGAGCACTGAAGATGTCATTTAGTGCACCTGGGTCCGGGTTGCGGGTAGCTATGAGATGGGAGGGTCTGGCTACCCACATACCTCACTCTGAGTGGGGGTGCTCACTGTATCTTTTTCCCTGCAGGTGTTTGAGGACCTGCAGTGATGTCATGATCATGTGACCAGTGCATGTGATGTTACCTTACCTGTGGGTGTGGTTACAGGCTACATAAAGGAGGTGTGTTAGCACATGGTAGTGAGTCTTGGGAGTCTGTCAGGATGGACAGACTTCCATGTGTCCTGGCTGGACACTACAGAGGGGTCCTGTGTGGTCTGAGTGTGCAGACCTGGATGGTACAGGTGCAAGGTCCTGAGAGAAACCTCGGTGTTGGATGTGCTAGCCCTGAAGAGCACGAGGTGAGGACAGGGATCTACAGAGCCAGAAACAGGTCCCGTGTGGTACTGCCAGTGGAAAACCTGCAGCACTGACGAGCAGGTAATACCAGACTGTGTGTTTGGTTCCAGAGCGAGCCGGAATATTGGACTCGACCAAGAGTGTATGGTCACCATCCTGGTGGAACCGAGTGACGCTGTGAACATTGTTACTTTGATTTGCCGTGATATGAAGATTGTTGTTTTATGTTTTCTGCCACTGGGGTTTATGGAGTAATAAACCCAGTTGAGTTTTTGAGGAGAAAACGTATTGCTGTGTCTTTTGTCGCTGCCAAGCGAGTATTCCCCAACCCGCAAGTAAGTGCAATCTTACATATGGAATTGTATATTAATAAAATTACATGTCTTAGTGAGTAAAAATCTTGTCATGGTTTGTGCTTTCCGGTCACTTTTTTCTTTTGACGGAGGTTAAGTGACCGGGATGATTTTGATCAATATTTTGATATATTGGGCGATAAGAAGCCGGATCCTTACCCTGTTTTGGCAACACTACAATTATTCCCTCACGCATGGACCGCGGCAACTCCCCCTTCACCAGACCTGCAGCAAACACCTCCAACAAAGCAGGAAGCAATACCTCTTTATATTTTTTATACACCTCCCCCAGGATCCCATCTACCCCTGGGGATTTATCATTAGGCATAGAGGCCAATGCGGCGTCAAGCTCCTCCAAATTAAACGGCTCCAAGAAGTCCTCGATTGGCCAGAGAGTCTGGGGAGCTGTACCTCTGCCAAAAAACCATCCACCTCATCCATCGTGGCTGTACCCATGATTTATAAAGATATGAATAATACTCTGTCATCACCTCCAAAACTGCTTTGCAACCAGTATGATCCTTTCCCTTGAAAGCAACTATATGTGTGGAGTCTCTCAGCGCCACCGTTAATTAATGCCTCCTCCAACTCTCTTAACATCTAATCCTGAATGCTCGTTTCTACCTTGACTCGGGATATCTCTGTAATGTAGAGCCCTCTGAAATAAGCCTTCATAGCCTCCCATACCGTCAATACATCTACCTATAGTTTCCCTGTGATTGTGACATTTCTCTTTTTATATGTACTTAATAAACAATTTTTATGAAGATCTGATCGCTGGAATTTCATCCTCTTTTCACCAAATTGAATACTCTATTCTTTTTGAGTTTTAAACATGTTAATTACAAGTTGATTTTGTCAGCGTTTTCAATAAAAACATTTCCATATTTTTTTTATTTTTACTTAATCTGCAAAAACCATTTTGACAAATCCAGAATGTTCATCTACAAATATTTTTTTTCTTTTGTACCTCCAATTTGTTTACTTGTTACGAAATAAGAGAAAAATTGAGTGAAAATCCTCCAATTATGGAGACTATAGTTATCGCCAAGGGTAGTATTCAGCATCTTGTTATGCAATATAGATCAGCGTTAACACATGTAAAGTGTATCGTGCCTTGTTTTGAGGGTTGGTTGTATGGATTAATTTGGTTGCAAACAATCTCTATAAAGGATAGCTGCAACTTAATTGAAAGCAAAAATTCTAAAATAAAATAGCAATTTTATTAGGGATTCATGGTAATAAATCCCACATATGAATGTACTTATTGCAGGCAATCTAGCTAGATTGCATATCACATTTATTCTAACAAAGGTTTAAGAAAGATGAATCAACTTTTACCTCATAGGGCTCTATTAACCCCTTTCTGACCTCGGACGGGATAGTACATCCGAGGTCAGATCCCCTGCTTTGATGCAGGCTCCGGCGGTGAGCTCGCATCAAAGCTGGGACATGTCAGCTGTTTTGAACAGCTGACATGTGCCCGTAATAGGCGCGAGCAGAATCGCGATCTGCCCGCGCCTATTAACTAGTTAAATGCCGCTGTCAAACGCAGACAGCGGCATTTAACTACCGGGCGGCCGGAAATGACGGCATCGCCGACCCCCGTCACATGATCGGAGGTCGGCGATGCTTCAGAATTGTAACCATAGAGGTCCTTGAGACCTCTATGGTTTCTGATCGCTGGTAGCTGTGAGCGCCACCCTGTGGTCGGCGCTCACAGCACACCTGATTTTCAGCTACATAGCAGCGAACAGCAGATCGCTGCTATGTAGCAGAGGCGATCGTGCTGTGCCTGCTTCTAGCCTCCCATGGAGGCTATTGAAGCATGGCAAAAGTAAAAAAGAAAAAAAGTTAAAAAAAATGTGAAAAAAAAAAAATAAAAAATATAAAAAGTTCAAATCACCCCCCTTTCGCCCCAATCAAAATAAATCAATAAAAAAAATCAAATCTACGCATATTTGGTATCGCCGCGCTCAAAATTGTCCGATCTATCAACTAAAAAAAGCATTAACCTGATCGCTAAACAGCGTAGTGAGAAAAAAATTCAAAACGCCAGAATTACGTTTTTTTGGTCGCCACGACATTGCATTAAAATGCAATAACGGGCGATCAAAAGAACGTATCTGCACCAAAATGCTATCATTAAAAACGTCATCTCGGCACGCAAAAAATAAGCCGTCAACCGAACCCCAGATCATGAAAAATGGAGACGCTACAGGTATCGGAAAATGTCGCAACCTAGTCATGTTAGGTGTCTATGAACTCGTACTGACCTGGAGAATCATAATGGCAGGTCAGTTTTAGCATTTAGTGAACCTATCAAAAAAGCCAAACAAAAAACAAGTGTGGGATTGCACTTTTTTTGCAATTTCACCGCACTTGAAAACGGGAAAAAAATTCCTAGTACACAACATGCTAAAACCAATGATGTCGTTCAAAAGTACAACTCGTCCCGCAAAAAATAAGCCCTCACATGGCCAAATTGACGGAAAAATAAAAAAGTTATGGCTCTGGGAAGGAGAGGAGTGAAAAACGAACACGGAAAAACGAAAAATCCCAAGGTCATGAAGGGGTTAAGATCGAATGTGATGTAATAAAATGTTATTTTGAGATTTCATGACATCTTGAATTTTCTTGCCATCAAATTCTATGTAGAGCTTTAACCACATAAAAATAAAAGTCTGATAAAGGACATTAAATGTTTGTCTAGAAAAATTTTAAATATTAACCACTTTCTGCCATTAGACGTACTATTCCGTCCATGTGGGGTGGGCCCTACTTCCCATGGACGGAATAGTACGTCATGTCCTTTAATGCGACACTGCGAGAGGCCTCCCGAAAATGCTACTTGGGCAGAAGCTCAGAAGGGGTGACGGCAGAGCCCAATGTAGCGACCACCTGCTGGTGGTCAAGCACAAGAGGGATGTCCTTCTCTTGACCACCATACACGGTGAGGCACTGTATGGGGTACCTCTACACGGGTCAGCAAACCGGACTGTGTACTGGGGTACAACAAAAACATGGGGGGCGTTGATCTCTCTGATCAACTCCTCCAACCGTACAGTGCTTTGAGAAAGGCCAAGGTGTGGTACAAAAAGCTGTCCGTGTGCATCATACAAAAGGCAATGCTCATCGCTTTCCTGCTGTCACGATGTGCACGCCACACCGATACCTTCAGTTCCAGGAGGTAATGGTTAAAGGTAACCTGTCAACTGAATTTGGCGGGACCGGTTTTCGGTCATATGGGCGGAGTTTTCAGGTGTTTGATTCACAGTTTCCTTACCCGCTGGCTGCATGCTGGCCAGCGGGTAAGGAAAGGGTGAATCAAACACCTGAAAACTCCGCCCATATGACCGAAAACCAGTCCCGCCAAATTCAGGTGACAGGTTCCCTTTAAGGCCCTGATATTTGGCACGAGGGAAGAAGCGAGCCCCAGTACTTCTGGAACTGAAGGTGCTCGTATTGTACCAGGTCAGCATTTTCCGGGGCAGGTCTCGCAAACTGGAAAAAAAGGTAAGTCGTAAAAAAGTTGCCGAGTGTGTTACAAAAGGGGAATACGCCAGGGCACCATTTATCAATGCAACACCTGCCCCGAAAAACCTGGCCTGTGTATGAAGGATTGATTCAAATTGTACCACACCTCCATGCACTACTAATTTACTTTATAGGAAACAGTAGATTAGTTCCAAAAAGGTGCACATAAGCTCATTGGGGGTCTAGTTTACAAAATGTCACTTGTGGGTTTTTTTTTTTACTGTTTAGGCACATCAGGGGCTCTGCAAACGGAACATGACGCCCGCAGACCATTCCATCAAAGTCTGCTTTCCAAAACATCACTACTTCCCTACCGAGACCCAACATGTGCCCATACCGCATTTTTTTCCCACATATGGGGTACCAGCATACTCAAGACAAATTGGACAATAACTCTTGGGGTCCAATTTCTCCTGTTACCCTTGGGAAAATTAAAAATTGGGGACTAAAAGATAATTTTTGTGGGTAAAAATAGGATTTTTTTATTTTCACGCCCGGGCATTATAGACTTTAGTGAAACACATGGGGGTTCAAAATTCTCACCACACACCTAGATAAGTTCCCAATTAGGTCTAGTTTCCAAAATGGGGTCACTTGTGGGGGATTTCTACTGTTTAGGCACATCAGGGGCTCTGCAAATTGAACATGACGCCTGCAGACGATGCCATTAAAGTCTGCTTTCCAAAACGTCACTACTTCCCTTCCGAGGCCCTAAGTGTACCCAAACAGTAGTTTTCTCCCACATGTGGGGTATCAGCGTACTTAGAAGAATTGGACCACAAAAGTTGTAGTCCAATTTGTCCTGTTACATAGTAACATAGTTATTAAGGTTGAAGGAACATTTTAAGTCCATCTAATTCAACCCATAGCCCAAACTAACATGCCTAAACATGTTGATCCAAAGGAAGGCAACAAAAACCACATGTGGCAAAGAGTAAGGCTACGTTCACATTTGCGTTGTTGGGCGTTGCGTCAGCGACGCAACGCACAACGCATGCAAAACGCATTGTTTTGTGACGAATGCGTCCTTTTTTGGCACAAAAAAATGCAACATGCTGCGTCCTCTACGCTTGCGCCAAAAAAGACGCATGCGTCACAAAATGCAAGACAACGCATGTCCATGCGCCCCCATGTTAAATATAGGAGCGCATGACGCATGAGTCGCCGAACCTGCGCCCAACGCAACACAAATGTGAACGTAGCCTAAGCTCCACATTTGGGAAAAAAATTCCTTCCCGACTCCACATACGGCAATCATACTAGTTCCCTGGATCAACGCCCTATCAAGGAATCTAATATATATATAACATGTACCATTATACTTTTCAAGAAAGGCATCCAGTCCCCTCTTGAATTTAAGTAATGAATCACTCATTACAACATCATAAGGCAGAGAATTCCATAGTCTCACTGCTCTTACAGTAAAGAACCCGCATCTGTTGTTATGTCTAACCACTTACCGACTGCCGATACGCCTTTTAACGGCGGCAGTTAAGAGTACTTAAACCACAGCGTTGCTAATTAACGGCGCTGTGGAAAAAGTGAATAGCGCCCCCCAGAGTCGGATTTTCTCTGGGGTCTCGGTTGCCGGGTGTAGCTGAGACCCCAGAGAACATGATTCGGGGTTTTTTTTAGCGACCCCCGAGTTGCGATCGGCGGTAATTAACCGTTTATCGGCGATCGCAAAAACAAAACGCGATTTCCCTTTTAATTTCTCTATCCTCTGATGTGATTGCACATCAGAGGACAGAAAAATGGGGTCCCTGATAGCCCCCCGATACTCACCTGTCTCCTCCGGTGCTCCTTGTGGCTCTCGATGGGCGCCGCCATCTTTTTCCGGCAAAAAAATGGTGGGCGCATGCGCAGTGCGCCCGCCACCGGGAGGATCTTTGGGGTCTCGGCTGCCGAGACCCCAAAGAACATGATCGGGGTCGGTTTTTACCGACCCCTGTTTTGCGATCGCCGGTAATTAACTGTTTACCGGCGGTCGCAAAAAAAAAGCAAATCAGAGGACAGAGAAATAGGGGGATTCGGGGACCCTATTATACTTACCGGTGTCCCTGGGTCCTCCTGTGTCCTCTCCTGCCCGCCGGCTTCTTCATCTAGAAAGAAAATGGCGGGCGCATGCGCAGTGCGCCCGCCATCTGTCACCATCTGCCGGCCGGAGAGAGCAGTTGGGGGCTAAAATTAGGGTTAGGGTTGGGGCTAAATTTAGGGTTTGGGTTGGGGCTAAATTTAGGGTTAGAGCTAGGGTTAGGCTTCTTTCACACTTGCGTCGGCCCGACGTACCGACGCACGTTGTGAAAATTGTGCATAACGTGGGCAGCGGATGAAGTTTTTCAACGCATCCGCTGCCTAGTCTATGTCCTGGGGAGGAGGGGGCAGAGTTACGGCCACGCATGCGCGGAAATAGCAGACATGGCGTACAAAAAGAAAGGTTACATTGAATGGTTTTTTTGTGATGACGGTCCGTGAAAACACAACGGATCCAGTGCATGACGGACGCGACGTGTGGCCATCCGTCGGCAATACAAGTCTATGGGCAAAAAAGGCATCCTGCGGGCACATTTGCAGGATCCGTTTTTTGTCCAAAACGACGGATTGCGACGGATGCCACACGACGCAAGTGTGAAAGTAGCCTTAGGGTTAGGGTTGGGGCTAAAGATAGGGCTAGGGTTAGGGTTAAATTTAGGGTTAGGGTTGGGGCTAAATTTAGGGTTAGGTTTAGGGATAAAGTTAGAGTTAGGGTTGGGGCTAAAATTAGGGTTAGGGATAGGGTTGGGGCTAAAGTTAGGGCTAGGGTTGTGTCATGGTCTGCTGAGTTTCTGGGATTAGGTGGTTTTAGGGTTAACTTGGATGGCCTCACTCTGGGATTTTGGGAGGCTTTTTATAGCCTCATTGTGGAGCCATCCTCTGTCGCTTATACTCTGACTCTTGGCCGAGTGTGTGTGTGACCCTGTTGTGCCTGTATTTTGTGCCTGTGCTTTGTGCCTGTGCTAATTTATGCTTGTCTGGTTCTGTCCCCGTTTAGAGTTCTGTCTGTCCCTTTTGTACTGCGCTGCTATCTCTGTGTATGACTATTTGCTTACTTTCTGACTATTCTCTGCTCGTCCCTTCTGTACCGCGCCGCCCTCTCTGTGTCTGACCCCCGTTAGTACGACTTGAGTTTTCTTTTCCTCTATTTCAGGGTGCCTGTAGAATCCTGCACTTATCTACAGTAGCAGGATGCTAAGCCCCGCCCCCTGTGGTCACATGATCGTAGGTCCTTCAGTTTTCTTCTACCTTTAGCTCTCTGTGCAGGTCCTATCTGCCTGAGCTTTCCCTGTGCCATCTGACCCCGGGATCTCCCACAGTGTGGGTGAGTCACCCTGCTCAGCCGTGGCAGCACGCCGGTGCTGACAGGGTTCTGATAGGTTGGAGCTAAAGTTAGGGCTAGGTGTCATGATCCCAATGGCAGGGGATCACTAAAGGACAAGCACAGATACAAACAAGCTCTAGGGCGATGGAACCTGAGCTGACCGCGACCCTGAACCTAACACACAAATAAAAGTAGCCGGGGAACGTGCCTACGATGATCCTAGACGTCTCGCTCCAGCCGAAGATCTAACTTCCCCTATTAGAAGAAACACAGACCTCTCTTGCCTCCAGAGAAATCCCCCACAGAAATAGCAGCCCCCCACATATAATGACGGTGAAATGAGAGGAAAGCACATACGCAGTATGAAAACAGTTTCAGCAAAATGAGGCCCGCTAAAGCTAGATAGCAGAGGATACAAAAGTGAACTGCGCGGTCAGCGAAAAACCCTTCAAAAAACCATCCTGAAATTACTTGAACTCATGTGCCAACTCATGGTACATGAGGAGCAATTTCAGCCCACTAGAGCAACCAGCAGCAAGAATCACATATCTGCAGGCTGGACTAAAAACCAAATAAAGCAAAACACCAAAACAGGAAAATCCAAACTTAGCTTGACCAGAAGGTTCTAGGAGCAGGGAGCAGAGGTAACAAGACACACTGGATACATTGATAACCGGCGAGGAAATGCCAGCAAAGCCAGGTTAAATAGGAAACTCCCATATGCTGATGGAACAGGTGGAACCCAGAAACCCAGGAAAGACAAGTCACCCAGTACCATCAGTAACCACCAGAGGGAGCCCAAAAACAGAACTCACAACAGCTAGGGTTGCGGCTAAAGTTAGGATTAGAGTTGGGATTAGGGTTGGTATAAGGGTTAGGGTTGGCATTAGGGTTACGTTTGGGATTAGGGTTAGGTTTGGGATTAGGGTTGGGATTAGGGTTAGGGGTGTATTGGGATTAGGGTTAGGTTTGAGGTTAGGGTTGAGATTAGGATTAGGGGTGTGTTGGATTTAGGGTTTTGATTAGGGTTATGGTTAGGATTGAGAATAGGGTTGTTTTGGGGTTAGGGTTGTGATTATCGTTAGGGTTGTGATTAGGATTATGGATCGGGTTGGAATTGGGGTTAGGGGTGTGTTGGGGTTAGGGTTGGAGTTAGAATTGGGGTTTTTTCACTGTTTAGGTACATCAGGGGGTCTCCAAACACGACAGCCAATTTTGCACTCAAGAAGTCAAATAGTGCTCCATCCCTTCTGAGCTCTGCCGTGCGCCCAAACAGTGGTCCTCCATAGTACATACCTGCACAATCTTGCCTTGCGCAGGTGTGTACTATGGAGGACAGAGAATGAACTTCAATCCAATATTGCAGCCAGCATGCAGCCAGCGGGTAAGGAAAGGGTGAATCAAAAACCCCGCCTCCATGGCTGAAGATTGTTCCCTCCAAATCCAGGTGACAGTGTCCCTTTAAAGCTCATTTGCCATTTGTCAGCCCAAGCTTCTAGGTTACATAAATCATCCTGTAATATAAAATTGTCCTCCTCTGTATTGATTACCCTGCAGAGTTTAGAGTCATCTGCAAATATTGCAATTCTGCTCTGTATGCCCCCTACAAGGTCATTAATATGTTAAAAAGAAGAGGGCCCAATACTGACCCCTGTGGTACCCCACTGCTAACCGCGACCCAGTCTGAGTGTGCTCCATTAAAGGGCCACTGTCACCCCCTCCAGCCGTTATAAACTAAAAGAGCCACCTTGTGCAGCAGTAATGCTGCATTCTAACAAGGTGGCTCTTTTAGTTTTTGGTGCATTTTTGTCTTTAGACAGGGAGGCAGGTCTTAACCCCCCTGCTTGAAACGCCACACTTCAGTCACTCAAATCTTCAGGGGCCCCGCCCCCTCCACGCTGTTTTACCATGAAATCCAGCGCCTGCGCTGTTTAGTACTGGCTGGTGCAGGCGCAGTGAGCTCTGGCCGTCTGACATCACATCCAGTCTTGCAGACTGCGCCTCCACCAGCCAGTACTAAACAGCGCAGGCGCCGGATTTCATGGGAAAACAGCACGGAGGGGGCGAGGCCGGCGCCCCTGAAGATTTGAGTGACTGAAGTGTGGTGTTTCAAGCAGGGGGAGTGTTATGAAAGGCAATTCAGTACCACAATGGACATAGCGGTCAGAGCACATACAGTGATCTGACAATAACTCAAAATCATAGAACGAGCTCTGAGACGTGGGAACTCGGCAGACCGCAATCCCTAATCCTCTCCAAACAACACTAGAGGCAGCCGTGGATTGCGCCTAACTCTGCCTATGCAACTCGGCACAGCCTGAGAAACTAACTAGCCTGAAGATAGAAAATAAGCCTACCTTGCTTCAGAGAAATACCCCAAAGGAAAAGGCAGCCCCCCACATATAATGACTGTGAGTAAGATGAAAAGACAAACGTAGGGATGAAATAGATTCAGCAAAGTGAGGCCCGACTTTCTTAACAGAGCGAGGATAGGAAAGATAACTTTGCGGTCTACACAAAACCCTAAAGAATACCACGCAAACGGGGCAAAAAGACCCTCCGTACCGAACTAACGGCACGGAGGTACACCCTTTGCGTCCCAGAGCTTCCAGCAAGAACAATTAGACAAGCTGGACAGAAAAAATAGCAAACAAATAGCAAAGAAGAACTTAGCTATGCAGAGCAGCAGGCCACAGGAATGATCCAGGGAAAAACAAGTCCAACACTGGAACATTGACAGGAAGCCAGGATCAAAGCATTAGGTGGAGTTAAGTAGAGCAGTACCTAACGACCTCACCACATCACCTGAGGTAGGAAACTCAGAAGCCCCAATACCAATTTCCTCCACCAACAGAAGCTCACATAGAGAATCAGCCGAAGTACCACTTGTGACCACAGGAGGGAGCTCTGCCACAGAATTCACAACAGTACCCCCCCCCTTTAGGAGGGGTCACCGAACCCTCACCAGAGCCCCCAGGCCGACCAGGATGAGCCACATGAAAGGCACGAACAAGATCGGGAGCATGGACATCAGAGGCAAAGGCCCAGGAATTATCTTCCTGAGCATAACCCTTCCACTTAACCAGATACTGGAGTTTCCGTCTTGAAACACGAGAATCCAAAATCTTCTCCACAATATACTCCAACTCCCCCTCCACCAAAACCGGGGCAGGAGGGTCAACAGATGGAACCATAGGTGCCACGTATCTCCGCAACAATGACCTATGGAATACATTATGTATGGAAAAGGAATCTGGAAGGGTCAGACGAAAAGACACAGGATTAAGAACCTCAGAAATCCTATACGGACCAATGAAACGAGGTTTAAACTTAGGAGAGGAAACCTTCATAGGAATATGACGAGAAGATAACGAAACCAGATCCCCAACACGAAGTCGGGGACCCACACAGCGTCTGCGATTAGCAAAACGTTGAGCTCTCTCCTGGGACAAGGTCAAATTGTCCACTACATGAGTCCAAATCTGCTGCAACCTGTCCACCACAGTATCCACACCAGGACAGTCCGAAGACTCAACCTGTCCTGAAGAGAAACGAGGATGGAACCCAGAGTTGCAGAAAAATGGCGAAACCAAGGTAGCCGAGCTGGCCCGGTTATTAAGGGCGAAATCAGCCAAAGGCAAAAAGGACACCCAGTCATCCTGATCAGCAGAAACAAAACATCTCAGATATGTTTCCAAGGTCTGATTGGTTCGTTTGGTCTGGCCATTAGTCTGAGGATGGAAAGCCGAGGAAAAAGACATGTCAATGCCCATCCTACCACAAAAGGCTCGCCAAAACCTCGAAACAAACTGGGAACCTCTGTCAGAAACGATATTCTCTGGAATACCATGTAAACGAACCACATGCTGGAAGAACAATAGCACCAAATCAAAGGAGGAAGGCAATTTAGACAAGGGTACCAGATGGACCATCTTAGAAAAGCGATCACAGACCACCCAAATGACTGACATCTTTTGAGAAACGGGAAGATCTGAAATAAAATGGACAACGATCAGGTTTATTAGCCTGAAATTTTTGCAGCACCCGCCGCAAATCAGGGGAGATGGCAGACACATTTACTCCCTCCTTGAGGATACCCGCCGGCTCAGACAAACCCGGAGAGTCGGGCACAAAACTCCTAGACAGAGCATCCGCCTTCACATTTTTAGAGCCCGGAAGGTACGAAATCACAAAGTCAAAACGGGCAAAAAACAGCGACCAACGAGCCTGTCTAGGATTCAAGCGCTTGGCAGACTCGAGATAAGTCAAGTTCTTATGATCAGTCAATACCACCACGCGATGCTTAGCTCCTTCAAGCCAATGACGCCACTCCTCGAATGCCCACTTCATGGCCAGCAACTCTCGGTTGCCCACATCATAATTTCGCTCAGCAGGCGAAAACTTCCTGGAAAAAAAAGCGCATGGTTTCATCACTGAGCAATCAGAACCTCTCTGCGACAAAACAGCCCCTGCTCCAATCTCAGAAGCATCAACCTCGACCTGGAACGGAAGAGAAACATCTGGTTGACACAACACAGGGGCAGAAGAAAAACGACGCTTCAACTCTTGAAAAGCTTCCACAGCAGCAGAAGACCAATTGACCACATCAGCACCCTTCTTGGTCAAATCGGTCAATGGTTTAGCAATACTAGAAAAATTGCAGATGAAGCGACGATAAAAATTAGCAAAGCCCAGGAACTTTTGCAGACTTTTCAGAGATGTCGGCTGAGTCCAATCATGGATGGCTTGGACCTTAACAGGATCCATCTCGATAGTAGAAGGGGAAAAGATGAACCCCAAAAATGAAACCTTCTGCACACCAAAGAGACACTTTGATCCCTTCACAAACAAAGAATTAGCACGCAGGACCTGAAAAACCGTTCTGACCTGCTTCACATGAGACTCCCAATCATCCGAGAAGATCAAAATGTCATCCAAGTACACAATCAGGAATTTATCCAGGTACTCTCGGAAGATGTCATGCATAAAGGACTGAAGCACTGATGGAGCATTGGCAAGTCCGAATGGCATCACTAGATACTCAAAATGACCCTCGGGCGTATTAAATGCAGTTTTCCATTCATCGCCTTGCTTAATTCGCACCAGATTATACGCACCACGAAGATCTATCTTGGTGAACCAACTAGCCCCCTTAATCCGAGCAAACAGATCAGATGGCAAGGGGTACTGAAATTTAACCGTGATCTTATTAAGAAGACGGTAATCTATACAAGGTCTCAGCGAACCATCCTTCTTGGCCACAAAAAAGAACCCTGCTCCCAATGGCGACGATGACGGGCGAATATGCCCCTTCTCCAGGGATTCCTTCACATAACTGCGCATAGCGGTGTGCTCAGGCACGGATAAATTAAACAGTTGACCTCTTGGGAATTTACTACCAGGAATCAAATTGATAGCACAATCACAATCCCTACGCGGAGGTAGGGTATCGGACTTGGGCTCATCAAATACATCCCGGTAATCAGACAAGAACTCCGGGACCTCAGAAGTGGTGGATGACGAAATTGACAGAAATGGAACATCACCATGTACCCCCTGACAACCCCAGCTGGACACCGACATGGATTTCCAATCTAATACTGGATTATGGACTTGTAGCCATGGTAACCCCAACACGACCACATCATGCAGATTATGCAACACCAGAAAGCGAATATCCTCCTGATGTGCAGGAGCCATGCACATGGTCAGCTGGGTCCAGTACTGAGGCTTATTCTTGGCCAAAGGTGTAGCATCAATTCCTCTCAATGGAATAGGACACTGCAAGGGCTCCAAAAAAAACCCACAACGCTTAGCATATTCCAAGTCCATCAAATTCAGGGCAGCGCCTGAATCCACAAATGCCATGACAGAATACGATGACAAAGAGCAGATCAAGGTAACGGACAGAAGAAATTTTGACTGTACCGTACCAATGGTGGCAGACCTAGCGAACCGCTTAGAGCGCTTAGGACAATCAGAGATGGCATGAGTGGAATCACCACAGTAGAAACACAGATCATTCAGACTTCTGTGTTCTTGCCGTTCAACTCTGGTCAAAGTCCTATCGCACTGCATAGGCTTAGGTAATACCGCCAAATGGTGCACAGATTTACGCTCACGCAAGCGTCGACCGATCTGAATGGCCAAAGACATAGATTCATTCAGACCAGCAGGCATAGGAAATCCCACCATGACATCCTTAAGGGCTTCAGAGAGACCCTTTCTGAAAATCCCTGCGAGCGCAGCTTCATTCCATTGAGTGAGTACGGACCACTTTCTAAATTTCTGACAATATACCTCTATCTCATCCTGACCCTGACACAAAGCCAGCAAATTTTTCTCTGCCTGATCCACTGAATTAGGCTCATCGTACAGCAATCCGAGCGCCAGGAAAAACGCATCAATATTACTTAATGCAGGATCTCCTGGCGCAAGGGAAAATGCCCAGTCTTGAGTCGCCACGCAAAAAAGAAATAATAATTCTCACTTGTTGAGCTGGGTCACCAGAGGAGTGAGGTTTCAAGGCCAGAAACAGTTTGCAATTATTTTTGAAATTCACAAATTTGACTCTATCACCATAAAACAAATCAGGAATAGGAATTCTTGGTTCAAACATAGGCTTCTGAACCACCAAATCTTGAATCTTTTGTACATTTATAACGAGATTATCCATTGAAGAGCACAGACCCTGAATGTCCATGTCCACACCTGTGTCCTGAACCACCCAAATGTCTAGGGGAAAAAAAAGGCAAAACACAGTGCAAAGAAAAAAAAAATGGTCTCAGAACTTCTTTTTTCCCTCTATTGAGAATCATTAGTACTTTGGGCTTCCTGTACTGTTATGAAAGGCAATTCAGTACCACAATGGACATAGCGGTCAGAGCACATACAGTGATCTGACAATAACCCAAAATCATAGAACGAGCTCTGAGACGTGGGAACTCTGCAGACCGCAATCCCTAATCCTCTCCAAACAACACTAGAGGCAGCCGTGGATTGCGCCTAACTCTGCCTATGCAACTCGGCACAGCCTGAGAAACTAACTAGCCTGAAGATAGAAAATAAGCCTACCTTGCCTCAGAGAAATACCCCAAAGGAAAAGGCAGCCCCCCACATATAATGACTGAGTAAGATGAAAAGACAAACGTAGGGATGAAAAAGATTCAGCAAAGTGAGGCCCGACTTTCTTAACAGAGCGAGGATAGGAAAGATAACTTTGCGGTCTACACAAAACCATAAAGAATACCACGCAAAGGGGGCAAAAAGACCCTCCGTACCGAACTATCGGCACGGAGGTACACCCTTTGCGTCCCAGAGCTTCCAGCAAAACAATTAGACAAGCTGGACAGAAAAAATAGCAAACAAATAGCAAAGAAGAACTTAGCTATGCAGAGCAGCAGGCCACAGGAATGATCCAGGGAAAAACAAGTCCAACACTGGAACATTGACAGGAAGCCAGGATCAAAGCATTAGGTGGAGTTAAGTAGAGCAGTACCTAACGACCTCACCACATCACCTGAGGTAGGAAACTCAGAAGCCGCAATACCACTTTCCTCCACCAACAGAAGCTCACAGAGAGAATCAGCCGAAGTACCACTTGTGACCACAGGAGGGAGCTCTGCCACAGAATTCACAACAGGGGAGTAAGACCTGCCTCCCTGTCTAAAGACATGTATTTTGGAGAAGTTATAAAACGCTTAATTTTGGAAATAAATGCACCAAAAACTAAAAGCCACCTTGTTAGAATGCAGCATTACTGCTGCACAAGGTGGCTCTTTTAGCTTATAATGGCTGGAGGGGGTGAAAGAGGCCCTTTAATAACCACCCTTTGTTTCCTATCCCTGAGCCAGCTCTTAACCCACTTACACATATTTTCCCCTATCCCCATTATTCTCATTTTATGTATCAACCTTTTGTGTGGCACCGTATCTAAAGCTTTTGAAAAGTCTATATACACTACGTCCACTACGTTCCCTTGGTCCAGTCCAAAACTTACCTCTTCATAGAAATTGATCAGATTTGTCTGACAGTAATGGCCCCTAGTAAACCCATGTTGATATTGGGTCATGAGGTGAATTATTCCTCTTCAAATACTTCATCAGTATAGCACCCCTTAGAATGCCCTCCAGGATTTTACCCACAGTAGAGGTTAAGCTTATTTCCGAGTTCAGTTTTTGTCCCCTTTTTGAATATTGGCACCACATTTGCTATACGCCAGTCCTGTGGTACAGACCCTGTTACTATGAAGTCTTTAAAGATTAAAAATAATGGTCTATCAATGACTGTACTTAATTCCTGAAATACTTGGGGGTGTATCCCATCCGGGCCTGGGAATTTGTCAATTTTAGTGATTTTTAGCCGTCGACGTACTTCCTGCTGGTTTAAGCAGGTGACACTTCATGGGGAATTTTTGTTAACACTGATCTTATTGTCTGCTATGATGAAAAAAAAGTCATTTAGCATATTGGCTTTTTCCTCATCCACCATTTCACCCAGACTATTTTTAAGGGGGCCAACACTATCATTTTTTAGTTTCTTACTATTTACATAGTTACTCTCTGGCAATGAGTCTCTCTGTCTCAATCTTTGCTGCCTTCATTTGCTTTTTACAGAATTTATTTAATTTTCTGTATTTATTTAATGCCTCCTCACTACCTACTTCCTTTAATTCTCTAAATGCTTTCTTTTTGTCACTTATTGCACCCCTTACAGCTCTATTTAGCCATATTGGTTTCCTTCTATTTCTGGTATGTTTATTCCCCTACGGTATATACTGTGCACAGATCCTATCCAGGATGCTAATAAACATCTCTCATTTTCTTTGTGTATTTTTATGTCTCAGGATATCGTCCCAGTTAAATGCACAAAGATCATCTTTCATACATTGGAAATTTGCCCTCCTGAAGTTTAGTGTCCTTGTAACCCCTCTACTACACATCTTATTAAAGGATACATGAAAACTTATTATTTTGTGATCACTATTCCCCAAGTGACCCCCAACCCTTATATTTGGATATGCGGTCTGGCCTATTGGTTAATATTAGGTCTAGCAGTGCCCCCCTTCTTGTTGGGTCCTAAACCAGTTGTGAAAAGTATGTCTCTCATAGTTGTCAAAAACCGATTACCTTTGCTGAAACTGCAGGTTTCTGTTCCCCAATCTATTTCAGGTTAGTTGAAGTCCCCCATAATAATGACTTCTCCTTGAGTCGAAGCTTCATCTATTTGCTTTAAGAGGATATTCTCCGTTGCTTCCATTATTTTTGGAGACTTATAACTAACCACTATCAGTAAGTTATTATTTTTTCCCCCTCCCCTTATCCCCACCCACAGGGACTCTACATTTTCATTAGATTCACCTATATTATCACGCAGGATGGGTTTTAAGGATGATTTTACATATAGACACACCCCTCCTCACTTATCCGTTCGGTCATTTCTGAACACACTATAGCCCTGCAAGTTAACAGCCCAGTCATGGCACTCATCCAGCCATGTTTCAGATATCCCCACCATGTCATAACTATGCTCCAACAACATTCTAATTTGTCCATTTTGTTGGCGAGGCTTCTGGCATTAGTATACATACACTTTATGTATCTCTCTGTACCTCTATTCTATCTTAAATTATTAATTGTTCTGACCCCACGCCCCATGCCACCGCCACCCCTAACTTCCTTATTTGTGCCCAGGTCTCTACCTGCATCTCCATCTTCCCCTACTATAAAATGAATACCCTCTCCCCATTCCCTAGCTTAAACACTCCTCCAACCTTCTAGCCATTTTCTCCCCACAACTGCACCTTCCGCATTGAGATGCAACCCGTCCCTAGCGTAGAACCTGTAGCCAACTGAGAAGTCATCCCAGTTCTGCAGGAACCGAAACCCTTCCTACACCAATTATTGAGCCACTTATTAACCTCCCTAATCTCCCGTTGCCTCTCTGGCGTGGCACAGGCAGTATTTCGGAAAATACCACTTTGGAGGTCCTTGCTTTCAGCTTGCAGCCTAATTCCCTGAAATTGTTTTTAAGGACCTTCCACCTACCTCTAACTTTGTCATTTGTGCCAATGTGCACCATGACCGCTGGGTCCTCACCAGCCTCTCCCAGTAATCTGTCAACCTGATCAGCGATGTGACGGACTCGAGGGCCAGGTAGGCAGCACACTGTTCGACGATCCTCGTCTTTGTGACAGATTGCCCTGTCTGTTCCACTAATAATTGAATCCCCCACTACCAGCACCTGTCTGGCCTGCCCTGCTCTCCTATTTTCCTCCTTACTGTAGCAGTCACTTCTCCGGCTTTCAGAGGACATGCCTGGCTGCAGCAGTGCTACCCCTGATCAGGACTAGCCTCCATGGCACTCTTTCCTCTACCCGGCCTTCTGTCACCCAAATTGCTGCTTCACTGTCCTGCAGCTCCATCCTACCATCCCCCCTTCATCTATCCCATTGAGCGCCTGCTAAGTGAGCAGAAGACTCCTTTCCATATTGTCAATGGATCTCAGTGTTGCCAGCTGCACATTTAGATTCAGAATCTGGGCTTCCAAATGCTCAACGTGCTCACATCTCGCACGGCAGTATGCACCCTCAAACGGCTGCTCAAGGATTGCATATATGTGGCAAGATGTGCACTGGATGTCATTAACAATAGTGGAGCACATTTTCTAATGGGGATTGCACCAGACAGAAAAGTTAAATAAAAAATAAATGCAAAGTATTAATAAAATACAGCTAGCAATTCAGTAATTCCTCCCTGGGAAACTCCCTGAATCCAAAGTCACTGAATCACAAGTCACACACTTAACGCCGTTCACAACTTACACTCAGGTCACACTCGCTAAGCTGAAGATATAAAGAGATTTTTTTTTTCCCCTCAGCGGCAATCCACCTTGCTGTTCAATGCACTTCCAAAAAGGAAGTGAAAATAAAAAATTGGGGACTAAACAATCATGTTTGTGGAAAAAATATGATTTTTTATTTTCACGCCCAGGCGTTATAAACTTCTGTGAAGCACTTGGGGGATAAAAGTGCTCACCACACATCTAGATAAGTTCCTTAGGGGGTCTAGTTTCCAAAATGGGGTCACTTGTGGGGGGTTTCCACTGTTTAGGCACATCAGGGGCTCACCAAACGCGACATGGCGTTCGATCTCAATTCCAACTAATTTTAGCTTGAAAAAGTCAAATGACGCGCCTTCCCTTCTGAGCCCTACCATGCGCTCAAACAGTGGTTCCCCCTCACATACGGGGTATCGGCGTACTCATGACAAATTGGACTACAACTTTTGTGGTTTGTTTTCTCCTTTTACCCTTGGGAAAATAAAAAAAATTGTTGCTGTAAGATCATTTTTGTGACTAAAAAGATAAATGTTCATTTGTTCCTTTCACGTTGCTTCTGCTCCTATGAAACACCTGAAGGGTAAATAAACTTCTTGAATGTGGTTTTGAGTACCTTGAGGGGTGCAGTTTTTAGAATGGTGTCACTTTTGGGTATTTTGAGCCATATAGACCCCTCAAAGTGACTTCAAATGTGAAGTGGTCCCTAAAAAATATGGTTTTGTAAATTTTGTTGTAAAAATGAGAAATCACTGGTTAACTTATAACCCTTAAAATTTGCTAAGAAAAAAAATTTTGGTTCCAAAATTGTGCTGATGTAAAGAAGACATGTGGGAAATGTTATTTATTAACTATTTTGTGTGACATATTTCTCTGTTTTCAGGGCATAAGAATTCAAAGTTTGAAAATTGCAAAATTTTCGCCAAATTTCCATTTTTTACACAAATAAACGCAAGTAATATTGAAGAAATTTTACCACTAACGTGAAGTACAATATGTCACGAGAAAACAACCTCAGAATTGTCAAGATCCGTTGAAGCGTTCTGGAGTTATAACCTCATAAAGGGACAGTGGTCAGAATTGTAAAAAATGGCCCGGTCATTAACGTGCAAACAACCCTCGGGGGTAAAGAGGTTAATAATATTTTATATTTAATTATTTTACGCAAATTGTGCATAAAAATCATAATTTGACATTGTACTGCAAAGGATTAAATTAGGCTTTATTCTCTTGCATTCAGTTTATAATGTGAAGGAATATTCCTCTCTATTTTGCAATTCATGTCACATATCTTGATCTTTGTGGAATCATTTGAAGACTATATGTAAATAATACATTTTTAGGATGATGCTCTTCCACTATAAATTCAGCGTATCACTTGCGAGGTTGATGAATGTGCTGATTAACATGTTGCACAGAAGGCAGTTTCTCAACAGATGGATGCGGTTTCTGATGAGCTACTTGGGCTGCTGCTGGGGGAAAATCCTTGTCACCCTATAGAAAAAAAAGAAATAGTGTTATATAAAGCGGTTTTCTTTTGTACAAAAAATAATTTCCCTAGCTGGCATTGAGATTCTTGTTCTTTACCATGCAAAGCAAAACTGTAGATTTATGTACAATGCTGTGTAACATCAGAGTAAGACTGACCAGAATGATCAAGTGCTCGATACTCGACACCACTATACTTGCGCTGCAATATGCGCAGTGACAGCGTCCCCCTGGCCACTACATACCTCCGTTCTTTTTTTGCGCTTTGACGCTACATATTCACTACCTTATGGGCCTCACAGAATCTACAATTAGCACTGTTTGAGAAAGACTCTTCAAAGAGTCGAAACGTCACGCTGCTTGATTCTGTGCCCTCTACGTGAAAAATCATTATATACAGTCATGGCCAAAAGTATTGACACCCCTGCAATTCTGTCAGATACTCATTTTCTTCCTGAAAATGATTGCTAACACAAATTCTTTGTTATTATTATCTTCATTTAATTTGTCTTAAATGAAAAAACACAAAAAGAATTGTCCTAAAGCCAAATTGGATATAATTCCACACCAAACATAAAAAAGGGGGTGGACAAAAGTATTGGCACTGTTCAAAAAATCATGTGATGGTTCTATAATTTGTGTAATTAACAGCACCTGTAACTTACCTGTGGCACCTAACAGGTGTTGGCAATAACTAAATCACACTTGCAGCCAGATGACATGGATTGAAGTTGACTCAACCTCTGTCCTGTGTCCTTGTGTGTACCACATTGAGCATGGAGAAAAGAAAGAAGACCAAAGGACTGTCTGAGGACTTGAGAAACCAAATTGTGAGGAAGCATGAGCAATCTCAAGGCTACAAGTCCATCTCCAAAGACCTGAATGTTCCTTTGTCTACCGTGTGCAGTGTCATCAAGAAGTTTAAAGCCCATGGCACTGTGGCTAACCTCCCTAGATGTGGACGGAAAAGAAAAATTGACAAGAGATTTCAACACAAGATTGTGCAGATGTTGGATGAAGAACCTCGACTAACATTCAAACAAGTTCAAGCTGCCCTGCAGTTTGAGGGTATAACAGTGTCAACCCGTACTATCCATCAGCATCTGAATGAAAAGGGACTGTATGGTAGGAGACCCAGGAAAACCCCACTTCTTACCCCAAGACATAAAAAAGCCGGGCTGGAGTTTGCCAAAACTTACCTGAAAAAGCCTAAAACGTTTTGGAAGAATGTTCTCTGGTTAGATGAGACAAAAGTAGAGCTTTTTGGGCAAAGGCATCAACACAGTTTACAGGAGAAAAAAGAGGCATTCAAAAAAAAGAACAAGGTTCCTACAGTCAAACATGGCGGAGGTTCCCTGATGTTTTGGGGTTGCTTTGCTGCCTCTGGCACTGGACTGCTTGACCGTGTGCATGGCATTATGAAGTCCGAAGACTACCAACAAATTTTGCAGCATAATGTAGGGCCCAGTGTGAGAAAGCTGGGTCTTCCTCAGAGGTCATGGGTCTTCCAGCAGGACAATAACCCAAAACACACTTCAAAAAGCACTAGAAAATGGTTTGAGAGAAAGCACTGGAGACTTCTAAGGTGGCCAGCAATGAGTGCAGACCTGAATCCCATAGAACACCAGTGGAGAGATCTAAAAATGGCAGTTTGGAGAAGGCACCCTTCAAATATCAGGGACCTGGAACAGTTTGCCAAAGAAGAATGGTCTAAAATTCCAGCAGAGCATTGTAAGAAACTCATTGATGGTTACCGGAAGCGGTTGGCCGCAGTTTTTTTGGCTTAAATTTGTGCAACGAAGTATTAGGCTGAGGGTGAAAATACTTTTGTCTGGCCCATTTTTCAAGTTGTGTGAAATGATCAATGTTTTGCTTTTTTTTCATTTAAGACAAATTAAATGAAGATAATAATACCAAATAATTTGTGTTTGCAATCATTTTCAGGAAGAAAATGAGTATTATCTGACAGAATTGCAGGGGTGTCAATAGTTTTGGCCATGACTGCATGATGTCACTATTCTTATTAAATATTCACTAGCACCGCAAACAGAGTGTTGCTGTTTGACTTTTTATCCGATAGTCAGGTTGGACACTTGAACTTGCTCAACTCGAGTGACGAGTGTAATAGAAGTCAATGGGAAGCTGGATTTTTTTTTTTTCTGTAGACCCTACCCGGAAGGCTGGGGGGCAGGAAAAATCACCGAAATGGATGGAAACAGCACTCAAATGGAGTGGGAAAACTCATGGGGAAATGCCTGGACGCATCTCTGACTTCCAGGTCGCTGATGAGAACAATGTTGTTAGAGTATTAACCCCTTTTTGTCATTGGACGTACTATTCCATCCATGTGGGGTGGGCAATAATTCCCAAGGACGGAAAAGTACGTCCAGCGCAATCCGGTACTATGTGTGAGGAGCGGTCACGGACCGCCCCCGGCACAATAACCCCGGGCACACCGCGATCAAACATGATCGCGGTGTTCCGGCGGTATAGGGAAGCATCGCACAGGGAGGGGGCTCCCTGCAGACTTCCCTGAGACCCCCGGAGCAACGCGATGTAATCGCGTTGCTCTGAGGGTCTTTTACCTCCTCCCTGCAGCAGGCCCGGATCCAAGATGGCCGCGGCATCCGGGTCCTGTAGGGAGGTGGTTTCACTACGCCTGCTCAGAGCAGGCGCCGGGAAGCCTGGAGAAGTGCACGTCAGATCGCTGATCTGACAAAATGCACAGAAAAGTGTCATATCAGCGATCTTACACTATAACATAATGTCCCCCCCTCCCCCCGGGCAATGTTGTAGTGTAAAAAAAAAAAAAATTCACATGTGTACAAAGAATTTTAAAAAAATTCCCCCCCACAAAAAAAAAAAAATTATATATATATATATATATATATATATATATAGTTCCTATACATTTCTTTATCTAAATAAAAAAAAACAATAAAAGTACACATATCTAGTATCGCCGCGTCCGTAACGACCCCACCTATAAAACTGTATCACTAGTTAACCCCTTCAGTGAACACCGTAAAAAAAAATAAAAAAAAAAACGAGGCAAAAAACAACACTTTATTCTCACGCCGCCAAACAAAAAGTGGAATAACACGCGATCAAAAAGACTGATATAAATAACCATGGTACCGCTGAAAACGTCATCTTGTCCCGCAAAAAACAAGCTGCCATACAGCATCATCAGCGAAAAAATATAAAAAGTTAGTCATCAGAATAAAGCGATGCAAAAATAATTATTTTTTCTATAAAATAGTTATCGTATAAAAGCACCAAAACATATAAAATTGATATAAATGAGGTATCGCTGTAATCGTACTGACCTGAAGAATAAAACTGCTTTATCAATTTTACCAAACGCGGAATGGTATAAACGCCTCCGCCAAAAGAAATTCATGAATAGCTGGTTTTTGGTCATTCTGTCTCACAAAAAATCGGAATAAAAAGTGATAAAAAAAGTCACGTACCCGAAAATGTTACCAATAAAAACGTCAACTCGTCCCGCAAAAAACAAGACCTCACATGACTCTGTGGACCCAAATATGGAAAAATTATAGCTCTCAAAATGTGGTAACGCAAAAAATATTTTTTGCAATAAAAAGCGTCTTTCTTGTGTGACGGCTGACAATCATAAAAATCCACTAGAAAACCCGCTATAAATAGTAAATCAAACCCCCCTTCATAACCCCGTTAGTTAGGGAAAAATTAAAAAATTAAAGAAATGTATTTATTTCCATTTTCCCATTAGGGCTAGGGTTAGAGCTATGGTTAGGGTTGGGGCTAAAGTTAGGATTATGGTTGGGGCTAAAGTTAGGCTTAGGATTACATTTACGGTTGGGAATAGGGTTGGGATTAGGGGTGTGTCAGGGTTAGGGGTGTGATTAGGGTTAGGGGTGTGTTTGGATTAGGGTTTCAGTTATAATTGGGGGGTTTCCACTGTTTAGGCACATCAGGGGCTCTCCAAACGCGACATGGCTTCCGATCTCAATTCCTCCTTCCCTTCCGAGCTCTCCCGTATGCCCAAACAGGGGTTTACCCCAACATATGGGGTATCAGCGTACTCAGGACAAATTGGACAACAACTTTAAGGGTCCGATTTCAACTGTTACCCTTGGAAAAATACAAAACTGGGGGCTAAAATATAATTTTTGTGGAGAAAAAAAAGATTTTTTATTTGCACGGCTCTGCGTTATAAACTGTAGTGAAACACAATAAAATAAATTGGGGGCGAAAAGATCATTTTTGTGAAAAAATATGATTTTTTATTTTTACGGCTCTGCATTATAAACTTCTGTGAAGCACTTGGTGGGTCAAAGTGCTCACCACACATCTAGATAAGTTCCTTAGGGGTCTACTTTCCAAAATGGTGTCACTTTTGGGGGATTTCAATGTTTAGGCACATCAGGGGCTCTCCAAACGCAACATGGCGTCCCATCTCAATTCCAGTCAATTTTGCATTGAAAAGTCAAATGGCGCTCCTTCGCTTCTGTCATGCGCCCAAACAGTGGTTTACCCCCACATATGGGGTATCAGCGTACTCAGGACAAATTGTACAACAACTTTTAGGGTCCATTTTCTCCTGTTACCCTTGGTAAAATAAAACAAATTGGAGCTGAAGTAAATTTTTTGTGAAAAAAGTTAAATATTCATTTGTATTTAAACATTCCAAAAATTCCTGTGAAACACCTGAAGGGTTAATAAACTTCTTGAATGTGGTTTTGAGCACCTTGAGGGGTGCAGTTTTTAGAATGGTGTCACACTTAGTTATTTTCCATCATATAGACCCCTCAAAATGAGTTCAAATGAGATGTGGTCCCTAAAAAAAAAAAGGTGTTGTAAAAAGGAGAAATTGCTGATCAACTTTTAACCCTTATAACTTCCTAACAAAAAAAAATTTTGGTTCCAAAATTGTGCTGATGTAAAGTAGACATGTGGGAAATGTTACTTATTAAGTACTTTGTGTGACATATCTCTGTGATTTAATTGCATAAAAATTCAAAGTTGGAAAATTGCGAAATTTTCAAAATGTTCACAAAATTTCCATTTTTTTCACAAATAAACGCAGGTAATATCAAATAAATTTTTACACAGAATCACCGGGATCCTTTGAAGCGTTCCAGAGTTATAACCTCATAAAGGGACAGTGGTCAGAATTGTAAAAATTGGCTTGGTCATTAACGTGCAAACCACCCTTGGGGGTAAAGGGGTTAAGCCACTTTTATGTACTGACAATAAAACATCCAAAACCGAAGATCAAATAGATTTTACTGGAAACAAAATGTTAGGAAACATGCAGTATAATGACTTGCATATAAGGCAAAATTAGAAAGATAAAAAAAAGCCTCTTTCACCCCTTAGGCTATGTTCACACGTAGCATTTTTGCACCTTCTCATTGCTTTGAATGGTGAAAAAGCGCTGCAAATATGCTGAAAGATTTGACATGCTGCTTCTTTCAAAAACACAGCAGTTTTCCATGTCAATCAGGAAAAAAAAGCTACAAACAAGGACTGGCTTTTTTCTCCACTGACTAGTTACAGACATGTATTCTATTAGTGGGTGCTCTCATCCGCTGACCCGAGATCGCATGGACCAGAGCTCATCCCACTGAACGCCTGCTCTCCTTTCCTAGGGTATAATACTACTCAGACAACACAGGGTGCAGGCAAAACAGTGTGGCAATAGTTTATTGAACCAACCAACAGACAATAATATAGAATAGTCCCAGCAAAATCCCCAAGATGGTGCAAATTAGTTTCACCCTTCCGCTGGATCACCCAAATTAGAGCATCTGTGACTTCCTTGCTTCCAGGGCTGACTAACCCCACCAGTGGAACCCCACTTTTGTCTCCAACAGAGAGGAGGTAACAACAAGCTTAGGAAGCAGACAGTCCACTGAGGTACGTGGCCAGGTGACCGGAGGGTCCCAACCTGGCTTCCCTGAACATCTCCATGGGGCCAGGTGACAGAGGGTCACAATCTGGCTTCTCCAAAAGTCTCCACAGAGCCAGGTGACTGGTGGGTTTCAATTCTGGCTTTCCCAAAAGTATCCATGGGTTCAGTGATGGTCAATGAAGCAGATCCGTATTCTTCCAGCTAGGGTCGTGGATACCTTAATCTGGCATTCTGTAGAATATCGAATCTATGTCCCTTTTGATGGAGCCATGGTGCCCTGGCAACTGTCCTGTGGAGTGTTACTGGCTGTGGTTTTGTAAAGGTCCCTCTTCATTGAGTCATGGTGTCCTGACAGCTGTTCTGTAGAGTGTTCCTCTATTGATTCATTATGTTCTGGCTGTGTTCTGTCAAGTCACTCTTGATACAGAGGGCAAATACCCCTCTTCATAGTTCACAGCTCTTATATAAGCATTTTTCCACAGGATTGGGGGAAGGTGGCTGGGCTTATCTCTCAATATTTAAGTATTTAATTAATCTGCATAGTTTGTCCTCATCTGTTTTGCAAGTTCATAACATACATGAACTCATACAATGGATAATCAACATATTAGGAAATATCCTTTGTTACATAACCCTGCGCCCCTGTCTTCCAAGATAGCAGTACAATAAACTGTAGGAGCTGATATAAGATGTAAACAGCAGCCATTGAACAATTCAAAAATAAATTCAACCTACAAGAAGAGTCAAAGTTCAGTCTTATATGAACAATAGCCTATGTCTCCTGGCCTACTAAAATAATACTTCTGGCTAATTAAAATTAAATGCTCTGTAGTCACATCCGGGTTATTACAAGAGGAATGTAGGATAATCTCTTGACTTCTATCGAACTTTAATGCTACCTTGGGAAGTTTAGGGAGGGTTTATTGAAAGGGCCTGAACATCACTAGTACTAGGTTTAGAGCCCATGGGGGAACCCTTGGAATTGGGACTGGTCAGGATCAGTCGCAGGATTTTATAAACCTTGATATCCATCTATTAGTTGTGAGATTGTAATTGTCTAATGCTCCCAAGGCTGAAACTTGAACCTTAAGGCTGTCGTCACACTAGCAGTATTTGGTATCACCCACTCCTGGTTTTGGCTTACAAATACAGATGTAAAATACTGACCAAATACTGCTAGTGTGACGGCAGCCTAAGGTTATTTGTAGCTAAGCCTAGCTCAATTCCCCGTCTGGAGAAGTACTAGGATGGAACGTATTGGAACCTTCCTTCCTAAAGCTTCTCCTGAAAACTCCAAAAACCTTTTCCATAAATATTTGTTATAAGTTTCCTACTCTTCAGTAAGGCTACGTTCACACTAGCGTTCGGCTAGTGTGCGTCGCGCTAGCGTCGGGCGACGCAGCGGCGACGCACGCGTCATGCGCCCCTATGTTTAACATGGGGGACGCATGCGTTTTTGCTTGTTGCGTTTTCCGACACGTGCGTCTTTTTTGACGCTAGCGTCGGACCAAGAAAACGCAACAAGTTGCATTTTTCTTGCGTCCGATTTTCGTCAAAAAACGACGCATGCGTCGAAAAACGCAGCGTTTTTGCGTGCGTTTGCACGCGTTTTTCGGTGCGTTGTGCGTCGCGTCGCCGACGCAGCGGCGCACAACGCTAGTGTGAACGTAGCCTTAGGTGGAAACTAACCCTGGAGAAAATAATTTCTGACTCAACAGGGCCCTCTCAATTTCCAAGTTGTTAGATGGAAGCCCTGCATTTAAAAGTGGTATACTGGACCCTGAGTGAGAGGGTCCCGGATTTCCGGGAGGACCTGGACATTATTTTCAATAACCCCCTAACAACTGCTAATCTGCATTAAAATGGTGGCCATTAAGGGGCCTTATTCCCCCATTGCCGTTTTAAAACGGTGATTGGAAATAAAGGTATAGGGCCCCCCAGCATTGGCCATTTTTTAGGGTTCAACTCGGGGGTAGCCGAGAACCTGGCGAACACAATCAGGGCCGTTTTTTCAGTCCTCGATCACGTGATGAAAAAAAACAAAGAAACAAAAAAAAGTATACCTGCTATTTAAACAAGTTCTCTCTCTTCTGACATGATATACATACCAGAATAGAGAGAAATTAGGTCCCCAAGCTCACCCCAGTACTTCTGCCATACCCCAGTCCCTCCAGCTGTGTCTCTCTGACAAACCTTCCTGGAAAAAAATGGCGGCTCCACGCGTAATGCACCCACGAACATCGCCGGCAGCCACCTGGCAACAGCGGGATGTCGATAAGATAACTAGTGTTGGAGCGCAAGTGCTCGCTACTCGAGCTTGCATCGGGGTCGATCGAGCATGCGCGATACTTCGTGCATACCCAAATACCCCGATGCAAACTCGGGCAGTGAGCACTTGCGCTTAACGCTAATGATATGTTTAATATGACAACTTAATGTTATCCAATTCTGTGCAGTACCTTTTGGGTTAAAAATCCTCACTATAAAAAAAATCCTCTCTATACCCCTGGAGGAAATTATTGAGGGGTGTAGTTTCCAAAATGGGGTCACTTGTGGGGGTTTCCAATGTTTAGGCACATCAGGGGCTCTCCAAATGCAACTTGGCATCCGCTCTCGATTACAGCCATTTTTGCATTCAAAAAGTCAAGTAGTGCTGCATCCCTTCCGAGCCCTGCCATGTGCCCAAATAGAAGTTTCCCCCACATATGGGATATATGCGTACTCAAGAGAAATTGCACAACAAAAGTTGGGGTCCATTTTCACAAGTTACCCTTGTGAAAGTAAAAAATTTGGGGCTAATACAAAATTTTTGTGAAAAAAGTAAAAATTTTCATTTTTTTTCCGTCCACATTCCATTACCGTATTTTTCGGACTTTAAGACGCACCCCAAATTTTCAGAAGAAAAATAGGAAAAAAAATTAATGAATCAAATAAGGGTCGGTCTTACAGTCTGAATTATTCAGCTTACCGGGAGGTGGGCTGGTGGAGTGTGGTCACAGGGGGGTGTTTCGGTGGTCTGGCAATGATCTGACTCATCCCAGGCTTGTGTGGCAGGTTCGGTAGTGCGGGGGGCTATGCCATTTTATAAAAGCCCCAACACATTCATCCGACGATGGAGCGCACCAGTTTCGCAGATGCTTGGTGGTGCGGGGGCTCCGCCGACATTTTGTGAAATCTCGGAGCCCCCACACATCCATACCAGGCTGGTGTGCGGCAACTTTGGAGATTTTCGGTGGTGCAGGGGCTCCGCCAGTATTTTGTGACATGGACCTATCTGACTCTCGACGGGATAGTACGTCATTCGTGATCAGCCGCGCTCACAGGGGGGAGAGGACGGGTGTCAAATGATTATCACAGCTGACATTCAGCACTATGTGCCAGGAGCGGTCACGGACCACTTGTCAGTGCCTGCTGAGATCATGCGCCGGCAAGCCTCCTGCACTGCCTGTCAGATTGCTTATCTGACACATTGCTGTGTTAAGTGTCAGATCAGCGATCTGACAATATATAGTGATGTTCCACCCTGGGACAAAGTGAAAAAGTAAAAAAAAAAAAATTAACATGTGTAAAAATAAATAAATAAATAAATAAAATAAAAAAAAATCCTAAATAAAGAAAAAAAAAATATTGTTCCAATAAATACATTTCTTTATGTAAATAAAAAAAACAACAATAAATACACATATTTGGTATCCCCACATCCGTAACGACCTGACCTATACATATGATATAAACATGGTACCGCTGAAAACGTCATCTTGTCCTGCAAAAAAAGAGCCCTCATACAGCGCCATCAAAAACAAAGTTATAGCAACTCAGAATAAATAAATGCAAAAACAATTATTTTTATATAAAATAGTTTTCATTGTATAAAAGAGAATAGCAGAATGTGAGAATTAAAATTTAACTTTTAATATATTCTTTAAAAGAATCGGGAAAAAAATTATATGTGCCACCCTTTATGATATTCGGCTGAAGTACTGTTGATGAAGGGTAATGTAGCATCAGAACAGTTTAAACAGCTTACTAAGGATAAAAATAGATTTCAGATATATCTAAAAAACGAAATCTATCTAGCATCGGGAAACAGTGTGGAAAGTGCAAAATTTTGTACCATATACCAGAAACTAAATACCAAAAATCCGACACTGTCCAGCTAGCTGCATTTAAAGATTACAAATATAGTAAATTCACCGTTGATGATGCCAATATAGTTCATATACCAACAAGAACATGGAATATACGAACACCGCAGCAAAAAAAAAAGACTGTTAAATCAAAATGTAAATAAAAAGGAACAGTCTCACCAATTCCGATAGATTGATGAGGGGAGACGAAACAGGTCCATGGTCGGATTTGAACCCAGGACTCCAGCGTATCAGCATTGATACAATGCTGATTGCAGCGCCCAGATAGCTATAGAGAGATCTAATGCCGGGCTGGGATCATGGTGGCGCACGGACAGGAAGGAGGCTGGATTAGATCTCTCTATAGCTTGCTGGGCGCTGCAATCAGCATTGTATCAATTGATGTTAATGTTTGATAGTAATACAGAGGCAGTATTTATATTTAGATACAGAGTAATTGTGAATTCATTTTTGTGCTATGGGAGGATTTGCATACTAAGCATATTACCTTGCAATTTACTTGTAGATAGATCACAATCCTCCTATGACAATATCAAATGGTAGGTGTATTCGGGGCTGCAATTAATTTGGATTTACCGATATATGTATAAAATAGAAATATCATGGCAGCCTTTGAATGCATTACCATTGTGATCCTGTGACTGCAGAATTTATGTGAACATTCTCTAGCAATGATGATGTAAGGATCCAGTGAACCATTGATGAATTTATTTTGTGCAGTTTCTAAAATCTATTATCAATTTGTATACACCGGCTTTCTGTATATCCCATGAGTCTCCTTCTAGTGTCCTCTTTTGAGACATTTTCTGCATTTTAATTACCATATATACTCGAGTATAAGCCGACCCGAGTATTAGCCGACCCCCCTAATTTTGCCACAAAAAACTGGGAAAACATATTGACTCTAGTATAAGCCTAGAGTGGAAAATGCAGCAGCTACCGGTGAATTTCAAAAATAAAAATAGATGCTCCATACCGTTCATTATTGCCCCAAAGGAGGTTCCATATAAAGCTGTGCCATATATAATGCTCCATACCATTGCTTATTGCCCCATAGATGATCCATATATAGCTGTGTCATATAGAATGCTTTGCACCATTCATTATGGCCCTATAGATGCTCCATATAAAGCTGTGCTATATAGAATTCTCTGCACCGTTCATTATGGCCCCATAGATGCTCCATATAAAGCTGTGCCCCATATACAATGCGCTGCACCGTTCATTATGGCCCCATAGATGCTCCTTATAAAGCTGTGCCATATATGCTCTGCACCGTTCATTATGGCCCCATAGATGCTCCTTATAAAGCTGTGCCATATATGCTCTGCACCGTTCATTATGGCCCCATAGATGCTCATTATAAAGCTGTGCCATATATGCTCTGCACCGTTCATTATGGCCCCATAGATGCTCCTTATAAAGCTGTTCCATATAGAATGCTCTGCACCGTTCATTATGGCCCCATAGATGCTCCACATAAATCTGTGCCATATATAACGCTGCTGCTGCAATAAAAAAAAAAACACATACTCACTTCTCTTGCTTGCAGCTCCTCAGCGTCCCGTCTCGGCGTCTCTCCTGTTCAGGCAGAGGGCGCCGCGCACACTAGTACGTCATCGCGCCCTCTGACCTGAACAGTCAGTGCAAGTGGATGGGAAGACGGAGCGGCGCCCGGCGGGTGGAACTTGGACAGGTGAATATAAAATACTCACCTAGTCCCGACGCTCCCCCTGCCTGTCACACTGTCTTCGGGTGCCGCAGCTTTTCCTCTGTCAGCGGTCACAGGCACCGCTCATTAGAGAAATGAATATGCGGCTCCACCCCTATGGGAGTGGAGTCCATATTCATAAAGTTTATTGAGCTTTCCCACGTGACCACTGTACAGGGAAAGAGCTGCGGCACCCGAAGACAGTGTGACAGGCAGGGGGAGCGTCAGGACCGCCGGGACTAGGTGAGTATATGACAATCCTCTCTCCCCCTCACCCGCCGACCTTGCCACAGACCGTGACTCGAGTATAAGCCGAGAGGGGCACTTTAAGCCCAAAAATTTGGGCTGAAAATCCCGGCTTATACTCGAGTATATACGGTATGTTCTAACCCCTTAACCCCCAAGGGTGGTTTGCACGTTAATGACCGGGCCAATTTTTACAATTCTGACCACTGTCCCTATATGAGGTTATAACTCTGGAACCCTTCAACGGATCCTGATGATTCTGACATTGTTTCCTCGTGACATATTGTACTTCATGATAGTGGTAAAATTTATTTGATATTACCTGCGTTTATTTGTGAAAAAAAATGGAAATTTGGCAAAAAAAATTTAAAATGACGCAATTTTCCAACTTTGAATTTTTATGCCCTTAACTCACAGAGATATGTCACACAAAATACTTAATAAGTAACATTTCCCACATGTCTACTTTACATCAGCACAATTTTGGAACCAACATTTTTTTTGTTAGGGAGTTATAAGGGTTAAGACTTGACCAGCATCTGATTTTTACAACACCAAGGGTAACAGGAGAAAATGGACCCCAAAAGTTGTTCTGCAATTTGTCTCGAGTACACTGATACTTCATATGTGGGAGTAAACCACTGTTTGGGCGCATGGCAGAGCTCGGAAGGGAAGAAGCGCCATTTGACTATTCAATGCAAAATTGACTGGAATTGAAATGGGACGCCATGTTGCGTTTGGAGAGCCCCTGATGTGCCTAAACATTGAAACCCCTCACAAGTGACACCATTTTGGAAAGTAGACCCCCACAGGAACTTATCTAGAGGTGTGGTGAGCACTTTGACCCACCAAGTGCTTCACAGAAGTTTATAATGCAGAGCCGTAAAAGTAAAAAATCATATTTTTTCACAAAAATGATCTTTTCGTCTCCAAGAGAAGAAATTGGACCCCAAAAGTTGTTGTGTAATTTGTCTTGAGTACGTTGATACCCGATATGTGGTGGTAAACCACTGTTTGGGCGCATGGCAGAGCTCGGAAGGGAAGGAGCGCCGATTGATTTTTCAATGCAAAATTGACTGGAATTGAGATGGGACACTACGTCGGGTCTGGAGAGCCCCTGATGTGACTAAACATTGAAACCCTCCACAAGTGACACCATTTTGGAAAGTAGCCCTCCTAAGGAACTTATATAGATGTGTTGTGAGAACTTTGAGCCCCCAAGTGTTTCACTACAGTTTATAACGCAGAGCCGTGAAAATAAAAATTCTTTTTTTTTTCCACAAAAATCATTTTTTAGCCCCCAGTTTTGTATTTTTCCAAGGGTAACAGGAGAAATTGGACCCAAAAGTTGTTGTCCAATTTGTCCCGAGTACGCTGATAACCTATATGTGGGGGGAACCACCGTTTGGGTGCATGGCAGAGCTTGGAAGGGAAGAAGCGCCGTATGGAATGCAGACTTAGATGGATTGGTCTGCAGGCGTCACATTGCGTTTGCAGAGCCCCTAATGTACCTAAACAGTGGAAACCCCTCACAAGTGACCCCATATTGGAGACTAGACCCCCCCATGGAACTTATCTAGATGTGTTGTGAGAACTTTGAACCCCCAAATGTTTCACTACAGTTCATAACACAGAGCCGTGAAAATAAAAAATATTTCTTTTCCCAAAAATGTTTTTTTAGCCCCCCAAATTTTTATTTTCCCAAGGGTAACAAGAGAAATTGGACCCCAAAAGTTGTTGTCCAATTTGTCCTGAGTACACTGATACCCCATATGTTGGGGTAAACCCCTGTTTGGGCGCACGGGAGAGCTCAGAAGGGAAGGAGGACTGTTTTACTTTTTCAACGCAGAATTGGCTGTAATTGAGATTGGACACCATGTAGTGTTTGGAGAGCCCTAAATGTGCCTAAACAGAGGAAGACCCCAATTCTAACTGAAACACTAACCCAAACACACCCCTAACCCTAATCCCAACTCTACCCATAACCCTAGCCACACCCCTAACCCTGACACACCCCTAACCCTAATCCCAACCGTAAATGTAATCCACACCCTAACTTTAGTCCCAACCCTAAATGTAGCCTTAACCCTAAGCCTTGCCCCAACCCTAACCCCAACCCTAACTCAAGCCCTAACCCTAGTCCCAACCCTAACTCTAATGGGAAAATGGAAATAAATAAATTTTTTTATTTTATTATTTTTCCCTAACTAAGGGGGTGATGAAGGGGGGGTTTGGTTTACTTTTATAGTGGGTTTTTTCACACACTAAAAGACGCTTTTTATTGCAAAAAGTAGTTTTTGCGTTACCACATTTTGAGAGCTATAATTTTTCCATATTTTGGTCCACAGAGTCATGTGAGGTCTTGTTTTTTGCGGGACGAGTTGACGTTTTTATTGGTACCATTTTCGGGCATGTGACATTTTTTGATCGCTTTTTATTCCGATTTTTGTGAGGCAGAATGACCAAAAACCAGCAATTCATGAATTTCTTTTGGGGGGGCATTTATACCGTTCCATGTTTGGTAAAATTGATAAAGCAGTTTTATTCTTCGGGATAGTACGATTACAGCGATACCTCATTTATGTCATTTTTTTATGTTTTGGCGCTTTTATGCGATAATTATTTTTTTCTATAAAATATTTTTTATTTTTGCATCACTTTTTTCTGAGGACTATAACTTTTATTTTTTCGTTGATGATGCTGTAGTACGGCTTGTTTTTTTGCGGGACAAGATGACGTTTTCAGCGGTACCATGGTTATTTATATCCATATTTTTGATCGTGTGTTATTCCACTTTTTGTTCGGTGGTATGATAATAAAGTGTTGTTTTTGCCTCTTTTTTTTTACGATGATCACTGAAGGGGTTAACTAGTGGGACAGTTTTGTAGGTCGGGTCGTTACGGACGCAGCGATAAATGTGTACTTTTTTTTTGGATAAAGAAATGTATTTATGGGAACAATATTTTTTTTTTCTTTATTTAGGATTTCTTTTCTTTCTTTTACATATCTGAATATTTTTTGTTTTACTTTATAACATTGCCCCAGGGGGGCATGATGTTGTAGGGTCAGATCGCTGATCTAACACTTTGCAATGCACTGTGTCAGATCAGGGATCACACAGGCAGTGCAGGAGGCTTGCCGGAACCTGCTCTGAGCAGGACCAGGAAGCAGCCCCGCGGCCATATTGGACCCGGGGCCTGCAGGAAGGAGGAGGTACGAGACAAGGCAAGATTGCTTTGCGCAGGCGTGTACTATGGAGGACAGAGAATGAACTTCAATCCAATATTGCAGCCAGCATGCAGCCAGCGGGTAAGGAAAGGGTGAATCAAACACCCAAAAACTCCGCCCATATGACCCAAAACCAGTCACGCCAAATTCAGGTGACAGAGTCCCTTTAAACTATTACGTGTCCCCACCTAAGGTGTGCACGCTAATGCTTTTTTTAATATGGTGACGTTGGGGAGGTGCCCAAGATATGGCAGCACCCTGCCTCCCATCCTCTTCCCCAATAAAAATGAGCCATTGACACGTATCTTTTCCTGACATGGCTGGATTTAGGTACAGTGGGAAAGAGGAAAAAGTTTCCTTATAGTCTACGTTACTTTTGGAACACTCAGAAATGCATGATCCCAGTAATGAATATCAATATTGAATAAGGGAAATGGTTTGGCTTGCTAATTAATTGGGATAAGTTAGTTGTATTACCAGGTGATACTATAACAGATTTGACTTTTATGTAAAGAAGCTGCGGAGACACCATCACGTGTTTCTCGACGCAAGCAGTGAATAGCCAGGCCTTTCCCCGGGAAGGAACAACCACGGGAAGGGCAGCATCCTATGAAGGAAAGCCACCTATGCCAAGCATGGTATCCATCCACAGACAGCTGTTTCGGTGTTTTTGCCCCTCATCAGTGTGGAGTAGGAATCTGGCTATTAAGAGCAGTGCCTAGTAAAAAGGAAATAAAGGCACAGATGATTGGCCTCGGGGAGACCAAAACATCCAACACCGCGGAGACACCATCACGTGTTTCTCAACGCAGTGATTCCAGAACACTGCCCCCATCCCTTATGGGAAATATGCAGATGCATGTAAAGAAGCTGCGGAGACACCATCACGTGTTTCTCGACGCAAGCAGTGTTGGGGGCAGTGTTCTGGATTCACTGCGTTGAGAAACACGTGATGGTGTCTCCGCGGTGTTGGATGTTTTGGTCTCCCCGAGGCCAATCATCTGTGCCTTTATAGATTTGACTTTTATGACACACAGGCAGATAAAAGTGGTTAAGGAATTGAAAAATATTGTAGGTCATATTACAAAAGGACCTCAGGTTTAATCAAATAAAATGTTATCCCACTATTGAATAAATTTAGTAAAAAAAATGCTTGGTGCAAATTACCTATATTTTAGATATTATAGGTAGTTTAAAGGGGTTTTCCCACAAACAAAAGTTAACATTCAATAGATCTTTGAACAATCACATTTGGATGTGATTAAAACAAATGTTCCTGCATGGAGATAATCTTATAAATGTGCTTCTGCTGTGTACGGTGTAATGGCTGTGTCTGAGCGGGCATAAAGATGGATCGCAGCCAATTCTAGGAGGTAAATCATGTTTTAAAAAGATGCATAGAAATGTTTCATCTCACAAAAAGGGACATCAGGGGCTCTTCAAATGCGACATGGCTTCCGATCTCAATTCCAACCAATTCTGCATTGAAAAAGTAAAACAGTGCTCCTTCCCTTCCGAGCTCTCCCGTGTGCCCAAACAGGGGTTTACCCCAACATATGGGGTATCAGCGTACTCAGGACAAATAGGACAACAACTTTTGGGGTCCAATTTCTCCTGTTACCCTTGGGAATATACAAAACTGCTGGCTAAAAAATAATTTTTGTGGGGAAAAAAAAGATTTTTTATTTTCACGGCTCTGCGTTATAAACTGTAGTGAAACACTTTGGGGCACAAAGTTCTCACAACACATCTAGATAAGTTCCTTGGGGTCTAGTTTCCAATATGGGGTCAATTGTGGGGGGTTTCTACTGTTTAGGTACATTAGGGGCTCTGCAAACGCAATGTGACGCCTGGAGACCATTCCATCTAAGTCTGCTTTCCAAATGGTGCTCCTTCCCTTCCGAGCCCTCCCATGCACCCAAACGGTGGTTCCCCCTCACATATGCAGTATCAGCGCACTCAGGACAAATTGGACAACAAATTTTGGGGTCCAATTTCTCCTGTTACCCTCGGGAAAATACAAAACTGGGGGCTAAAAAATAATTTTTGTGGGAAAAAATTTTTGTTTTATTTTTACGGCTCTGCATTATAAACTTCTGTGAAGCACTTGGTGGGTCAAAGTGCTCACCACACCTCTAGATAAGTTCCTTAGGGGGTCTACTTTCCAAAATGGTGTCACTTGTGGGGGGTTTCAATGTTTAGGCACATCAGTGGCTCTCCAAACGCAACATGGCGTCCCATCTCAATTCCTGTCAATTCTGCATTGAAAAAGTAAAACAGTGCTCCTTCCCTTCCGAGCTCTCCCGTGTGCCCAAACAGGGGTTTACCCCAACATATGGGGTATCAGCGTACTCAGGACAAATTGTACAACAACTTTTGGTGTCCATTTACTCCTGTTACCCTTTGTAAAATAAAACAAATTGGAGCTGAAGTAATTTTTTTGTGAAAAAAAGTTAAATGTTCATTTTTATTTAAACATTCCAAAAATTCATGTGAAGCACCAGAAGGGATAATAAACTTCTTGAATATGATTTTGAGCACCTTGAGGGGTGCAGTTTTTAGAATGGTGTCACATTTGGTTATTTTCTATCATATAGACCCCTCAAAATGACTTCAAATGAGATGTGGTCCCTAAAAAAAAATGGTGTTGTAAAAATGAGAAATTGCTAGTCAACTTTTAACCCTTATAACTCCCTAACAAAAAAAAATGTTGGTTCCAAAATTGTGCTGATGTAAAGTACATATGTGGGAAATGTTACTTATTAAGTACTTTGTGTGACATATCTCTGTGATTTAATTGCATAAAAATTCAAATTTGGAAAATTGCAAAATTTTCAACATTTTCGCCAAATTTCCGTTTTTTCCCACAAATAAACGCAGGTAATATCAAAGAAATTTTACCACTATCATGAAGTACAATATGTCACGAGAAAACAAAGTTAGAATCACCGGGATCCTTTGAAGCGTTCCAGAGTTATAACCTCATAAAGGGACAGTGGTCAGAATTGTAAAAATTGGCCCGGTCCATAACGTGCAAACCACCGTTGGGGGTAAAGGGGTTAAAGATTGTTCTGTATTTTCATGACTATGAAAATTGTACATTCACACTGAAGGCATCAAAACTATGAATTAACACGTGTGGAATTATATACTTAACAAAAAAGTGTGAAACAACTGAAATGATGTCTTATATTCTAGGTTCTTCAAAGTAGCCACCTTTTGCTTTGATGACAGCTTTGCACACTCTTGGCATTCTCTTGATGAGCTTCAAGAGGTAGTCACCGGGAATGTTTTTCACTTCCCAGGTGTGCCCTGTCAGGTTTAATAAGAGGGATTTCTTGCCTTATAAATGGGGTTGGGTCCCCATCAGTTGTGTTGTGCAGAAGTCTGGTGACAGCTGATAGTCCTAATGAATAGACTGTTATAATTTGTATTATGGCAAGAAAAAAGCAGCTAAATAAAGAAAAACAAGTGGCCATCATTACTGTAAGAAATGAAGGTCAGTCAGTCCGAAAAATTGGGAAAACTTTCAAAGTGTCCCCAAGTGCAGTGGCAAAAACCATCAAGCGCTGCAAATAAATTGGCTCACATGAGGACCGCCCCAGGAAAGGAAGACAATGAGTCACCTCTGCTTCTGAGGATAAGTTTATCTGAGTCACCAGCCTCAGAAATCGCAGGTTAACAGCAGCTCAGATTAGAGACCAGGTCAATGCCGCACAGAGTTCTAGCAGCAAACACATCTCTACAACAACTGTCAAGAGGAGACTTTGCGCAGCAGGCCTTCATGGTAAAATAGCTGCTAGGAAACCACTGCTAAGGACAGGCAACAAGCAGAAGAGACTTGTTTGGGCTAAAGAACACAAGGAATGGACATTAGACCAGTGGAAATCTGCGCTTTGGTCTGATAAGTCCAAATTTGAGATCTTTGGTTCCAACCACGTGTCTTTGTGCGATGCAGAAAAGGTGAACGGATGGACTCTACATGCCCGATTCCCACTGGGAAGCATGGAAGAAGAGGTGTGATGCTGTGGGGGTGTTTTGCTGGTGACACTGTTGGGGATTTATTCAAAATTGAAGGCATACTGAACCAGCATTGCTACCACAGCATCTTGCAGCAGCATGCTATTCCATCCGGTTTGCGTTTAGTTGGACCATCATTTATTTTTCAACAGGACAATGACCCCAAACACACCTCCAGGCTGTATAAGGGCTATTTGACCAAGAATGAGAGTTATGGGGTGCTACGCCAGATGACCTGGCCTCCACAGTCACCAGACCTGAACCTAACTGAGATGGTTTGGGGTGAGCTGGACTGCAGAGTGAAGGCAAAAGGGCCAACAAGTGCTAAGCATCTCTGGGAACTCTTTCAAGATGGTTGGAAGACCATTCCCGGTGACTACCTCTTGAAGCTCATCAAAAGAATGCCAAGAGTGTGCAAAGCATTTATCAATGCAAAAGGTGCCTACTTTGAAGAACCTAGAATATAAGACATAATTTCAGTTGTTTCACACTTTTTTGTTAAGTATATAATTCATAGTTTTGATGCCTTCAGTGTGAATGTACAATATTCATAGTCATGAAAATACAGAAAAATCTTTAAATGCGAAGGTGTGTCCAAACTTTTGGTCTGTACTGTACATCATGGCGATTTCCCCCGCACAAGTGGCTGTGCGCCGGCAATAGCTGATTTTGACAGTTGGCATCCGGCTCTCAGTGCAAGCAGCAGTGTCTGCACCGCTCCCAGCACTTTAACCCCCTAAATGGTGCGATCACAGAATTTAGAGAGCAAGCAGAGGGAAGAAAGCCCCTCGGCTCTTGGGAAGGAGACCCCGGGACTCATTGTGAGGTCCCGATCGTGGCCATGATGACCTGATGTCGTCATGACCACCATGATCACCAGGAACTAGAAAGTTAGCTAGGAAGTGGGCAGCACGGTGGCGCAGTGGTTAGCACAGTAGCCTTGCAGCACTGGACTCCTGGGTTCAAACCCCACCAAGGACAACATCTGCAAAGAGTTTGTATGTTCTCTCTGTGTTTGCGTGGGTTTCCTCCGGGTACTCCAGTTTCCTCCCACATTCCAAAGACATACTGATAGGGAATTTAGATTGTGAGCCTCAACGGGGACAGCGATGATAATGTGTGCAAACTGTAAAGCGCTTCGGAATATGTTAGCGCTACATAAAAATAAAGTTTATTAACGATTTTAATAAGTTAGATAGATCATGCACAGTGCATGATCCAACTAACTTGTCTGCAAGGTGACAGGTTATAAGTAGTGATGAGCGAGTGTACTCGTTACACGGGTTTTCCCGAGCACGCTCTGCTGATCTCCGAGTATGAGTTAGTGTTCAGATATTAAGTTTTCATCGCAGCAGTTTCATGATTTACAGCTATTAGCCAGGCTGAGTACATGTGGGGGTTGCCTGGTTGCTAGGGAATCCCCACATGTAATCAAGCTTGCTAATAGCTGTAAATCATTCAAATGCAGCGACGAAAACTTATCTCCGAACACTAACAAAAATTCGGAGATCACCCGAGCATGCTCGGGAAAACCCGAGCAACGAGTATACTCTCTCATCACTAGTTTTAAGGTATGTTCATATAGTAACCTTGGGCACACATTAACCCCTTAGCGACCACCGATACGCCTTTTAACGGCGGCCGCTAAGGGTACTTAAACCACAGCGCCGTTAATTAACGGTGCTGTGGAAAAAGTAAATAGCGCCCCCCCCAGAGTCGGATTTTCTCCGGGGTCTCGGCTGCCGGGGGTAGCCGAGACCCCAGAGAACATGATTCGGGGTTTTTTTTACTGACCCGGTAATTAACCGTTTACCGGCGATCGCAAAAAAAAAAAAAAAAACGCGATCTCTTTTTAATTTCTCTGTCCTCCGATGTGATCGCACATCAGAGGACAGAGAAAAGGGGTCCCAGATAGCCCACCGATACTCACCTATCTCCCCCGGTGCTCCTCATGGCTCCCGGTGGGCGCCGCCATCTTAAAAATGGCGGGCGCATGCGCAGTGCACCCGCCGGCCGGCACCGGGAGAATCTTTGGGGTCTCGGCTGCCGGGGGTAGCCGAGACCCCAAAGAACATGATCGGGGTCGGTTTTACCGACCCCTGTTTTGCGATCGCCGGTAATTAACTGTTTACCGGTGACCGCAAAAAAAAAAAAAAATAGAAAAAAAAAATCAAAGTGTAATTCTCTGTCCTCTGCTGTGATCGCACATCAGAGGACAGAGAAAAAGGGGGATTCGGGGACCCTATCATACTCACCGGTGTCCCTGGATCCTCCTGCTGCTCCTCCTGGCTGCCGGGGAAAAGAAAATGGCGGGCGCATGCGCAGTGAGCCCGCCATCTATCGCCATCTGCCGGCCGATAGGAGAAGAGCAGTTGGGGCTAAAATTAGGGTTAGGGCTAGGGTTAGGGCTAGGGTTAGGGCTAGAAGGGTTAGGGCTAGGGTTAGGGTTGGGGCTAAATTTAGGGTTAGGGTTGGGGCTAAATTCAGGGTTAGGGTTGGGGCTAAATTCAGGGTTAGGGTTCTTTCACACTTACGTCGGTACGGGGCCGTCGCAATGCGTCGGCCCGACATACCGACGCACGTTGTGAAAATTGTGCACAACGTGGGCAGCGGATGTAGTTTTTCAATGCATCCGCTGCCCAATCTATGTCCTGGGGAGGAGGGGGCGGAGTTACGGCCACGCATGCGCGGTCAGAAATGGCAGACGCGACAAACAAAAAAACGTTACATTGAACGTTTTTTGTGCCGACGGTCCACCAAAACACAACTGATCCAGTGCACGACGGACGCGACGTGTGGCCATCCGTCACGATCCGTCGGCAATACAAGTCTATGGGCAAAAAAATGCATCCTGCGGGCACATTTGGAGGATCCGTTTTTTGTCCAAAACGACAGATTTCGACGGCTGCCAAACGACGCAACTGTGAAAGTAGCCTTAGGGCTAGGGTTGGGGCTAAAGTTAGGGCTAGGGTTGGGGCTAAAGTTAGGGTTAGATTTGGGGTTAGGGTTTGGATTAGAGTTGGTATTAGGGTTAGGGTTGGCATTAGGGTTAAGGTTAGGGTTGTGATTAGGGGTGTATTGGGTTTAGGGTTTGGTTTGAGGTTAGGGTTGAGATTAGGATTAGGGGTGTGTTGGATTTAGGGTTTTGATTAGGGTTATGGTTCGGGTTGACAATAGGGTTGTTTTGGGGTAAGGGTTGTGATTATCGTTAGGGTTAGTGATTAGGATTATGGATCGGGTTGGGATTAGGGTTAGGGGTGTGTTGGGGTTAGGGTTGGAGCTAGAATTGGGGGGTTTCCACTGTTTAGGTACATCAGGGGGTCTCCAAACACGACAGCCAATTTTGCGCTCAAAAAGTCAAATGGTGCTCCCTCCCTTCTGAGCTCTGCCGTGCGCCCAGTGGGTTACCCCCACATATGGGGCATCAGCGTACTCAGGATAAATTGGACAACAACTTTTGGGGTTTAATTTCTCCTCTTACCCTTGTGAAAATAAAAACTTGGGGGCTACAAAATCTTTTTTGTGGAAAAAAAAAATATTTTTTTTATTTTCACGACTCTGCATTCTAAACTTCTGTGAAGTACTTAGGCATTCAAAGTTCTCACCACACATCTAGATAAGTTCCTTGGGGGGTCTAGTTTCCAAAATTGGGTCACTTGTGGGGGGTTACTACTGTTTAGGTACATCAGGGGCTCTGCAAACGCAACATAACGCCCACAGACCATTCTATCTAAGTTTGCATTCCAAAACAGCGCTCCTTCCCTTCCGAGCTCTGCCATGCGCCCAAACAGTGGTTTACCCCCATATATGGCACATCAGTGTACTCGGGATAAATTGGACAACAACTATTGCGGTCCAATTTCTCCTGTTACCCTTGTGAAAATAAAAACTTGGGGGCTACAATATCTTTTGTGGAAAAAAAAATATTTTTTATTTTCACGGCTCTGCATTCTAAACTTCTGTGAAGCACTTGGGCATTCAAAGTTCTCACCACACATCTAGATAAGTTCCATGGGGGGTCTAGTTTCCAAAATGGGGTCACTTGTGGGGGGTTTCCACTGTTTAGGCACATCAGGGGCTCTCCAAACGCGACATGGCGCCCAATCTCAATTCCAGACAATTCTACATTGAAAAAGTAAAACGGCACTCCTTCTCTTCCAAGCTCTGCGGTGTGCCCAAACAGTGGTTTACCCCCACATATTGGGTATCGACGTACTCAGGAGAAATTGCACTACAACTTTTGTGGTCTAATTTCTCCTGTTACCCTTGTGAAAATAAAAATTTTGGGGCAAAAAGATCATTTTTGTAGAAAAAATGCGATTTTTTATTTTCACGGCTCAACGTTATAAACTTCTGTGAAGCACATGGGGGTTCAAAGTGCTCACCACACATCTAGATAAGTTCATTAAGGGGTCTAGTTTCCAAAATGGTGTCACTTGTGGGGGGTTTCCACTGTTTAGGCACATCAGGGGCTATCTAAACGTGACATGGCGTCCGATCTCAATTCCAGCCAATTCTGCATTGAAAAAGTCAAACGGCGCTCCTTCATTCCAAGTTCTGCAGTGCGCCCAAACAGTGGTTTACCCCCACATATGGGGTATTGGCGTATTCAGGAGAAATTGCATAACAAAATTTATGGTTACAATTCTGTTTTTACACTTGTGAAAATAAAAAAAATGGTTCTGAATTAAAATGTTTGCAACAAAAAGTTAAATGTTCATTTTTTCCTTCCACATTGTTTCAGTTCCTGTGAAGCACTTAAAGGGTTAATAAACTTCTTGAATGTGGTTTTGAGAACCTTGAGGGGTGTAGTTTTTAGAATGGTGTCACACTTCGTTATTTTCTATCATATAGACCCCTCAAAATGACTTCAAATGTGATGTGGTCCCTAAAAAAAAAAAAGTGTTGTAAAAATGAGAAATTGCTGGTCAACTTTTAACCCTTATAACTCCCTAACAAAAAAAAATGTTGTTTCCAAAATTGTGCTGATGTAAAGTAGACATGTGGGAAATGTTATTTATTAACTATTTTTTGTGACATATCTCTCTGATTTAAGGGCATAATAATACAAAGTTTGAAAATTGCAAAATTTTAAAAATTTTCGCCATATTTCCGTTTTTTTCATCAAGGTGCTCAAAACCATATTCAAGAAGTTTATTAACCCTTCTGGTGCTTCACAGGAATTTTTTGAATGTTTAAATAAAAATGAACATTTAACTTTTTTTTCACAAAAAATTTAATTAAGGGTAAAAGGAGAAAATGGACCCCAAACATTGTTGTACAATTTGTCCTGAGTACGCCGATACCCCACATGTGGGGGTAAACCACTGTTTGGGCGCATGGCAGAGCTTGGAAGCGAAGGAGCGCCATTTGACGGCAAAATTGACTGGAATTGAGATGGGACGCCATGTTTCGTTTGGAGAGCCCCTGATGTGCCTAAACAGTAGAAACCCCCCACAAGTGACACCATTTTGGAAACTAGACCCCCTAAGGAACTCATCTAGATATGTTGTGAGAGCTTTGAACCCCCAAGTGTTTCACTACAGTTTGTAACGCAGAGCCGTGAAAATAAAAAATCTTTTTTTTCCCTCAAAAATTATTTTTTAGCCCCCAGTTTTGTATTTTCCCAAGGGTAACAGGAGAAATTGGACCCCAAAAGTTGTTGTCCTATTTGTCCTGAGTACGCTGATTCCCCATATGTTGGGGTAAACCACTGTTTGGGCACACGGGAGAGCTCGGAAGGAAAGAAGCACTGTTTTACTTTTTCAACGCAGAATTGGCTGGAATTGAGATCGGACGCCATATCGCGTTTGGAGAGCCCCTGATGTGCCTAAACAGTGGAAACCCCCCAATTATAACTTAAACCCTAATCCAAACACACCCCTAACCCTAATCCCAACAGTAACCCTAACCACACCTCTAACCCTGACACACCCCTAACCCTAATCCCAACCCTATTCCCAACTGTAAATGTAATCTAAACCCTAACTGTAACTTTAGCCCCAACCCTAACTTTAGCCCCAACCCAAACTGTAGCCCTAACCCTAGCCCTAACCCTAACCCTAATGGGAAAATGGAAATAAATACATTTTTTTAATTTTTCCCTAACTAAGGGGGTGATGAAGGGGGGTTTGATTTACGTTTATAGCGGGTTTTTTAGCGGATTTTTATGATCGGCAGCCGTCACACACTGAAAGACGCTATTTATTGCAAAAAATATTTTTTGCGTTACCACATTTTGAGAGCTATAATTTTTCCATATTTTGGTCCACAGAGTCATGTGAGGTCTTGTTTTTTTGCGGGACGAGTTGATGTTTTTATTGGTAACATTTTCGGGCACGTGACTTTTTTGATCGCTTTTTATTCTGATTTTTGTGAGGCAGAATGACCAAAAACCAGCTATTCATGAATTTCTTTTGGGGGAGGCGTTTATACTGTTCCACGTTTGGTAAAATTGATAAAGCAGTTTTATTCTTCGGGTTAGTATGATTGCAGCGATATCTTATTTATATCATTTTTTTTTATGCTTTGGCGCTTTTATACGATAAAAACTATTTTATAGAAAAAATATTTTTTTTTGCATCACTTTATTCTTAGGACTATAACTTTTTTATTTTTTTGCTGATGATGCTGTATGGCGGCTCGTTTTTTGCGGGACAAGATGACGTTTTCAGCGGTACCATGGTTATTTATATCTGTCTTTTTGATCGCGTGTTATTCCACTTTTTGTTCGGCAGTATGATAATAAAGCGTTGTTTTTCGCCTCGTTTTTTTTCTTTTTTCTTACGGTGTTTACTGAAGGGGTTAACTAGTGGGCCAGTTTTATAGGTCGGGCCGTTTTGTTTTTTTTATTTAGATAAAGAAATGTATTTATGGGAATAATATTTTTTTTTTCTTTATTTAGGAATATTTTTTTTTATTTTTTTTTACGCATTTGGAAATTTTTTTTTTTACTTTTTTACTTTGCCCCAGGGAGGGACATCACAGATCGGTGATCTGACAGTTTGCACAGCACTCTGTCAGATCACCGATCTTACTTACAGGGCTGCAGGCTTCACAGTGCCTGCTCTGAGCAGGCTCTGTGAAGCCACCTCCCTCCCTGCAGGACCCGGATGCCGCGGCCATCTTGGATCCGGGCCTGGAGCAGGGAGGGAGGTGAGCAGACCCTCGCAGCAATGCGATCACATTGCGTTGCTGCGGGGGGCTCAGGGAAGCCCGCAGGGAGCCCCCTCCCAGCGCGATGCTTCCCTGCACATCGCGATCATGTTTGATCGTGGTGTGCCAGGGGTTAATGTGCCGGGAGCGGTCCGTGACCGCTCCTGGCACATAGTGCCAGATGTCAGCTGCGATAGGCAGCTGACACCCGGCCACGATCGGCCGCGCTCCCCCCGTGAGCGCCGCCGATCGCGCTGGACGTACTATCCCTTCGGTGGTCATAGGGGCCCACCCCACCTCGACGGGATAGTACGTCCGATGTCAGAAAGGGGTTAATCAAATTCAAATCAGGGATTTTCACGGCCAAGGATAAACAGAAGAGAATTTTTTTAGCAGAAGCGAACATCCCATGACCGCTCATCTGGGACAAGCCGCATGCTCGTGTCTTCAACTATGCAGAATGCACCCTTGATAAAGGCTAATTAAGCCAAAACATTGGGACGTTGGCTTCTGCTAAAAAATTCTCTTCTGTTTATCCTTGGCTGTAAAATCCCGGATTTGAATTTGGTGAAATAAACCTTTTTTGACTTCTTTACTTAATGTGTGCCCGAGGTTACTATATGAACATTTGTTTTTTCTTTCTCAGTGGCACCGACCTCATTTACTAAGTGTGCAAATCTAGACCTTTACTTCCAGAGGTTATAAAGTATAGCATGTTGCTGCATTGCCATACCTTATAACTGCGATTAGACTGCAGAAAGTGAAAGTCCCATAGTGGAACTAAGTAAAAAAAGTTATAAAAAAGTTGTAAAATATATATATATATATATAAATATATATTTATATTGCAGCATGGCTAAAGGGTGTGTAGTCAACGGGAGGTATGTGTCCCATAGGTGGCTTGTCGCTGTGATGTAGCCCGGAGTGTTTTCTTTATTTCACATAACCATGTATATATATGTTTTCAGGACCTGTGGTGATGTCAGACCACATGTCTAATCATGTGATGGGTTCCTGGGTGTGGGTTACCTCTATACAAGGCTACGTTCACATTAGCGTTTTGCGGGGCTGCGTCGGGTGCAGCCACGGCAATGCATGCGCCCCTATATTTAACATGGGTGGCGCTGTTATGACCTGGTGGTCAGGACAATAATGGACCTGGTGGTTAAGAGCACACGGAATGACCTGATAGTTACTAATAATATAGGACGAGCTCTGAGACGTGGGAACTCTGCTGACCGCAATCCCTAATCCTATCACACACACTAGAAATAGCCGTGGAGCGCTCCTGACGCTCCCTAGGCGCCTCGTCACAGCCTAAGGAACTAGCTAGCCCTAGAGATAGAAAAATAAAGCCTACCTTGCCTCAGAGAAATTCCCCAAAGGAAAAGGCAGCCCCCCACATATAATGACTGTGAGTAAAGATGAAAATTACAAACACAGAGATGAAATAGATTTAGCAAAGTGAGGCCCGACTTACTGAACAGACAGAGGATAGGAAAGGTAGCTTTGCGGTCAGCACAAAAAACTACAAAAAGACCACGCAGAGGGCGCAAAAAGACCCTCCGCACCGACTCACGGTGCGGAGGCGCTCCCTCTGCGTCCCAGAGCTTCCAGCAAGCAAGACAACAATCAAAATAGCAAGCTGGACAGAAAAATGGCAAACCAGAGATAAACAAGCAGGAACTTAGCTTCTGCTGGGAAGACAGGTCACAAGAACGATCCAGGACTGAACTAGACCAATACTGGAACATTGACAGGTGGCATGGAGCAAAGATCTAAGTGGAGTTAAATAGAGAAGCCAGCTAATGAATTAACCTCGTCACCTGTGGAAGGAACCTCAGAAGCCGCAGCCCCACTCACAACCACCAGAGGAAGTCCATGGACAGAACCAGCCGAAGTACCATTCATGACCACAGGAGGGAGCTTGACAACAGAATTCACTACAGGGCGCATGGACTTGCGGTCTTGCGTTTTGTGACGCATGCGTCTTTTTGGCGCAACAGAAAACGCTGCATGATGCCGTTTTTTTCTGCGCCAAAAATCATGAAAAAATGAACACATGCGTCACAAAAAGCTGTGTTTTGCATGCGTTGTGCGTTGCGTCGCCGACGCAGCACTGCACAACGCAAATGTACAGCACCATGGAATCAATGGTGCTATATAAATAAATAATAATAAATAATAATGTGAACGTAGCCTAAGACAGGCTAATGCTTTACACAGCAGATGTGTGGAGGTGAACCCTCTAGAGTGTGCTAAGGCTCCAGGACTGAGCCTGAAGGACTGGACACTTGCTTTTGTTTCCTGAGCCAAAGGCGATTTGCTTTCTGTTATTTTGCCATGTGGTTTACGAAGCAATAAACCCTGTGAACTTTTAAAGGAACATGCCTCTTGAGTATCAGCCGTCACACCTGAGTGAGTGAAATCCCAGCGGAGACATAAGTCTATTTTGAATGTCCTGGGTCAAGTCAGTTGCAAGCCAGCAAGCATTGCCGGGGAAAATGGAGGACCTGCTGAAACACTTGGTCCAGATGCAGCAAGAGTCCAACAGGCTGTTGATGCAGCAGATACAACAGAGCCGGCAGGAGCAACGGCAGAGCCAGCAGGAGCAACGGCAGCTGATACAACAGAGCCAGCAGGAGCATCAGCAGCAGATGCAGCTTCTGGCAACCGTCATCCAGGGCAAGACTAGCGCCCCAACCCCAGGTCTGGCTGATGACACCCACGTCTGGAAGACGGTAAGACGCGTATTGCAGAAAATGACCCCCGGGGATGATGTTGAGGCCTTCCTGTCGGTGTTTGAGAGGGTCACTGAGAGGAAAAAACTTCCGCCAGAGCAGTGGGCAGACGTACTGGCGCCATACCTGACGGGAGAACCCATGAAGGCGTACTATGACTTGACCTTGCAGGATGCCAAAGAGTATCACAAATTGAAAGCCGAGATTCTCGCACGTTTGGGAGTGACATTGACTGTCAGGGCACAGCGAATTCACTGCTGGGCCTATCACCGGGACAAACCACCTCGCTCCCAAATGTTTGATTTGTTACACCTGGTCCAGAAATGGCTGCAGCCAGAGTCATCTACACCTGCACAGTAGAACGGGTGATGATGGATCGGCTTGTCCATTCCCTCCCGAGGCCTATACAGTCTTGGGTTGCCCAGGGTGATCCCCAGAATGCCGACGGGCTGATCGGACTGGTTGAGAGGTACCAAGGGTTGGAAGGCTCTTCCGGGAGGCAACCCATGCCGCACTGGGGGTCCCAGAAGGGAATTGAGTCCCAAAAAGGGGTGGGGTGTCCAAGGTCACAAAGGGCTGGGAAGGTGGTGCCCAAGGTCCCTACGGGTGATATTATTTGCTGGAGGTGCCACAAGCCAGGACATATAGCTGCTCGTTGTTCCCTGACCACTGAGCAGATGGACTGCAGCATGGGACGCCGTAGTTCATACTATGCGTATCCAGCCTGCAGTGTGAACTCTCTGCCCAACGAGGGACCTCAAATGTGTCCCGTAAAGGTGAACGGTCGAGCGGTAACGGCGCTGTTAGACTCGGGGAGCTTAGTGACCCTGGTGAGTGCCACTTTTCCTCTTCACCTGCTCCCGGGAAAGAAGGTCGGAGTGCGATGCATACATGGTGATGCAAAGGACTATCCTATGGCCAGGGTGGACATTGAAACGGCATGTGGCACTGAGTCCCATATAGTCGGCGTAGTTCGGGACTTGTTGCACCCTAAAATTATTAGCCGGGATTTCTGTTTGTTTTGGGATTTGTGGGGGAAAGGTTCTGAGCTCCCTAGCAAGAGTAGGGAACCAATGAACCCTGGAAAGGTGTCGCCACACCCAGAGACAGACAGGTTTCCTTTTTGTGTTCTGGTTGGGGATGAGGAGGAAGTGTCCCCTGCATCTGACATTCTGGAGTTAGAGGTAACCTGTGAAAATTTTGGGACTGCCCAACATAGGGACCCCACTCTGAGGGAAGCCTTTAATAATGTCACAGTTATTAACGGGGTGGTACAGGAGCCGGGGGCAGACACAAGATTTTCCCATTTTCTGATGAGTGGGGAGTTGTTGTACCGGGTCATGAAAATAAGGGAGGAGTTGGTAGAGCAGCTGGTAGTGCCGGGTCCATATAGATGGAAGGTGTTGGACATGGCCCATTCACACATCTTGGGTGGACACCTAGGGGTGGAAAAAACGCAGGAACGGGTTGTGCAGAGATTCTATTGGCCTGGGTGTCACCGGGAAATAGTGAACTATTGCAGGTCCTGCCCTACATGTCAGCTAACTGCTCCCACTCCTCATTTCCGGAACCCCCTTGTACCATTGCCGATTATTGAGGTGCCGTTTGAGAGAATTGCCATGGACTTGGTCGGTCCCTTAGTTAAATCAGCCCGGGGCCATCCGTATATATTAGTCATCCTGGACTATGCCACACGCTATCCTGAGGCAATTCCCTTGAGAAATTCGTCCTCGAAGAGTATAGCCCGCGAGTTGGTCCATGTGTTTTCCTGGACAGGTCTGCCGAAGGAGATTCTGACTGACCAGGGGACACCTTTCATGAGCAATGTGATGAGGGAGTTATGCAAAGTCCTGAAAATCTCCCAGTTGAGGACCTGTGTGTACCATCCCCAGTCAGATGGCCTTGTTGAGAGATTTAACAAGACACTGAAGAGCATGCTGAGAAAAGCTATAGAGAAAGACGGTAGAGACTGGGATTGTCTCTTACCATATCTGATGTTTTCCATTTGTGAAGTTCCACAGGCCTCCACAGGGTTCTCACCGTTTGAGCTTCTATATGGCCGACATCCGCGAGGACTCCTGGATAAAGCCAAGGAAACCTGGGAGGCCGAAGTCACGCCCCACAGAAGCGTTATTGAGCATGTGGCCCTGATGCAGCAGAGGATTGCAAAGGTGATGCCTGTCGTGAAAGAACACCTCCTCCAGGCACAAGAAGCTCAGGCCAGGGTCTACAACCGGTCTGCAAGAGTTAGGCAGTTCAATCCGGGAGGCCGAGTTCTTGTGTTAATTCAGACGGTGGAAAGCAAGTTCTTGGCCAAATGGCAAGGGCCATATGAGGTCGTCGAGAAGCTTGGTGAGGTAAACTATAAAATTCACCAACCAGGAAGACGGAAACCAATCCAAGTTTACCATGTCAACCTCATCAAGCCATGGCAAGATAGAGAGCCGGCAGTAACTCCATCTTTGCTAAGCAACCCAGAAGGTGAGGTTGGAGCGGTTACTATAGCGGAGACGCTATCGAAGGCCCAGAAACAGCAGTGCCGGGAGTTACTCCAGAAAAACAGGGACCTGTTTTCAGAGTTGCCAGGATACACGAAAGTCATAGAGCACAAGATCATAACAGAGCCACATGTGCGGGTGAACGTGAAGCCCTATCGTATTCCTGAGGCTCATCAAGAAGTAATCTCCAAGGAGGTGGAGCGTATGTTGAAGCTTGGAGTCACTGAGGAATCCAAGAGCGGTTGGTCCAATTGTCCTGGTCCCAAATCCTGATGGAGAGTGGAGGTTTTGCAACGATTATCGGAAGTTGAATGAGGTCTCCAGGTTCGACGCTTATCCCATACCCCGCGTTGATGAGCTCATCGAAAGGCTTGGGCACGCCAGATATATAACCACCATGGATTTGACAAAGGAGTATTGGCAGATCCCCATGGCACAGGAAGCCAAGGAGAAGACGGCGTTTTCTACACCATATGGATGCTTCCAGTATGTCCGGATGCCGCTTGGCCTACAGGGAGCTCCGGCGACCTTCCAGAGGGCTATGGATAGAGTCCTTGCACCCCATAAGCCATAGGCTGCTGCGTACCTGGATGATATCGTCATCTTTAGCCCGGACTGGGAGAGTCATCTGGAAAAAGTCCAAGCGGTGTTTGATGCTTTAAGAGAGGCGGGGTTTACAATAAACCCGAAGAAATGTGCCTTGGGTAAGGAAGAAGCTAAGTACCTAGGCTATATAGTGGGTCGTGGAGAAATAAAGCCTCAAATCAGGAAAGTGGAGGCAATACAAACATGGCCAAAACCACTCTCCAAAAAGCAAGTTAAAGCCTTTCTGGGAATCGTGGGATATTACAGGAGGTTCATCCCGAACTTCGCCACAGTGGCTGCGCCTCTGACTGATCTGCTAAAGGGGACAAAATCAGTGATGGTTAAATGGTCCGAAGAGACAGAATCAGCCTTCCAAGAATGGAAAGGGGCTTTATGTAAGCAACCCGTTCTGATGGCCCCAGATTTCAAGAAAGAACTTGTTCTTCAGACAGATGCCTCAGATGTTGGGGTAGGAGCAGTCCTTTCCCAAGAGCTACATGGGGAGGAACATCCTATTCTGTATCTGAATAGAAAGCGGTCTTCATCTGAGAAGAACTACTCAGTCGTAGAAAAAGAATGTTTGGCCATAAAGTGGGCAGTGGACACGTTACTGTACTATCTGCTGGGATGTAAATTCAGACTAATATCCGACCATGCCCCACTTAAGTGGATGAGGGAAACAAAAGGTAGAAATGCTAGGGTCACCCGTTGGTTTTTTAGCCCTGCAGGACTTCAGTTTCCATGTGGAATATAGGGCCAGAGAGCTGCACGGTAATGCGGATGCCCTATCAAGAGTCCCTTGTTTAGTGGGAGAAAGTGCCAAGCCTCACGGCTTTAGGCAGAGGGGGGAGATATGTAGCATGGCTAAAGGGTGTGTAGTCGACGGGAGGTATGTGTCACATAGGTGGCTTGTCGCTGTGATGTAGCCTGGAGTGTTTTCTTTATTTCACATAACCATGTATATATATGTGTTTCAGAACCTGTGGTGATGTCAGACCACATGTCTAATCATGTGATGGGTTCCTGGGTGTGGTTAGCTCTATATAAGACAGGCTAATGCTTTACACAGCAGATATGTGTGGAGGTGAACCCTCCAGAATGTGTTAAGGCTCCAGGACTGAGCCTGCAGGACTGGACACTTGCTTTTCTTTCCTGAGCCAAAGGCTATTTGCTTTCTGTTATTTTGTCTAAATTCGGGCCTGGGAGCCCTGATACATAGAGATCAGATGGGTTTTGTTCCTAATAGACAAGCATCGGACAATATACGAAGGGTCTCATCTGCTGCACCACTGCAAACAACGCAATATACCAAGCATGTTATCGCTTGACATCAAAAAAGCCTTCGACTCTATTTCTTGGCCTTATCTGTTTGCGGTCTTGCAAAGATGGGGATTCCCTGATCACTTCATCTCATGGATTCATGCTCTTTATAGTTCCCCTTCGGCATATGTACGATACAATGGCTTCTCCTCCACACGCTTCTCCATTCATAGAGGCACACGCCAAGGCTGCTATTATTTCTTCTGGCATTTGAGCCCCTAGTGAAACATCGTCGACTCAATTCAAACATACAGGGTGTCAACATAGCGTCAGTCCCCCATAAACTTTTTTTGTTCTCCGACGACATACTGCTTCTTCTAACGTCTCCCCAGTCATCCCTGCCAGCCCTACTTCAAACTCTTAACAACTTTGAACAGGTTTCTGGCCAACAAGTCAATCTCTCTAAATCCTATGCTATGAATATACCCCTTCCCTCTTTTACTATCGCACAACTAAAACACGATTTTCCGTTCCAATGGACTACCAATCATTTGAACTATTTGGGAGTGAAACTAACTCCAGACTATAACTCTTTATATACTGCTAATTACCCTCATATGCTTTGTAAAATCCGTTTGATACTTCAGTCATGGGGTAAATTGCATCTCTCCTGGCTTGGCAGTGTACGTGCTTTAAAGATGACAATCCTCCCTAAACTGCTTTACCTATTTCGAGTCCTGCCAGTCTCGGTCCCTACCCAATATCTTTAAATAGCTCAACGAGCAGTTAATACCTTTGTATGGAGGGGCGGCCTCACCAGAGTTAATAGAGCCACCTTTTACCGCCACCGCCTTAAGGGAGGTTTGGGGGTTCCAAACTTCTCTAAATATTATCAAGCAGCCCAACTGGGCCAACTAACTATATACCACGCCTATTCTGAACCCCCTTTGTGCCTTGCTCTAGAGGCCTCTGAGTTACACTCGAACACTCTTGATACAATATTGTGGATTCTCCCAACGCAACGCAGAAATATTTCAAATCCTATTCTAGTTCATTCACTTAAAATTTGGGACTCATTGAAATATTCTTCGCAGCTAATATACCCCTCTGGGGTAATATCAAGTTTCTCCCGGGCGTAGATTCCCTCAGGAACTTTCGCTTATGGGTCGCTGCGGGAATAACACGAGTACACCACCTTTTCAACACAGATGGGATTATTCCGTATTCGGTCCTGAGCGAAAAGCATCATCTCCCTCCTGGAGAAATATTCCGCTATTTACAACTTAAAAATTTTGTCCAATCATTATTAACCCCTTCATGACCCAGCCTATTTTGACCTTAAAGACCTTGCCGTTTTTTGCAATTCTGACCAGTGTCCCTTTATGAGGTAATAACTCAGGAACGCTTCAACGGATCCTAGCGGTTCTGAGATTGTTTTTTCGTGACATATTGGGCTTCATGTTAGTGGTAAATTTAGGTCAATAAATTCTGCGTTTATTTGTGATAAAAACGGAAATTTGGCGAAAATTTTGAAAATTTCGCAATTTTCACATTTTGAATTTTTATTCTGTTAAACCAGAGAGATATGTGACACAAAATAGTTAATAAATAACATTTCCCACATGTTTACTTTACATCAGCACAATTTTGGAAACAAAATTTTTTTTGTTAGGAAGTTATAAGGGTTAAAATTTGACCAGCGATTTGTCATTTTTACAACGAAATTTACAAAACCATTTTTTTTAGGGACCACCTCACATTTGAAGTCAGTTTGAGGGGTCTATATGGCTGAAAATACCCAAAAGTGACACCATTCTAAAAACTGCACCCCTCAAGGTGCTCAAAACCACATTCAAGAAGTTTATTAACCCTTCAGGTGCTTCACAGCAGCAGAAGCAACATGGAAGGAAAAAATGAACATTTAATTTTTTAGTCACAAAAATTATCTTTTAGCAACAATTTTTTTTATTTTCCCAATGGTAAAAGGAGAAACTGAACCACGAAAGTTGTTGTGCAATTTGTCCTGAGTACGCTGATACCTCATATGTGGGGGTAAACCACTGTTTGGGCGCATGGCAGGGCTTGGAAGGGAAGGAGCGCCATTTGACTTTTTGAATCAAAAATTGGCTCCAATCTTTAGCGGACACCATGTCACGTTTGGAGAGCCCCCGTGTGCCTAAAAATTGGAGCTCCCCCACAAGTGACCCCATTTTGGAAACTAGACGCCCCAAGGAACTTATCTAGATGCATAGTGAGCACTTTGAACCCCCAGGTGCTTCACAAATTGATCCGTAAAAATGAAAAAGTACTTTTTTTTTCACAAAAAAATTATTTTAGCCTCAATTTTTTCATTTTCACATGGGCAACAGGATAAAATGGATCCTAAAATGTGTTGGGCAATTTCTCCTGAGTACACCAATACCTCACATGTGGGGGTAAACCACTGTTTGGGCACATGGTAAGGCTCGGAAGGGAAGGAGCGCCATTTGACTTTTTGAATGAAAAATTATTTCCATCGTTAGCGGACACCATGTCGCGTTTGGATAGCTCCTGTGTGCCTAAACATTGGCGCTCCCCCACAAGTGACCCCATTTTGGAAACTAGACCCCCCAAGGAACTTATTTAGATGTCTAGTGAGCACTTTAAACCCTCAGGTGCTTCACAAATTGATCTGTAAAAATGAAAAAGTACTTTTTTTTCACAAAAAAATTCTTTTCGCCTCAATTTTTCATTTTCACATGGGCAGTAGGATAAAATGGATCATAAAATTTGTTGGGCAATTTATCCCGAGTACGTCGATACCTCATATGTGGGGGTAAACCACTGTTTGGGCACTCGGCAGGGCTCGGAAGGGAAGGCGCGCCATTTGACTTTTTGAATGGAAAATTAGCTCCAATTGTTAGCGGACACCATGTCGCGTTTGGAGAGCCCCTGTGTGCCTAAACATTGGAGCTCCCCCACAAGTGACACCATTTTGGAAACTAGACCCCCCAAGGAACTTATCTAGATGCATATTGAGCACTTTAAACCCCCAGGTGCTTCACAGAAGTTTATAACGCAGAGCCATGAAAATAAAAAATAATTTTTCTTTCCTCAAAAATGATTTTTTAGCCTGGAATTTCCTATTTTGCCAAGGATAATAGGAGAAATTGAACCCCAAACATTGTTGTCCAGTTTGTCTTGAGTACGCTGATACCCCATATGTGGGGGTAAACCACTGTTTGGGCGCACGGCAGGGCTCGGAAGGGATGGCACGCCATTTGGCTTTTTAAATGGAAAATTAGCTCCAATCATTAGCGGACACCATGTCACGTTTGGAGAGCCCCTGTGTGCCTAAACATTGGAGATCCCCCAGAAATGACACCATTTTGGAAACTAGACCCCCAAAGGAACTAATCTAGATGTGTGGTGAGGACTTTGAACCCCCAAGTGCTTCACAGAAGTTTATAACGCAGAGCCAAGAAAAAAAAAAAAAATTATTTTCTCAAAAATGATCTTTTAGCCTGCAATTTTTTATTTTCCCAAGGGTAACAGGTGAAATTTGACCCCAAAAGTTGTTGTCTAGTTTCTCCTGAGTACGCTGATACCCCATATGTGGGGGTAAATCACTGTTTGGGCACATGCCGGGGCTCGGAAGTGAAGTAGTGACGTTTTGAAATGCAGACTTTGATGGAATGCTCTGTGGGCGTCACGTTGCTTTTGCAGAGCCCCTGATGTGGCTTAACATTAGAAACCCCCCACAAGTGACCCCATTTTGGAAACTAGACCCCCAAAGGAACTTATCTAGATGTGTGGTGAGCACTTTGAACCCCCAAGTGCTTCATAGAAGTTTATAATGCAGAGCCGTGAAAATAATAAATAAGTTTTCTTTCCTCAAAAATAATTATTTAGCCCAGAATTTTTTATTTTCCCAAGGGTTACAGAAGAAATTGGACCCCAAAAGTTGTTGTCCAGTTTCTCCTGAGTACGCTGATACCCCATATGTGGGGGTAAACCACTGTTTGGGCACACGCCGGGGCTCGGAAGTGAAGTAGTGACGTTTTGAAATGCAGACTTTGATGGAATGCTCTGTGGGCGTCACGTTGCGTTTGCAGAGCCCCTGATGTGGCTTAACAGTAGAAACCCCCCACAAGTGACCCCATTTTGGAAACTAGACCCCGAAAGGAACTTATCTAGATGTGTGGTGAGCACTTTGAACCCCCAAGCGCTTCATAGAAGTTTATAATGCAGAGCCGTGAAAATAATAAATACGTTTTCTTTCCTCAAAAATAATTATTTAGCCCAGAATTTTTTAATTTTCCCAAGGGTAACAGGAGAAATTTGACCCCAATATTTGTTGTCCAGTTTCTCCTGAGTACGGTGATACCCCATATGTGGGGGTAAACTACTGTTTGGGCACATGCCGGGGCTTGGAATTGAAGTAGTGACGTTTTGAAATGCAGACTTTGATGGAATGCTCTGCGGGCGTCACGTTGCGTTTGCAGAGCCCCTGATGTGCCTAAACAGTAGAAACCCCCCACAAGTGACCCCATTTTGGAAACTAGACCCCGAAAGGAACTTATCTAGATGTGTGGTGAGCACTTTGAACCCCCAAGTGCTTCATAGAAGTTTATAATGCAGAGCCGTGAAAATAATAAATACGTTTTCTTTCCTCAAAAATAATTATTTAGCCCAGAATTTTTTATTTTCCCAAGGGTTACAGGAGAAATTGGACCCCAAAAGTTGTTGTCCAGTTTCTCCTGAGTACGCTGATACCCCATGAGTGGGGGTAAACCACTGTTTGGGCACACGTCGGGGCTCAGAAGGGAAGTAGTGACTTTTGAAATGCAGACTTTGATGGAATGGTCTGCGGGTGTCACGTTGCGTTTGCAGAGCCCCTGGTGTGCCTAAACAGTAGAAACCCCCACAAGTGACCCCATTTTAGAAACTAGACCCCCCAAGGAACTTATCTAGATATGTGGTGAGCACTTTGAACCCCCAAGTGCTTCACAGACGTTTACAACGCAGAGCCGTGAAAATAAAAAATCATTTTTCTTTCCTCAAAAATAATGTTTTAGCAAGCATTTTTTTAGATTCACAAGGGTAACAGGAGAAATTGGACCCCAGTAATTGTTGTGCAGTTTGTCCTGAGTATGCTGTACCCCATATGTGGGGGTAAACCACTGTTTGGGCACACGTCGGGGCTCGGAAGTGAGGGAGCACCATTTGACTTTTTGAATACGAGATTGGCTGGAATCAATGGTGGCGCCATGTTGCGTTTGGAGACCCCTGATGTGCCTAAACAGTGGAAACCCCTCAATTCTACCTCCAACACTAACCCCAACACACCCCTAACCCTAATCCCAACTGTAGCCATAACCCTAATCACAACCCTAACCCCAACACACCCCTAACCACAACCCTAACCCCAACACACCCCTAACCCTAATCCCAACTGTAGCCATAACCCTAATCACAACCCTAATTCAAACCCTAACCCTAAGGCTATGTGCCCACGTTGCGGATTCGTGTGAGATTTTTCAGCGTCATTTTTGAAAAATCCGCGGGTAAAAGGCACTGCGTTTTACCTGCGGATTTTCCGCGGATTTCCAGTGTTTTTTGTGCGGATTTCACCTGCGGATTTCACCTGCGGATTCCTATTGAGGAACAGGTGTAAAACGCTGCGGAATCCACACAAAGAATTGACATGCTGCGGAAAATACAACGCAGCGTTTGCGTGCGGTATTTTCCACACCATGGGCACAGCGGATTTGGTTTTTCATATGTTTACATGGTACTGTAAACCTGATGGAACACTGCTGCGAATCCGCAGCGGCCAATCCGCAGCCAAATCCGCACCGTGTGCACATAGCCTAATTCTAAAGGTATGTGCACACGCTGCGGAAAACGCTGCGGATCCGCAGCAGTTTCCCATGAGTTTACAGTTCAATGTAAACCTATGGGAAACAAAAATCGCTGTACACATGCTGCGGAAAAACTACACGGAAACGCAGCGGTTTACATTCCGCAGCATGTCACTTCTTTGTGCGGATTCCGCAGCAGTCTTACAACTGCTCCAATAGAAAATCGCAATTGTAAAACCGCAGTGAAATGCGCAGAAAAAAACGCGGTAAATCCGTCATAAATCCGCAGCGGTTTAGCACTGCGGATTTATCAAATCCGCAGCGGAAAAATCCGCAGAGGACCAGAATACGTGTGCACATACCGAAACCCTAACCCTAGCCCTAACCCTAGCCCTAACCCTACCCCTACCCCTACCCCTAACCCTACCCCTACCCCTATTCTAACATTAGTGGAAAAAAAAAATTTCTTTATTTTTTTATTGTCCCTACCTATGGGGGTGACAAAGGGGGGGGGGTCATTTATTATTTTTTTTATTTTGATCACTGAGATATAATCTATCTCAGTGATCAAAATGCACTTTGGAACGAATCTGCCGGCCGGCAGATTCGGCGGGCGCACTGCGCATGCGCCCGCCATTTTGGAAGATGGCGGCGCCCAGGGAGAAGACGGACGGGACCCCGGCTGGATCGGTAAGTATGATGGGGTGGGGGGGGGACCACGGGGGGGGGGGGATCGGAGCACGGGGGGGGGAATCGGAGCGCGGGAGGGGTGGAACGGAGCACGGGGGCGTGGAACGGAGCACGGGGGGCTGGAATGGAACACGGGGGGGTGGAACGGAGCACCGGGGGGGGGGTGGATCGGAGTGCAGGGGGGGTGATTGGAGCACGGGGGGGTGATTGGAGCACGGGGGGAGCGGACAAGAGCACGGGGGGGGGGGGGGGGGGAAGCGGAGCACTGGACGGAGGGGAGCCGGAGCAGTGTACCGGCCAGATCGGGGGGCTGGGGGGGCGATCGGTGGGGTGGGGGCAAATTAGTATTTCCAGCCATGGCCGATGATATTGCAGCATCGGCCATGGCTGGATTGTAATATTTCACCAGTTATAATAGGTGAAATATTACAAATCGCTCTGATTGGCAGTTTCACTTTCAACAGCCAATCAGAGCGATCGTAGCCATGAGGGGGTGAAGCCACCCCCCCTGGGCTAAACTACCACTCCCCCTGTCCCTGCAGATCGGGTGAAATGGGAGTTAACCCTTTCACCGGATCTGCAGGGACGCGATCTTTCCATGACGCCACATAGGCGTCATGGGTCGGATTGGCACCGACTTCCATGACGCCTACGTGGCGTCAAAGGTCGGGAAGGGGTTAAAAAATTCTATCCCTCCTTATTCCTTCACCCCCTTTGAACAGAGATGCCGCCAAAACCCACATGCTCTGGGCATTATAACTCTTCTTTATTCACACATTAACTCACCCTCCCAGAGACGAAGCCTAGGCTATACATCGCGTTGGGAGTCCGATATTGGTTCTACCTTGACAGACTCAGAATGGACCCAAATTTGGTCCTCCTCCACTGGAGGAATGCTAAATACCCTCATGTTGGAAACTAATTACAAAGTGCTGACTAGATGGTACTTGACTCCAGCCAGAGTTACAAAGGCAGTCGCTAATTACTCCCCAAATTGTTTTAGAGGATGTAACTCTACAGGAGATATGCTTCATATCTGGTGGCTATGCCCAACAGTGCGTAGGTTTTGGACCAGGATATACCACCTGATTCTCTCTTCAACAAATGTCAACCTCAGGAAAAACCCTTGGGAAGCTCTATTAAACAAACGTATCCCCAATATTCCTAAATATTCCCGAGTCCTCATCACATTTATATTCTTGGCAGCTAAACAAACTATAGCATCGGCATGGAAAAAACAAACTTAGAACTATCTGGGGTTAAATCACGTCTCTCTTGGTATATGATAAACGAAAAGCTATCGGCCATACTCACGGAAAAAGTTGAACTTATTTGGCTTCCATGAGCAGAATATGCAAACCATACCCCTTTCGCCATACCAGTATCTCAGATGACGAACTCTGATTCTCAGAACTCCGATTGAACCAGCCATCTGGGTATGGGTGTAATACAATTTCTTCTCGGGTCTTCCACCCCCCCCCCCAACTATCTCTTGTTTACTTGTTAGTACGTTAACTGGGTATATTCCCCTTTTCTTTGTTGTATACTGTAATGTGTAAATATACCACAGTTATTGTTTTTTTCGCTGTACCATATTTGAAAGTTTCAATAAAAATGTATTGATTAAAAAAAAAAAAAAAAAAAAGAATATTCACCGTGTGTGATGAGGGTCGTGTATACCAAGATGGAGGGGTGGTAGCCATGTATACCAGGATGGGGGTGTTTGTTTGGTGGCCATGTATACCAGTGTGACCACTGCGGTTTGTTCGATCGGTGTGAAGAATATGGAGATATAATTTCATGTCAATTGTTTGTATCCTATCCGCCATGGGATTATAAAACCCTCTTCAGCGTGAAGCTGTATGAGAAAGCTGGCGCCTAGCTCAGCAGGGAGGAAAAGCCTCAAAGGCTGTGCATGACAGATCTCATACCTTGACCAGCTCAGAGCAGTACAGAGACTTGCTGGCAATATAGTTTTCGGCTGAAGCTGCAGACATCTTCTAGCACATTACAGAAACATAAAATTCCATAAGGAGTTTTGTACATACTATACGTCATAATGGTAAATCGTGTATATTTCAGATATCCCCAGAACATGGCAAATGCCTGCCTGGGTCTTGATCCCTTCAAGCATTCACGGGCATGGAGATACATAAAACAGCTACCAGAAACCAGATAGCAAAGCTGTATTTGGTCTTAAGGCGTAGCAGGGGCCCGGTCTGAGGCGATGCCGCTAATACTACCTCCCTAGGACGGTCTACAAAGGAATTATGACCCATCTTAGGTTTTGGAGTTTTATCTGCAGAGGCAAGGAGAGGGGATTTAGGTTGAGGGAAGAGGAGTTGTGAGCAAGTGTGGCGCTACGTCTGCGTGAGCTACATCCTCTCACTCCACATGCCTCCCTGGGCCTGTATTGACAGGGGGAGTCTTTAAAACTGTACCAAGATAATCTTATGTGTCCCCAGGGGGCGAGGATCATATTGGATAAAGAGGGGAAACTGCATTACGTAATACGTCTGATGCAATAGTGACTTCAGACAGGGTGGCGAGGTGAGTGTTCACCACATGTGGTGGCAGCGGTTGGAACTCTGCGTGATCTCTATAGTGTCATCATCCACAATCGGGTTGTTCCGGATTAAGCAATACCAAATAAGTACTTTTTTTTCAGAAATATATGCATTTATTAGTATAATTATTTTTCATGTTCTTTATTTTGTGATTTTTTTTTAAACATTTAACTTTTTTTTACTTAGTCCCTTTATTGGACTTTAACTTTTATCATTGATATAGGTGGTTATTTTCATGTGCACTATCGATTTATTACCGTATATACGACAAGTTTTTCAGCATATTTTTTTGTGCTGAAAACACCCCCCTCGGCTTATAAATGAGTCAATGTCCCAGAAAGACGCCGGCGGAGGGGGAGCGATAAGTTACAGAGGCAGGAGCCGGTGGCTGGGGCTGTAACTATGCCCGCTGCTAAAGAGAAAAGAATATTCACTACCCAGGCAGTGAATATTAATTTCTATTATAGCGCGTAAATACAGCCGCTGGCTTCCAGCACACATCCTACTTACCTTCCCGACGCCCCCCTGCTGCATCTCATCCCAGTGCAAGCAGCTGAGCGGTCACTAGTCCCCTGCTCATTAAGGTACTGAATATTCACCCCTCTCCACTTCCATAGTCATGGAGTGAATACTGTATATACTCGAGTATAAGCTGAGAATTTCAGCCCATTTTTTTTAGGCTGAAATTGCCCCCCTTGGCTTATACTCGAGTCATTCCCAGGGGTCGGCAGGGGAGGGGGAGTGGCAGCTGTCTAATCATACTCATCTGCTCCTGGCGTGGTCCCTGCTTCTCTGGGCGCTGACAGCTTCTTCCTGTGTTGAGTGGTCACGTGGTACCGCTCATTACAATAATGAATATGGACGCGTCTCCACTCCCATAGGGGTGGAGCCGCATATTCATTACTGTAATGAGCGGTACAGGTGACCGCTCAACGCTGAAAGAAGCTGTCAGCGCCCGGAGAACCAGGGATGTGCAGGGACCGCGCCAGAAGCAGGTGAGTATAATGGGGGCATTGCGCGATATTCACCTCTCCTCGTTCCACCGCAGGGCTCAGTCTTCCGCGTCCTCTGTCTGACTTTCAGGTCAGAGGGCACGATGATGTGTTAGTGTGTGCGCATTAAGTTTTCCCAATTTTTTTGTGTCAAAATTAGGGGTCTCGGCTTATACTCGAGTATATAAGGTAATCATTACTTTAATGCACGGGGACACCTGATCGCTTGGCCGGAAGAGCTGCTGGTGCCGGAACGAGATGCAGAGAGGGTGCTCAGGGAAAATAAGTAGGATGTGTTTTTTTTTCTAGGAACCATGCATACAAAGATAGGGGATAAGGAGTCATGCATACAGGGATGGGGAGCCATGCATACAGGGACAGGGATGAGGGGACAATGCATACCCGGCTTATACTAGCGACAATATGTTTTCCCAGTTTTTCGTGGCAAAATTAGGTGCCTCAGGTCAACTTATACTCAACGGTTCCTCTTTAAAGTTGTAGCGTAACATGGTATTAGACTATTCTTCCACTCCCCTCAAAAGGGGACATAAGAAACATTTGGTGAATATCATAACAGTTAAAGTTAATAATTTCCAATTACCGATGTATGCAGCAATGTAAATTGCTTTCTGTATAAGTCACTTTTGTGACCAGGTTAATACAGTGGAAGACAGGGTCAAAATTTAAAAACTCAATTGTGATATGTATGTAGCAATGCATTCTAATGCAATCTGCAACATTATTTAATGCAGAACTTGATATTTTAACAATACATTATGTCTCTTACCCGTGCAATGGCACCAGATATCACCAAAGGTGGCATAGGTTGTCTAAAAAGATTAAAAGGAAAAAAGTAAACGATAAAATAACTTACAAATGTGTGTCTACTAAAACTTTCAAATGCATTCATGTACAATAATTTAGAGTATATTTTATACTACTGAAAGGATATGCATTGCAAGTACTTTCACACATAAGATTTGCTATAAGCTAAACTAAAGGGAATTTGTAAGTAGGGTCAACAATCAAAAAAAAAAACAAAAAACAAGGATCCCTAAAATATAACTTAATAGAAGTTAAAAAACTCTGTTTTTCATTATAACAATACAATTTGGGAAGACAAAATGTGTACCTGTTAGACCCTGAAGGGTAACTATACTGGGCCCTGCCTGGCACTGGAGGTTGGCACCCTAAATTTCTACGGTAGGCGCCCCCACTCCGACAGCTCACCCTTCAAGTACCTGGAATTCCCTGCAATACAGGAATTCTGGTGAGCCCTATAGATAGTCCCTATAAGCACACCAGCCTGGCAGTGGAGGTAGACACCCTAATTTTCAGGGGTAGGTGCCCCCACTCCTCGACGGCTGACCCTAGGGTCCCTTAAAGTCCCTGCAATGGAGATAGAAATAGAAATGTCCCAATACACCCTGGTACTTGTAAGAATAAAAATAATAATAAGTATAAACAAAACACGGAAAAATAGTGGAATATAGGAATATATATATATATATATATATATATATATATATATATATATATATATATATATATATATATATATAAAAGAAGAAAAAAAATAAAAAAAATGTCAAAAGTCACTTAATCAGTAAATGTCGTCATAATAGACGGATAAATCACTTAATATTTTTAAGCTCATTTGAATACCAAAGGAAACTACTCAAGGTAAATATACAGGAAGACAGGATGCAAAAAAAAATTTTTTGTCCAAGCGAAGATGCCACAGTATAAAAGTGCATAGTGCAAGGGCATGATCGGCTTTTTAGACAGAAAGGCAATGCAATGTTTCAGATATCTGCACCCATCCAAGTCATTGTTCAAGCAATAACAGCCATATAGGGTTTTCCCAGATAAATAAAGATCAATTAGTAGAAAAATGCCACAGCATAAAAATGCATAATGCAAAGACACAATTGTCTCTTTAAACAGAAAGGCAATGCAACATCTCAGATTTGTACTCATCTGTTTGCGGCTACGTCCCATCCAGAAACCCAAATGCAAGGATTATATGATAATTAAGGCACTAGTCAACCTCTATAGTATCCCCAAGTAATGCCCGACGCATTTCCCCCCATGGGAATAACGGGGGTTCATCAGGGGTTCAGCAGCCACACATGTAAACAGGGTGTATTGGGACATTTCTATCTCCATTGCAGGGACTTTAAGGGACCCTAGGGTCAGCCATCGAGAAGTGGGGGCACCTACCGCTGAAAATTAGTGTGTCTACCTCCACTGCCAGGCAGGTGTGCTTATAGGGACTATCTATAGGGCTCACCAGAATTCCTGTATTGCAAGGAATTTCAGGGACTTTAAAGGGTGAGCCATCGAGGAGTGGGGGTGCCTACCGTAAAAATTTAGGGTGCCAACCTCCACTGCCAGGCAGTGCCCAGTATAGTTGCCCTTCAGGGTCTAACAAGTACGCATTTTTCTTCCCAAATTGTATTGTTATAATGAAAAACAGAGTTTTTTAACTTCTATTAAAAGTTATATTTTAGGGATTCTTGTTCTTTTTTTTCTGTTTTTTTTAGGATTCTGTTTCATCATACATGGCGTTTTGCCTTAGGATCAACCCTCCTAAGCAGTCTACAGTACATGACCATGCAGGTCATAGGAAGCTGAATAAAATGATACATTGATATCTGCAATCCAGTGTCTTATTGGAGAGAAATCCGTGCTTTCATTAAAGGTAAATAAGCTATTTAAGTCAATGGGTCGGATACGGATCTACCTGAGAATTTGCTTTCTAAGGCTAGGTTCACATTGCTTTATGGTGATTCATTTAACAGATCCGTTAAACGGATGCGATAAAAATGAGCCCAAAATTTTGTCTTTATGGTGTATTTTTGCCATCGCGTTAACGCATGCGTTAACATATGTGGCTCCATTTGTATGCATTCCAAAACTGTCAATAAAGTTAGTTCGATTTTTTTTTTTTTGCTATAATGTCAGCGTAGTGTGTGGGTGGACACATTTGCCATTTTGGAAGCATTGAGTGTACTTCAGCTGCCAGAAAGTTGCTGGTGTCTCAGCTTGTACGGTTTCGCTTGATGCAGTTGCGTTGTCGTCGGAGAAGACGTGTTTGTCAGAGGAGATATTGGGTTCATGAACTCAACTTTTTTCGGCAATTATATACGTAAGCTACTTACCGATAGCTGTGTTTTTCAGGAGCCCATGACAGCACCACGAGAGAGGTGATCTGCCCTTCAGGGACAGGAAACCCTGCAGACATAAAAGGGCGGCACCTCTCTCCCGCCTCAGTTGGTTTACAGAGCATCTCCCTGGTTAGTAACATCAGAGGACCTCCCTGGTTAGTAACACATAATCAATTTAAAATATGGTACAATTCACCGTGTGACTAAACTTAGCACTTAAATGGAAAAGAAAGTGTTGACCTATATAAGAAATAGGGTAGGGAATATAAGGGTGCTGCCATGGGCTCTTGAAAAACACCGCTACCGGTAAGTAGCGTACATATTTATTCAGTCGCCATGACAGCACCACTAGAGACTTTCAGAGAAGTAAAAAAAGGACTGGGGAGGGATAACTGCTTCAAGCACCCTTCTCCCAAAGGTGAGATCAGAGGAGCTACCGAGATCTAGTCTATAGTGTCTAAAGAAAGTAGATGGAGAAGACCATTTGGCCACCTCACAAATGTCTTCAATCGTCTCTTCAGATCTCTCCGCCCAGGATGTGGCCACGGTTCGAGTAGAATGAGCTTTAACACCTTCTGGGATCTCCTTGCCACCTGCAGTATAAGCCAGAGATATTGCCTCCCTGATCCATCCAGCTAGCGTGTTTTTAGAAACTTTAAATCCCTTTCTAACTCCCTGGAAGGATATAAATAGGGAATTATCTTTTTTCCAAGCGTTTGGATGTTAAAAGATTTATTCTTAAATATATTTCAGCTACAAGGTATGAAATTTATGTTCCTTATCATTAGTGGGATTAGGACAAAATGAGGGAAGAACAACCTCTTGTAACCGATGAAATTTTGAAGCTACCTTTAGAAGATTAAGAGCATCAGGTCTCATAACTCGATCTTCCCTAAACTGCATGTACGAAGGCTGGCCGGACAGAGCTTGTATATCACTAATCCTTCTTGCGGATGTAAGTTCAACCAAGAGAGCCGTTTTCAAGGATAGTATTTTGATCGGGGCATCATCAATGGGCTCAAATGGAACTTGCATTAAAGCTGAGAGAACAAAATTTAGGTCCCATGGAACTACTTTTGGTTTAATGTTTGGTCTAGATCTCGTAACCGCCTTGAAGAACCTGACTATCCAATGATTGCTGGCCAAACTTCTATTGAATAGTGCCCCTAGAGCCAATACTTGAACCCTAAGAGTACTTGTGGCTAGGCCCATATCTAATTATTTTTGCAGGAATTCTAAAATTTGGTTAATACAGGGTTCCTGACCAATCCGGGTTTCTGAAACTGAAAGAATTTCTTCCAAATCCTGACATAAATGTTTATTGAAGTCTTTTCTACTTTTAAGTAATGTATTTACCAGGTCCCGCGAAAAACCCCTCTCCCTTAGTAACGACCTTTCAAAATCCACGCCGCTAGATGTAAATTGGCCACCTGTGAACGGAGGAGTGGCCCCTGGGAGAGGAGATTTGGTATTTCTGGAAGAATCCATGGCTGGGAAATGGACATCTTCCTCAGCCAAGGAAACCATGATCTTCTCATCTCTCAAACCTACTTCTCATCTCTCATATCCTCCCTGTCTCAAAACCCTAAACAGTTATTCAACACCTTCAATTCTCTCCTCCGTCCCCCAGCACCTCCTCCCTCCCCACTCATCTCAGCTGAAAACTTTGCCTCATTTTTCAAGCAGAAGATTGATAACATCAGAGACCGTTTTGGTCAACAACCCCCAGAGCCCTTCCTCCCGACTTCCCAGCCCTTCACCTCCAAAACCAACTTCTCCTCCATTACAGAAGATCGATTCTCCACTCTACTCTCAATATCACATCTCACCACCTGTGCACTTGACCCGATCCCATCCCACTTCATCCCAAACCTCACCACAGTCTTCATCCCAACCCTAACCCATCTCTTCAACCTATCACTAACAACTGGTGTTTTCCCCTCAAGCTTTAAACATGCCTCCATCACACCTATCCTCCAAAAGCCCTCTCTTGACCCATCCTTTGTATCTAGCTATCGCCCTATATCACTTCTCCCCTATGCCTCCAAGCTACTGGAACAACACGTCTACCTTGAACTGTCCTCCCATCTCTCTTCTTGCTCCCTCTTCGACCGCTTACAATCTGGCTTCCGGTCACACCACTCCACTGAAACTGCCTTTACTAAGGTCACCAATGACCTCTTAACCGCCAAGAGCAAGCGACACTACTCTGTCCTCCTCCTCCTGGACCTGTCGGCTGCCTTTGACACAGTGGACCATTCCCTATTATTACAGACCCTCTCATCCCTTGGCATCAGACTTGGCGCTATCCTGGATCTCATCATACCTAACAGACCGGGCATTCAGCGTCTCCCACTCACACACCACCTCCTCAACTTGCCCCCTATCTGTCGGAGTCCCACAAGGTTCAGTCCTAGGGTCCCTGCTCTTCTCAATTTACACCTTTGGCCTGGGACAGCTCATAGAATCTCATGGCTTTCAGTATCATCTCTATGCTGATGACACACAGATATACATCTCTGGACCAGATATTACCTCCCTACTAACCAGAATCCCTCAATGTCTGTCTAGTATTTCATCCTTCTTCTCCGCTAGATTTCTGAAACTTAACATGGACAAAACAGAATTCATCATCTTTCCTCCATCTCACGTGACCCCCCCCCCCCCCCTCCAACGAACCTATCCATTACAGTAAATGGCTGCCCACTCTCCCCAGTCCCACAAGCTTGCTGCCTTGGGGTAATCCTCGACGCTGATCTCTCCTTCAAACCACATATCCAAGCCCTTTCCATTTAGTGCCGACTTGAACTCAAAAATATTTCACGAATCCGTTCATTCCTCAAACAAGAATCTGCAAAAACCCTAGTCCATGCCCTCATCATCTCTCGCCTTGACTACTGCAACCTCCTGCTCTGTGGCCTCTCCTCGAACACTCTCGCACCCCTCCAATCTATTCTAAACTCTGCTGCCCGACTAATCCACCTGTCCCCCCGCTATTCCTCAGCTTCTCCCCTCTGTCAATCCCTTCACTGGCTCCCCATTGCCCAGAAACTCCAGTACAAAACCCTAACCATGACATACAAAGCCATCCACAACCTGTCTCCTCCATACATCTGTGACCTCGTCTCCCGGTACTTTCCTGCATGCAACCTCCGATCCTCACAAGATCTCCTTCTCTATTCCCCTCTTCTTTTCTCTCGTGCATCACCCCTACTCTGGAACTCTCTACCACAACACATCAGACTCTCACCTACCATCGAAACCTTCAAAAAGAGCATGAAGACCCACCTCTTCCGACAAGCCTATAACCTGCAGTAACCACTGATCAACCAAACCGCTGCATGACCAGCTCTACCCTCGCCTACTGTATTCTCACCCATCCCTTGTAGATTGTGAGCCTTCGCGGGCAGGGTCCCCTCTCCTCCTGTACCAGTTATGACTTGTATTGTTTAAGATTTTTTTTTTTTGGAAGTGCATTCAACAGCAAGGTGGATTGCAGCTGAGGGGAAAAAGAAAAAAAAAATCTTTAAATCTTCAGCTTAGCGAGTGTGAACGAGCTGAGTGTGACCTGAGCGCAAGTGTGAACGGCGGTAAGTGTGACTTGTAATTCAATGACTTTGGATTTAGGGATTTTCCAAGGGAGGAATTACTGAATTGCTGTCTGTATTTTATTAATACTTTGAATTTGTTTTTTTTGTTTTTTAATTTAACGGTTCTGTCTGGTGCAATCCCCATTAGGAAATGTGCTCCACTCTTGTTAATGCCATCCAGTGCACATGTTGCCACATGTATGCAGTCCTTGATCAGCCAATTGAGGGTGCATACTGCCGTGTGAGATGTGAGCACGTTGTGCATTTGGAAGCCCAGATTCTGGATCTTAATGTGCAGCTGACAACACAGATCCATTGACGACATGGAAAGGAGTCTTCTGCTCACTGAGCAGATGCTCAATGGGATAGATGAGGTGGGGGATGGTAGGATGGAGTTGCAGAACGGTGAAGTAGCAAGTTGGGTGACAGAAGGCCAGGTAGAGGGAAGAGTGCTAGGGAGGCTAGTCCTGATCTGGCACACCCCATTAAGTTTGCTAAGTAGGCAGATGAGGGGGGTGCCAGTACAGGGGTAGCACTGCTGCAGCAAGGCATGTCCTCTGAAAGCCGGAGGAGTGACTGCTTCAGTAAGGAGGGAAATAGGAGAGCAGGGCAGGCCAGACAGGTGCTGGTAGTGGGGGACTCAATTATTAGGGGAACAGATAGGGCAATCTGTCACAAAGACAGGGATCGTCGAACGGTGTGCTGCCTACCTGGCGCTCGAGTCCGACACATCGCTGATCGGGTGGACAGATTACTGGGAGGGGCTGGTGAGGACCCAGCGGTCATGGTGCACATTGGCACTAATGACAAAGTTAGAGGTAGGTGGAAGGTCCTTAAAGATGATTTCAGGGAATTAGGCTGCAAGCTGAAAGCAAGGACCTCCAACGTAGTATTTTCCGAAATACTGCCTGTAACACGTGCCACGCCAGAGAGGCAACGGGAGATTAAGGAGGTTAATAAGTGGCTCAAGAATTGGTGTAGGAAGGAGGGGTTTGGGTTCCTGCAGAACTGGGCCGACTTCTCAGTTGGCTACAGGCTCTAAGCTGGGGACGGGCTGCACCTCGATGGGGAGGGTGCAGCTGTGTTGGGGGAGAAAATGGCTAGAAGGTTAGAGTGTTTGAACTAGGGATTGGGGGAGGGTATTCATTTTATAGTAGGGGAAGATAGTGCAGATAGAGACCTGGGCACAAATAAGGAAGATGGGGTGGCGGTGGCATGGGGGGTGGGGTTAAAACAGTTAATAATTTAAGAAATAGAGGTACAGAGAGGAACATCAAGTGCATGTATACTAATGCCAGAAGCCTCGCCAACAAAATGGCCGAATTAGAATTAATGTTGTTGGAGCATAATTATGACATGGTTGGGATATCTGAAACATGGCTGGATGAGAGCCATGACTGGGCTGTTAACTTACAGGGTTATAGTCTGTTCAGAAATGACCGAATGGATAAGCGAGGCGGAGGGGTGTGTCTGTATGTAAAATTGTCCTTAAACCCATCCGGCGTGATAATATAGGTGAATTTAATGAAAATGTAGAGTCCCTGTTGGTGGAGATAAGGGGAGGGGGAAAATAATAAATTACTGATAGGGGTTTGTTATAAATCTCCAAGAATAATGGAAGCAATGGAGAATATCCTCGTAAAGCAATAGATGAAGCTGCGACTCAAAGGGAAGTCATTATAATGGGGGACTTCAACTACCCTGAAATAGATTGGGGAACGGAAATCTGCAGTTCCAGGAAAGGTAATCGGTTTTTGACAACTATGAGAGACAATTACCTTTCACAACTGGTTCAGGACCCAACAGGAAAGGGGGCACTGCTAGACCTAATATTAACCAACAGGCCAGACCGCATATCAAATATAAGGGTTGGGGGTCAATTGGGGAATAGTGATCACAAAATAATAAGTTTTCATGTATCCTTTAACCCCTTACCGGCATCGGACGTACTATACCGTCCGATGCCGGCTCCCCTGCTTTGATGCAGGGCTCCGCGGTGAGCCCGCACCAAAGCCGGGACATGTCAGCTGTTTTGAACAGCTGACATGTGCCCGTAATAGGCGCGGGCAGAATCGCGATCTGCCCGCACCTATTAACTAGTTAAATGCCGCTGTCAAACGCAGACAGCGGCATTTAACCACCGCTTCCGGCCGGGCGGCCGGAAATGACGTCATCGCCGACCCCCGTCACATGATCGGGGGTCGGCGATGCTTGCGAATGGTAACCATAGAGGTCCTTGAGACCTCTATGGTTACTGATTGCCCGTCGCTGTGAGCGCCACCCTGTGGTCGGCGCTCACAGCACACGTGCAATTCTGCTACATAGCAGCGATCAGCAGATCGCTGCTATGTAGCAGAGCCGATCGTGCTATGCCTGCTTCTAGCCTCTCATGGAGGCTATTGAAGCATGGCAAAAGTAAAAAAAAAAAAAGTTTAAAAAAAATGTGAAAAAAATAAAAAAAACATAAAAGTTTAAATCACCCCCCTTTCGCCCCAATCAAAATAAATCAATAAAAAAAATATCAAATCTACGCATATTTGGTATCGCCGCGCTCAGAATCGCCCGATCTATCAATTAAAAAAAAGTATTAACCTGATCGCTAAACAGCGTAGCGGGAAAAAAATTCGAAACGCCAGAATTATGTTTTTTTGGTCGCCACGACATTGCATTAAAATGCAATAACGGGCGATCAAAAGAACGTATCTGCACCGAAATGCTATCATTAAAAACGTCATCTCGGCACGCAAAAAATAAGCCCTCAACCGACCCCAGATGATGAAAAATGGAGACGCTACGCGTATCGGAAAATGGCGCAATTTTTTTTTTTTTTTTAGCAAAGTTTGGAATTTTTTTTCACCACTTAGATAAAAAATAACCTAGTCATGTTTGGTGTCTATGAACTCGTAATGACCTGGAGAATCATAATGTCAGGTCAGTTTTAGCATTTAGTGAACCTAGCAAAAAAGCCAAACAAAAAACCAATGTGGGATTGCACTTTTTTTGCAATTTCACCGCACTTGGAATTTTTTTCCCGTTTTCTAGTACACGACATGCTAAAACCAATGATGTCGTTCAAAAGTACAACTCGTCCCGCAAAAAATAAGCCCTCACATGGCCAAATTGACAGAAAAATAAAAAAGTTATGGCTCTGGGAAGGAGGGGAGCGAAAAACGAACACGGAAAAACGAAAAATCCCCCGGTCATGAAGGGGTTAATAAGATGTGACATCGCCCTTCTTACAGAGACTGATGGATTATTAATCATTCTGGCCGCTAGTCGCTGGATACCATCCACTTTTGAATCCGGCAGACGACACTCTTGCCGACTGGAGTCTATGGTAAGACCCAGAAACTCCTGAACTTTTAAAGGGAAGGTGCCATCAAAAAATTTTTTTTTTCAGAAATTGTAAAATTGTAAAGAATTAATGATTACATTTTCTTACAAAATATTATCATTTGTTTATAATTTAGTAAAATATGAAAAATAATTTGAAAAGTTTTGGAATTTCCACTTTTCAACACTAGGGGGAGCAGCTGCTGAAATTTCAGAAAAACCTAGTGTACAACTAACTCACATTACTGCACTGCAGTAATTATGGGCGGAGTCTGCTGACGTGTGTGATGTCTCCTCTCCTCCCCTTATGGGTGTTTGCTAAGGGATTAGAGAGGATGATATTCAGGAACCCAGTGCGCAGCCATTTTGTTGGTGACTGCAGAGTATGGCTGCCGTCACACTAGCAGTATTTGGTCAGTATTTTACCTCAGTATTTGTAAGCCAAAACCAGGAGAGGAACAAATAGAGGAAAAGTATAATAGAAACATGTCACCACTTCTGCATTTATCACCCACTCCTGGTTTTGGCTACAAATACTGAGGTAAAATACTGACCAAATAATGATAGTGTGAAGGCAGCCTTATACTGACAAGTAGACAGTCACCAAGGATGGCAGGCAGCAAGGATTCTGGGAGATATGTGGTGGAGGGAGCAGGGTGACAGCAGCACAGAGTATTTCAGGAGAGCAGTGTGCTGGTCTATAGGGGCCCCCTGTTTGGTGCACGGAGCAGCCAGGGATTGTACATAGAGCGCTGTCTTTTATACACATGGATGGACCGTCTGCTCCACAGAAATCCAGGAAACATTTCTGCGGATTGTTGGCCTGGTCTGATCCAGACTTTGCATGCAGACCCCATTCCCCTCCTCAGATCCTGTCTTCCCCATCCTGTCCTGGCGATGTGTGAAAGCGAGGCGACAGGCGAAGTACGGGGTGACGCTAGGAAGGAAATGTAGCCATATAGTAACGATAAAAATGAGACCCCTCTCTTCAGCTACCTCACCAGCCTTCCCCTGACTACACCTAACTGGAGGTCATGCTGTCCCCTCTATTACCCCAGACCCGCGTGCAGGTGCTCAGCCAGAACCACCATAGAATGGGTCCGCTTTCTGAAGATAATACTGCCATAGTGTTCTCACATAATACCGCCATACAGATCACACACAATACTATCAAATAGATCACACAATACTGTCATACAGTTCTCACATACCACCATATAGATCACACATAATACCGCCAGTGTTCTCACATACCGCCATATAGATCACACATAATACCGCCAGTGTTCTCACATACCGCCATATAGATCACACATAATACCGCCAGTGTTCTCACATACCACCATATAGATCACACATAATACCGCCAGTGTTCTCACATACCACCATATGCTTCTCACATAATACCGCCATATAGATCACCCATAATGCCGCCACATAGATCTCAGATGTATTGTAAATAAAGACTCGGCCAGAATAAAGTCCTTTATTAATCTTTTTTATACCATACCGAACGCATAATCCTCGACTCCCTCATCTCCCACAACAAAAATAATAAACCACAATGGGGAAAGACACGCAGGGGGGAGAGGAGTGCATAGGAGAGGATTAGATACTGACTGCTGAGCCGTGTATCTAATCCTGTCCTGTGTGATACTGTGCTGCGCCGTGTATCTAATCCTATCTTGTGTGATACTGTACACAGGACAGGATTAGCTACACAAGACTAGATTAGCTACACAGGACAGATGTAGCAGTGGTAGATGGTATATAGAGGCAGGCAGCAGTGGTAGATGGTATATAGAGGCAGGCAGCAGTGGTAGATGGTATATAGAGGCAGGCAGCAGTGGTAGGTGGTATATAGAGGCAGGCAGCAGTGGTAGGTGGTATATAGAGGCAGGCAGCAGTGGTAGGTGGTATATAGAGGCAGGCAGCAGTCGTAGATGGTATATAGAGGCAGGCAGCAGTGGTAGATGGTATATAGAGACAGGCAGCAGTGGTAGATGGTATATAGAGGCAGGCAGCAGTGGTAGGTGGTATATAGAGACAGGCAGCGGTGGTATAGAGGCAGGTAGCGGTGGTATACAGAGGCAGGTAGCGGTGGTATACAGGGGCAGGTAGCGGTGGTATATAGGGGCTGGTAGCGGTGGTATATAGGGGCTGGTAGCAGTGGTATATAGGGGCTAGTAGCAGTGGTATATAGGGGCTAGTAGCAGTGGTATATAGGGGCTGGTAGCAGTGGTATATAGGGGCTAGTAGCAGGGGTATATAGGGGCTAGTAGCAGGGGTATATAGGGGCTAGTAGCAGTGGTATATAGGGGCTAGTAGCAGTGGTATATAGGGGCTAGTAGCAGTGGTATATAGGGGCTAGTAGCAGTGCTTTATAGTGGCTGGTAGCAGTGGTATATAGGGGCTAGTAGCAGTGGTATATAGTGGCTGGTAGCAGTGGTATATAGGGGCTAGTAGCAGTGGTATATAGTGGCTGGTAGCAGTGGTATATAGGGGCTGGTAGCAGTGGTATATAGGGGCTAGTAGCAGTGGTATATAGTGGCTGGTAGCAGTGGTATATAGGGGCTAGTAGCAGTGGTATATAGTGGCTGGTAGCAGTGGTATATAGGGGCTGGTAGCAGTGGTATATAGTGGCTTGTAGCAGTGGTATATAGGGGCTAGTAGCAGTGGTATATAGGGGCAGGTAGCAGTGGTATATAGGAGCAGGTAGCAGTGGTATATAGGGGCTGGTAGCAGTGGTATATAGGGGCTAGTAGCAGGGGTATATAGGGGCTAGTAGCAGTGGTATATAGGGGCTAGTAGCAGTGGTATATAGGGGCTAGTAGCAGTGGTATATAGGGGCTAGTAGCAGTGGTATATAGGAGCAGGTAGCAGTGGTATATAGGGGCTAGTAGCAGTGGCATATAGGGGCTAGTAGCAGTGGTATATAGGGGCTAGTAGCAGTGCTTTATAGTGGCTGGTAGCAGTGGTATATAGGGGCTAGTAGCAGTGGTATATAGGGGCAGGTAGCAGTGGTATATAGGGGCTAGTAGCAGTGGTATATAGGGGCTAGTAGCAGTGCTTTATAGTGGCTGGTAGCAGTGGTATATAGGGGCTAGTAGCAGTGGTATATAGGGGCAGGTAGCAGTGGTATATAGGAGCAGGTCGCAGTGGTATATAGGGGCAGGTAGCAGTGGTATATAGGGGCTAGTAGCAGTGGTATATAGGGGCTAGTAGCAGTGGTATATAGGGGCAGGTAGCAGTGGTATATAGTGGCTGGTAGCAGTGGTATATAGTGGCTGGTAGCAGTGGTATATAGGGGCTAGTAGCAGTTGTATATAGGAGCTGGTAGCAGTCGTAGATGCATAAGAAAATAAAAGCTCTGTACTTACCTTCAGTCCTCTCCCAGGAAGTGCTGAGTCATGTTCAGGGCAGAGCAGTGTGACGATCTCCCTGCTCTGAACAGGTCGGCAGTGAGCAGTGATTGCAGCCTGTGCTGTAATACTAAGTACAGGCTGCAATCACAGCTCCTGGCTGCAGATACTCACCCCGAACCTCGCTCCCAGCACCAGCTTCTCCCTGGCAGCTCCTGCTATGATCGCACACACTGAGCTGTGTGTGCGATGACAGAGGAAAATAAAAAACAAAATGGCCGCAATCTCCTCTCACAGCTGTGACGTAGCAGCCCAGTGGGCGTGCCCAAGTCACAGCTGAGAGGCAGGAGAAGCGGTCGGAGCCCGACTGTTGGCTCCTATGCCCATGGCTGCCGTAAGTGAGGTGTGCAAGTGTCGTGCCCAGACACTTACACCCACACTAATGAAAATGGCAGCCTCCAGTGGCAAAAGTAAAAATGAATAAATAAAGTATTAGAGTAGTACATTTACTTTTGTATTAAAAATAATTGATTATATAAATCAATAATTATTAATACAAAAACTAAAATCACGGCACCCTCCCTTTAAAGGCTGTAAACGAGACCTTTTTTTAATTTATAATCCACCCAAATTTGTGTAACACGGATGTCACTTTCTCCAATTGAATTTTGCAATGTGACTCTGAATGTCCCACAATCAATAAGTCATCTAGGTAGGGAACTATTAATATGTCCTGTTCGTGAAGGTGTGCCATAACTTCTACCATGACTTTAGTAAAAACCCGGGGTGCAACCGCGACTCTGAAGGGTAGTGCACGATATTGTAAGTGCTGTACTGAGCCGTTTAGTGAAACCATCGGGACGTGATAATAGGCATCTTTCAGATCTAGGACAACCATGAAGCAATTGTTAGAGAAGTTTTATTGCCGTCTTTACAGATTCCATTTTAAAAGACGGGACCAGCAAAAATGTATTCAGGCCTTTCAAATTAATGATGGTAAGAAAAGATCAGTCAGGTTATTTGACCAGAAAGGGAGGGGGAGTAGAACCCTTTACCTCTTTGTACCGCGGGCACTTTAATCAGAACCCCTATTTTTTTCTGAAGTTCCTGAACTTCCAACTCTAGTGCCAATCGTTCTGCAGAAGGAGAACGAATGGGTGTTAAAGTAAATTTATCATGAGGAATCCGTTGGAACTCAAACTTTAGGGCAGTTTCAATAACGCTAAGAATCCATGGACTGTTACAAAATTTGTAAAAAAGCAGCATAGAAGGCTGAAATTTTCAATATTATGTCCACAAAATTACCATATGGCACTTCAAATACTAGATACAACAACAATATGGATAAACAAAGGCATTAACCTCTGATTCCAAAGAAGAGAACCATAAGAATACCGTTAAAATACCATTTATTAATAATATTTAAAAGGTTACAGAACATAAATTTATAAAGAATACCCCAAGGGGTCGAAGAATCACCCTATAAAGGAATATACATAGCAATCTAACTGCAAAACTGAAAAAATCTACCAAAGATTCAATGAATCCATAATTATATAATGCAAATCCTGTTCCACCTGATACCTGTCATTGCACCTATATAATCATACATTGCGCCCCTACAGGGAATCCTTAGTATAAAGTGCAGACAGGTAGATGTAGATAGTACAATTTAATTGCAAAGTACAAAAGCTCTCACCGCAGTAGTAAATTCGTAGATAGAGGCTGTAAACCCCGGGGGCGAGAGGGGAACATCGATATCACCCGTTGTAAGGGTTTACAGCCTCTATCTACGAATTTACTACTGCGGTGAGAGCTTTTGTACTTTGCAATTAAATTGTACTATCTACATCTACCTGTCTGCACTTTATACTAAGGATTCCCTGTAGGGGCGCAATGTATGATTATATAGGTGCAATGACAGGTATCAGGTGGACAGGATGTGCATTATATAATTATGGATTCATTGAATCTTTGGTAGATTTTTTCAGTTTTGCAGTTAGATTGCTATGTATATTCCTTTATAGGGTGATTCTTCGACCCCTTGGGGTATTTTTTATAAATTTATGTTCTGTAACCTTTTAAATATTATTAATAAATGGTATTTTAACGGTATTCTTATGGTTCTCTTCTTTGGAATCAGAGGTTAATGCCTTTGTTTATCCATATTGTTGTTGTATATAGAAGGCTGAAAGCCTACCCCCTACCTGGTCCGGCAGTCATTGAGGGTTTTTTTTATAGTCCCGATAGGTATTAAACATATATCGTCTACCTTTCCTTCTATTACTATCATATATGGGTCTTTCTCTCTTCGACCTTCTGCGGCTAAACCATCCTTTATTGTAATCCTGTCTACAGGTCCTTCTCAAAAAATTAGCATATAGTGTTAAATTTCATTATTTACCATAATGTAATGATTACAATTAAACTTTCATATTATAGATTCATTATCCACCAACTGAAATTTGTCAGGTCTTTTATTGTTTTAATACTGATGATTTTGGCATACAACTCCTGATAACCCAAAAAACCTGTCTCAATAAATTAGCATATCAAGAAAAGGTTCTCTAAACGACCTATTACCCTAATCTTCTGAATCAACTAATTAACTCTAAACACATGCAAAAGATACCTGAGGCTTTTATAAACTCCCTGCCTGGTTCATTACTCAAAACCCCCATCATGGGTAAGACTAGCGACCTGACAGATGTCAAGAAGGCCATCATTGACACCCTCAAGCAAGAGGGTAAGACCCAGAAAGAAATTTCTCAACAAATAGGCTGTTCCCAGAGTGCTGTATCAAGGCACCTCAATGGTAAGTCTGTTGGAAGGAAACAATGTGGCAGAAAACGCTGTACAACGAGAAGAGGAGACCGGACCCTGAGGAAGATTGTGGAGAAGGACCGATTCCAGACCTTGGGGAACCTGAGGAAGCAGTGGACTGAGTCTGGTGTGGAAACATCCAGAGCCACCGTGCACAGGCGTGTGCAGGAAATGGGCTACAGGTGCCGCATTCCCCAGGTAAAGGCACTTTTGAACCATAAACAGCGGCAGAGGCGCCTGACCTGGGCTACAGAGAAGCAGCACTGGACTGTTGCTAAGTGGTCCCAAGTACTTTTTTCTGATGAAAGCAAATTTTGCATGTCATTCGGAAATCAAGGTGCCAGAGTCTGGAGGAAGACTGGGGAGAAGGAAATGCCAAAATGCCTGAAGTCCAGTGTCAAGTACCCACAGTCAGTGATGGTGTGGGGTGCCATGTCAGCTGCTGGTGTTGGTCCACTGTGTTTCATCAAGGGCAGGGTCAATGCAGCTAGCTATCAGGAGATTTTGGAGCACTTCATGCTTCCATCGGCTGAAATGCTTTATGGAGATGAAGATTTCATTTTTCAGCACGACCTGGCACCTGCTCACAGTGCCAAAACCACTGGTAAATGGTTTACTGACCATGGTATTACTGTGCTCAATTGGCCTGCCAACTCTCCTGACCTGAACCCCATAGAGAATCTGTGGGATATTGTGAAGAGAAAGTTGAGAGACGCAAGACCCAACACTCTGGATGAGCTTAAGGCCGCTATTGAAGCATCCTGGGCCTCCATAACATCTCAGCAGTGTCACAGGCTGATTGCCTCCATGCCACGCCGCATTGAAGCAGTCATTTCTGCCAAAGGATTCCCGACCAAGTATTGAGTGCATAACTGAACATTATTATTTGATGGTTTTTTTGTTTGTTATTAAAAAACACTTATTTGATTGGATGGGTGAAATATGCTAATTTATTGAGACAGGTTTTTTGGGTTATCAGGAGTTGTATGCCAAAATCATCAGTATTAAAACAATAAAAGACCTGACAAATTTCAGTTGGTGGATAATGAATCTATAATATATGAAAGTTTAATTGTAATCATTACATTATGGTAAATAATGAAATTTAACACTATATGCTAATTTTTTGAGAAGGACCTGTATAAGAGGGTCTTCCTAGGTAAATGTAAGTAAAATGCAAATGCATATACAGAGGTAGGATATTAGTCATAATATTAGTCAATATAGAGCAAAAAGGAGGCTATAGGTTACACCAAAAAGTAGGGGCTAATAAAGTGACAGTGCAATGCGGCTAGCTAGCGATACAGTACTGGATGTACATGCAATGCCAGTGCATATACGAATACAGGGTCTTAACCACACTAATATAGAGCAAAAAAGGAGGCTGTAAATACAATGCAAAGCGTCATAGATACCTGCTAGAGGGAGGATTGCTGTGGGGAGGAAAACCCCGACACGCGTTTCGCAACGTAGCTTCTTCCTGGGGGTCGTCCACCCTACTCATCACGGGACTAGTCACCTATACATTTTTTGGAGCTGTACCAACACTTGCACGTATATACATATACACAGACTGCTTCTTAGTATTGTTGTGATTATTACCAATCCTGAGCCTGCTGGTGCATGAGTATTCATTTATTATTGGATATGATTTCCTTTATGTACATGTATTTGGTTATTTAACCTGTATACGGATTGCTTTGGGGCTACTCTGCCTTGTTCCCATTTTTTCCTTGTATTATATATATTCTCTACTATCTTTTAATTGTTTTCAATAAAATACTTTATATTTTATATTTGGTCGGTACTCCCCCTTCTTTTGGATATGTGATTTTTGGTGGTACACCACATGTATTTATTGGTCTATGTATTTGGGTAAACCGTTTTAATCTGGCTTGCAAATCTCCTGGCCAACATTTAATCCATAGAGCTCTACGGGCTGCATTAGAAAGGGCTGAAGATCTGGCGGCTAATTTAACAGAATCTGCCGATGCGTCTGACAGAAAAGCTGCTGCTTCCTGAATTATAGGTAAGGAGGATAGAATCTCATTCCGGGGAGCCTTATTTTTGAGTTGATCCTCTAAGCGGTCAAGCCACACCATCAGTGACCGTGCTGTGCAAGTGGCTGCAATTGCTGGTCTTAGGGATCCTGCTGTTTCCCAAGCTCCTTTCAGGAAAACGTCAGCCTTCCTATCTAGCAGATCTTTTAGATTTCCTATATCTTCAAATGGAAGAGAGGTCCTTTTACACGCCTTGGCCACTGCTGTGTCCAGTTCGGAACCTTGTCCCATTAGGACGAAGCTTCCTGTTCGAATGGATATCTCCTCTTAAATGCCGATGGAAGCGAACCTTTCCTTTTGAGTTTTTTCCACTCCCTTGTATTCAACGTATTTATCTGATCTATCACCGGAAAAGACCTTCGGGATTTTCGATCTAGGCCTTTAAACATAATGTCCTGCATGGAGCATTCTGACTGGGTCTCCTCGATCCCCATTGTGTTGTTTACCGCATTAACAAGATGGTTAACTCTGTCTAGCGGCAAGCAGGAGTGACCGGAGTCGGTCTCTATGGATGAAGAGGATGACTGAAAGGAATCAGAGCTCAGTTCACCCGAGTCCGAACCCAAATCCGGAACTGGGGACCTAATATGTTTGCTTCTCCTGACATCCGTATTCTGGGTCATGGATTTAATAGAACCTTTAACTTCCTGTCTAACCATATCCCTTAGAGTGAAAGTAAGGCCAGGGACTTCTTCCTCAATTAGGCGTTGTATGTAGGGTTTACATAGCTTTCTGTCATTGCCATCTGGAAGTGATTCACCACATTCGGCACACTCCCTATGTTTGGCTTTGGCAGAACATTTTCTCCCCTAACAAGGAGAGGGAATATGGAGGAACAGGAAATCACTAAGTGAACTTTCACGTAGATCACTTACCCAAACGTGCAGTGATTAGTACCGTAATCAGTGGGGGGGTCCTTCCTAGCCGGCGATGTTTTACGGCTTGAGGACTTGCTCTGCCTTGATTTTTGGATATTCTTGTCTCCACCAGCATGACTACTGCCACTAGATCACTGCTGGGATATAATTCGAGGCTCCTCAATGGGCTGAATCTGCTGCTGCTGCTGCTTGTCAGACAGTGGTGCACTCTGCTCCGGCGACTCCATAATCACAATGAATCAGAAGCATTCAGCAGTCGTCAGACTCCTCATTAAATACTCCAAAGGTACCGCCCCCTGATGGGGGTCAGCAGGCTCCAGGTGATCTGCCCGGTACCATGTTTAACTGTTGGAGCGCCTCCCCCAGGGCCGCGCCCCAGACCGACCGTAAACAGGCTTCCGGGCCCCCCCCCCCCCCCCTCGAAGGCCCATCCACAAACCTGCCCCCACTGCATAATCGCCGGGTACCTGGATCAGGTGCGGACGCGATAGTGACGTCATCGGCCGGCGCGGTCCCACTCCCACTACGCATGCCTCGCCGCGTCATAAGGCCGCGGCGCCAGCCTCATCATCCGGACATGCCCCTTCCGGTCGCAACCGCGGTGAGCGAGCCGATGCGTGGTCAGGGAAGCCAGCGCCGCCCGGACCGACGTGCACATCATCGCCATGCCGCGGACAGACCTCGGGAGGACCCCCGGGCATGGCCACAGCAGAGGAACCCATATACTCACCTGGTACCTGACGGCGACGGACCACTTAAGAGGCAAGCATTTAAATAAAAGCTGCCCCTCTCTGCTGACACCAACACCAGCAATTCCCCTGCCATGTGGTGCTTTCGGCGTCCTGGACAGACCGAAGTAGGGAACCCCCACTACCTGAATCGGCCTGCCAGGACTGGGTTATCATTTCTTCGACCTGTCTGTAGGTTTCCTGTCCCTGAAGGGCGGATTCCCTCTCTCGTGGTGGTGGCATGGCGACTGAATAAATGGTGCCTTTCACACCTATGTTCAAATTCGGGATCATCCATTTCATTTTCAGCTATATCAACGAATGACAATTGTAACATTTGATATGTTGCTGTCGCATGTCAAGGATGAGATACATCATCAACACAGCAATTTCCGTGAAAGTATTTCTGCGGAAGAACGTTTAATGGTGACCCTGAGGTAATTTTTTTTTCATTTCTTTACATTGTGCCAGCTGATTTCAAAGACAAGATGTAATGTAATTATACCGTTGTGCATTTCACGTTGTTTCCTACACGTAGGCAAATGTCATACAGTTTAATGGCCATTTCCAGTTGCCTTGTTTGTTTCGAAAAAATTTAAGCTTTTGTAAACTCTGTACCCTATGGCCATTATGGGAGAAACGTTTGCCTCACTGCAATTCCAATTTCGACTGGGCAAATCTGCTATTTGCAAACTTGTTCGTGAATCCTGTGAGGCCATTTGGAACAACTTACATCCAGTTGTACTACCAACACCAGCAATTTGGCCATCCATCACCAAAAGCTTTGAGGATGTTGCAAATTTTCCCAATTGCATTGGTGCCGTGGACGGGAAGCACATCCGGATTCAGAAACTCATGCATAGTGGATCCCTGTACTATCACTATAAAAAATACTTTTCAATTGTGTTCATGGCTATTGCGGATATTAGATAGTTTCGTTACAGTTGATATTGGGGCATATGGTCGGACCAACATACCCGCAGCACGACCTCTACCAGGCACAGGAGGCCCAAGTATGCCATTTGTTTTAGTTCCAACTAGGACAAAATCTAATAAAGCCGTATTCAAGCCGCAGTCTAAACTACACCAGACGCATCTTTAACTTTAGCTTGAGCTGGGCAAGACGCTATGTTGAATGCACATTTGGTATTCTGACTTCAAAATGGCGGATTTTATTGTCGTGTATGCAACTTCAACCTGAAAATGTGGACCGTGTAGTGAAGGCTTGCATCTGCCTGCACAATTTTGTGTCACAACATGAACGCCTGGTAGTTGACCCAGATGACTGAGTCAATTCTGATGAGCATAGAGTCTACTACAGTTCCTTCACCAGTTGAAATTATGTAAATACAGGATCAATTTGCCCATTATTTTGTAAATGAAGGTCAAGTTCCATGGCAAAATACCCTTGTCTGACAATGTTTAACAATGTTTCATTATGTTATGTTGAAATATGTTAAATGACTGTAGATTGTGATCTGTGTACTATGTATATTTTTTGTTCTTTTGGTGTTATGTTCTGTTGTCATATGTATAAAATTTTGGCTTTATTACATTATTTTTAAAAACACAAGTAAAGTTCCAAATCTTCATTTGCAAAAAAATTTTTAATTAACATGTCCTGAATACAATGGTCTCCCCCTCCAAATTTTGGTAGGCATTTAAAAAAAAAAAAAAAAAAAGTGATCCCATTGGGATTTAAGATACTGTATGACATATTCAAATAGAGGTCTTGTAAAATCAAAACCTAAACATTCAAATAGAGGTCTTGTAAAATCAAAACCTAACTGTACTGCCCAACTGAATAACATCCAAACGTGGACTATAACAAACAGCAGAATGGATCAATTTTAGCTTTACAGATTGTGGTACTGCATGGGCATATTGTCTGGCCAACTGAAAGTTGGACTGCTGCATTGATGGTGCATTTCCAGACCAGGTTCACTCTGGCCGCTCAGTTGTGTTGTTGCTGGATACGACTGCATCTCCATGGTACAATGGCTCGCACTTGCTTTTGTTTGAAAGGAAGTGGGTTGCTGAGGTCCCAAAAATGTCTCCACTAGATCATTAAACCTTTGTCAGAACGGTAGATTCCTGTGTGGCGGTATGTTTTGGACAAAAGGTACATAAGATTAAAAAAAAAATAGCTTCCAATCATTGGCTGCGTAAAACAAATCCTCGAGATTACAAGTCCTTCATTTCCCATCTTAGTTCTCTGTGTTCAATGCGACACAGATCCTCTACCCATTGGATACCATCAACTATTATCGCATCAACTTCCTTTTGGCAGCAGATCGCTTGCGTCCATGCTGTGCTTGCAAACGGGCACTGACAACAGGAGCCACAGTACTACGGTCCATTGATCGTGGCTTGCTCTGGACAGACATCTTCAGTTCCATTTCTTGGGTTGGTTCCTGGCGACATGGCTCCGCCTCCGGCTCTTTAGGTGCAGCTGTACTGCAGACCATTCTATAACAAAATATAATATTAAAAAACATTGTAAATTTAACACACAGTTGTAGCACAAAATATTTTCAGCCATCTTTTTTGAACACACTTTAACACACAAACTTTTAAACACACCTTTTTAACACACTTTTCACACAATTTTTAAAACACAATTTTTTTTTAACAAAACTAACAAATTTTTCTCACTAACACATAGATTATAATAAGATTACTGTTAACTTACAATCGCTGGGACCTTCTGAAGAAACATCAATTGCTCGTAGTGAACATAAGGGGTGGTCCATTTACCAGAAGATCCACTTGGGGTGGAAAGGTTTTGATGGTAGTCACAGACAATTCGGTCTCTTATTGAGCGCCAACAGGTATGGACTGCATCGGCTATAAAAAATTTAAAAAAATTAATTGTTCGCAAAAAATATTTCAAGGAACTAACATGAATTTAAATTGCCCATTAATTACCATTTTTTTTTTTTTTTTTTTTAGAGGAGGTAGTCTTTTCCGGATAGTGGGGATCCAACTCAAGAATTATTTTCTCCCACAATCTCCTGTTTTTAATAATATCACTATGTGCTGTCACTCTGGTCCCATATGGAGGGATTTGCATGCACAAATGCTATCAGAGTCTCATTTTCAATGTCCAAGTGTTCTTCATCTACATCAAGTTGACATTTTTGGGTGGAGGCTTGTGCTAGGTAAACACAATGTTTGAAAAGCAAATCTGAGTGTATGTGATATATATATATATATATCCCCAATAAACCTAAACGTCTCTGACACTTTCCAGTCCCTACTCAACCCAAGAGTGCAGGCCCCAACCACAGATCTCCGCGCTGACCATCTGGCTAATTACTTCAAAGAAAAAAGTGACCACATTCGACAGAAAATCATCTCCCAATCTCTTCATACCATGCACTGTCCTCCCTCCCCCACTGCATCTAGTTCACTCTCTGTCTTTGAATTAGTTACAGAAGAAGAAGTAATCAGGCTCCTTGCATCTTCTCGCCCAACCACTTGCACTAGTGACCCCATTCCGTCACATCTCCTCCAGTCCCTTTTCCCGGCTGTCACCTCTCACCTAACAAAAATATTCAACCTTTCACTTCCGGTATTTTACCATCCTCATTTAAGCATGCCATCATACATCCATTACTTAAAAAACCATCCCTTGATCAAAACTGTGCCGCTAATTATAGACCTGTCTCTAATCTTCCCTTCATCTCTAAACTCCTCGAGCGCCTGGTCCACTCCCGTCTTACCCGCTATCTCTCAGATAACTCTCTTCTCGACCCTCTTCAATCTGAACGTGTGCACATACCCTAACACTCTACTGAAACTGCCCTCACTAAAGTCTCTAATGACCTACTAACAGCTAAATCTAATGGTCACTACTCCATGCTAATTCTCTTGGATCTCTCCGCAGCATTCGACACTGTGGATCAGCTACTCCTCACTATGCTCCGCTCCATCAGCCTCAAGGACACCGTTCTCTCCTGGTTCTCCTCCTATCTCTCTGACCGCTCCTTCACTGCCTTCTTTTGCTGGTTCCTCCTCCTCTCACCTTCCCCTTACTGTTGGGGTTCCTCAAGGATCAGTCCTAGGCCCCCTCCTCTTCTCTTTGTATACTGCCCCTATTGGACAAACAATCAGTAGATTTGGTTTCCAGTACCATCTCTATGCTGATGACACCCAATTATACACCACTTCTCCTGTTATCACGCCAACCTTTTTAGTAAACATCAGTGATTGTCTTACCGCTGTCTCTAACATTATGTCCTCCCTCTATCTGAAACTGAACCTGTCAAAAACTGAACTCCTCGTGTTTTCTCCCTTTGCCTGACATTTTCATCTCCATGTGCGGTTCCACCATTACTTCAAAGCAACATGCCCGCTGCCTTGGGATCATACTTGATTCCGAGCTTTCATTCACCCCCCACATCAGATCACTGGCTCGCTCTTCTTATCTGCATCTCAAACATTTCTAGAATTCGCCCTTTGCTTACTTTCGACTCTGCAAAAACTCTTACGGTTTCACTTATTCATTCTCGTCTGGACTATTGTAACTCTCTACTAAATCGGCCTCCCTCTCACCAAACTCTCCCGCTTCCAATCTGTCCTGAATGCTGCAGCCAGGATCATATTCCTCACCAACCGTTACACCGATGCCTCTACCTTGTGCCAGTCATTACACTGGCTACCCATCCACTCCAGAATCCAGTACAAAACTACTACCCTCATCCACAAAGCACTCCATGGCTCAGCACCACCCTACATCTCCTCTCTGGTCTCAGCCTACCACCCTACCCGTGCCCTCCGCTCAGCTAATGACCTCAGGTTAGCATCCTCAATAATCAGAACCTCCCACTCCCGTCTCCAAGACTTTACACGTGCTGCGCCGATTCTTTGGAATGCACTACCTAGGTTAATACGATTAATCCCCAATCCTCAGTTTTAAGCGTGCCCTAAAAACTCATTTGTTCAGATTGGCCTACCGCCTCAACGCATTAACCTAACTATCCCTGTGTGGCCCATAAGAAAAAAAAAAAAACATAATTGAGTTCCTCGCATCATGTTCTCATACACTTTATGCAGCAAACAGCCCTCTGTGTCTATACTGCTACATACTTAGGCAGTTAACTGGTTCATGCAGCTTTACATGAACACCTGAGCCTTACACTATGGCTGGTCCGACTAACTAAAGCAATTGTTTGTAAGCTTGTGAGCAGGGTCCACATTCCTCTTGGTATCTATTTTGAACTGTGATTTCTGTTATGCTGTAATGTCTATTGTCTGTACAAGTCCCCTTTATAATTTGTAAAGTGCTGCGGAATATGTTGGCGCTATATATATATATATATATATATATATATATATATATATATATATATATATATATATATATATATATATATATATATATATATATACACATATACATATATACATACATATACATACATATACATACACACACATATATATATACAAGAATCAGGGTATTCAATAGCAACATCACTGAAACAGAGTCTATATTAATCTGTTGCTTCTATAGGGGATTAAATTCAAACCAAGCCGTACAGCAGCATATGAGAAGAGGTGTGGAAACCACATAAAACGACCAAAACTGGAAACTCAATTCTATAAATAATTTTATTGAACATATAAAATATTGCACATAGAAAAAATCAGGACATAAATGGTACAAAGTGGGACCATGTTACGAGACACCGCACAGAGGTGTAATTGTGTCAGCGGACGGAGAGACACAGACTCCTAATAATAAAAGATGGCCGTACAGAGGAGAGGACACCAGAGTATGGATATCAATCCTAAGGGTATGGGGCATAAAATAATACTAAACCCTAGTCCTAGAATGTGGGCACTACAATCTGCTAATAAATATAATGTATACCACATAGGGTTTAATGCAATAAGTATCTGTAGCCCAACGACACATACACATCCCTAGGAAAACCAAGTGGGGAAGACAATAAAGGTGCACCATACACCTAACCTAACTAGTTCCCCCCATAGTCAAGGTTGACAAAATATAATGAGAGTCTAACTGTAACTCCATGGGCTAGCGGCCGCTCAGCCCATATATATATTACCTCTCAAGAAAGGGGGGGAAAAGTACTCCGGTGTCCCTGGGTCCGGTCCGCTGGTCACCCAACGCGCGTTTCGGAGCCCGCAAGCTCCTTCGTCAGGGGGCGTACCATGGTCCCACTTTGTACCATTTATGTCCTGATTTTTTCTATGTGCAATATTTTATATGTTCAATAAAATTATTTATAGAATTGAATTTCCAGTTTTGGTCGTTTTATGTGGTTTCCACACCTCTTCACATATATATATATATACATACAGTTAGGTCCATATATATTTGGACAGAGACAACATTTTTCTAATTTTGGTTATAGACATTACCACAATGAATTTTAAACTAAACAATTCCGCTGCAGTTGAAGTTCAGACTTTCAGCTTTCATTTGAGGGTATCCACATTAAAATTGGATGAAGGGTTTAGGAGTTTCAGCTCCTTAACATGTGCCACCCTGTTTTTAAAAGGACCAAAAGTAATTGGACAGATTCAATAATTTTTAAATAAAATGCTCATTTTTAGTACTTGGTTGAAAACCCTTTGTTGGCAATGACTGCCTGAAGTCTTGAACTCATGAACATCACCGGATGCTGTGTGTCCTCCTTTTTGATGCTCTACCAGGCCTTCACTGCGGTGGTTTTCAGTTGCTGTTTGTTTGTGGGCCTTTCTGTCTGAAGTTTAGTCTTTGACAAGTGAAATGCATGCTCAATTGGGTTGAGATCAGGTGACTGACTTGGCCATTCAAAAATATTCCACTTCTTTGCTTTAATAAACTCCTGGGTTGCTTTGGCTTTATGTTTTGGGTCATTGTCCATCTGTAGTATGAAACGACGACCAATCAGTTTGGCTCCATTAGGCTAGATCTGAGCACACAGTATGGCTCTGAATTCCTCAGAATTAATTCGGCTGCTTCTGTCCTGTCTCACATCATCAATAAACACTAGTGACCCAGTGCCACTGGCAGCCATGCATGCCCAAGCCATCACACTGCCTCCGCCATGTTTTACAGAAGATGTGGTATGCTTTGGATCATGAGCTGTACCACGCCTTCGCCATACTGTTCTCTTTCCATCATTCTGGTAGAGGTTGATTTTGGCTTCATCTGTCCAAAGAATGTTCTTCCAGAACTGTGCTGGCTTTTTTAGATGCTTTTTAGCAAAGTCCAGTCTAGCGTTTTTATTCTTGATGCTTTAGAGTGGCTTGCACCGTGCAGTGAACCCTCTGTATTTACTTTCATGCAGTCTTCTCTTTATGGTAGATTTGGATATTGATATGCCGACGTCCTGGAGAGTGTTGTTCACTTGGTTGGCTGTTGTGAAGGGGTTTCTCTTCACCATGGAGATAATTCTGCGATCATCCACCACTGTTGTGTTCCGTGGGCGCCCAGGTCTTTTTGCATTGATGAGTTCAACAGTGCTTTCTTTCTTTCTCAGGATATACCAAACTGTAGATTTTGCCACTCCTAATATTGTAGCAATTTCTCGGAAGGGTTTTTTCTGTTTTCGCAGCGTAAGGATGGCTTGTTTCACCTGCATGGAGAGCTCCTTTGACCGCATGTTTACTTCACAGCAAAACCTTCCAAATGCAAGAATCACACCTCAAATCAACTCCAGGCCTTTTATCTGCTTAATTGAGAATGACATAGCGAAGGGATTGCCCACACCTGTCCATGAAATAGCCTTGGAGTCAATTGTCCAATTACTTTTGGTCCCTTTAAAAACAGGGTGGCACATGTTAAGGAGCTGAAATTCCTAAACCCTTCATCCAATTTTAATAAGGATACCCTCAAATGAAAGCTGTAAGTCTGATCTTCAACTGCATCTGAATTGTTTTGTTTAAAATTCATTGTGGTAATGTCTATAACCAAAATTAGAAAAATGTTGTCTCTGTCCAAATATATATGGACCTAACTGTATATATATATATATATATATATATATATATATATATATATATATATATATATATATATATATATACATATACAGTGGGGCAAAAAAGTATTTAGTCAGTCAGCAATAGTGCAAGTTCCCCCACTTAAAAAGATGAGAGGCGTCTGTAATTTACATCATAGGTAGACCTCAACTATGGGAGACAAACTGAGAAAAAAAAATCCAGAAAATCACATTGTCTGTTTTTTTATCATTTTTTTTGCATATTATGGTGGAAAATAAGTATTTGGTCAGAAACAAACAATCAAGATTTCTGGCTCTCACAGACCTGTAACTTCTTCTTTAAGAGTCTCCTCTTTCCTCCACTCATTACCTGTAGTAATGGCACCTGTTTAAACTTGTTATCAGTATAAAAAGACACCTGTGCACACCCTCAAACAGTCTGACTCCAAACTCCACTATGGTGAAGACCAAAGAGCTGTCAAAGGACACCAGAAACAAAATTGTAGCCCTGCACCAGGCTGGGAAGACTGAATCTGCAATAGCCAACCAGCTTGGAGTGAAGAAATCAACAGTGGGAGCAATAATTAGAAAATGGAAGACATACAAGACCACTGATAATCTCCCTCGATCTGGGGCTCCATGCAAAATCCCACCCCGTGGGGTCAGAATGATCACAAGAACGGTGAGCAAAAATCCCAGAACCACGCGGGGGGACCTAGTGAATGAACTGCAGAGAGCTGGGACCAATGTAACAAGGCCTACCATAAGTAACACACTACGCCACCATGGACTCAGATCCTGCAGTGCCAGACGTGTCCCACTGCTTAAGCCAGTACATGTCCGGGCCCGTCTGAAGTTTGCTAGAGAGCATTTGGATGATCCAGAGGAGTTTTGGGAGAATGTCCTATGGTCTGATGAAACCAAACTGGAATTGTTTGGTAGAAACACAACTTGTCGTGTTTGGAGGAAAAAGAATACTGAGTTGCATCCATCAAACACCATACCTACTGTAAAGCATGGTGGTGGAAACATCATGCTTTGGGGCTGTTTCTCTGCAAAGGGGCCAGGACGACTGATTCGGGTACATGAAAGCATGAATGGGGCCATGTATCGTGAGATTTTGAGTGCAAACCTCCTTCCATCAGCAAGGGCATTGAAGATGAAACGTGGCTGGGTCTTTCAACATGACAATGATCCAAAGCACACCGCCAGGGCAACGAAGGAGTGGCTTCGTAAGAAGCATTTCAAGGTCCTGGAGTGGCCTAGCCAGTCTCCAGATCTCAACCCGATAGAAAACCTTTGGAGGGAGTTGAAAGTCCGTGTTGCCAAGCGAAAAGCCAAAAACATCACTGCTCTAGAGGAGATCTGCATGGAGGAATGGGCCAACATACCAACAACAGTGTGTGGCAACCTTGTGAAGACTTACAGAAAACGTTTGACCTCTGTCATTGCCAACAAAGGATATATTACAAAGTATTGAGATGAAATTTTGTTTCTGACCAAATACTTATTTTCCACCATAATATGCAAATAAAATGTTAAAAAAACAGACAATGTGATTTTCTGGATTTTTTTTTTTCAGTTTGTCTCCCATAGTTGAGGTCTACCTATGATGTAAATTACAGACGCATCTCATCTTTTTAAGTGGTGGAACTTGCACTATTGCTGACTGACTAAATACTTTTTTGCCCCACTGTATATATATATTTATTTATACAATGACGGTTCTATGTATTTATTCGTTGGTTTGGTTTAATGATCCTTTGCTGGAACACTGCATTGGATGAAAAAAATAAAGAAACATTTTACAAAAATATAGACTTTGCGTGCTTACCACTGCAGCAGCAGGAGGTGATGCAACGCGCTGAGGCTCGGAGGTAGTTCAGCTCTTTTTAGTTGGAACCTTCAATTTAAAAAATATATATATATATATATATATATATATATATATATATATATATATATATATATATATATATATATATATATATATATATATATATATATAGTTACAATTAGTTACGATTCATATCGCTATTTATGTCAAGAAGGCAACACTTTTGCATTTACCTTTTTGCTCGGTTTATTTTTGAGAGATGGTGTGGTTTTCTTCTTTGGCTCTGAAGACGAGTCAGATAAAGCCTAAAATATAAACAGACACATGATTACACTGTGCAGAATACCACACTGACTGAGCGGAGCTATAATGTAAAGAAGGATTTCACATAAAATTCACATGAAACCCCTCAGTACAATAGAGTGCCATTTAACTTTTTATTTAAAGATTTCATGACTATACCGTTTCAGAGGAGGGGGTGGCAGACATGCTGCTGTGGTTAGATCCCTCAGCATCCGACATCTGTGTACGTACAAAACTATATATTTAGTCCACATACATTGGCAACAACATAATTCACACAAAATATGTATATACATATATAAAAATAGTACTTACATTGGCTCCAGTAGTAGGTCACACAGTGTAGTGTTTGCAGACTGTAGGCTCCAAAATGGCTGAAATCACATTTCCTGTCACTTGAGGTGATGATATCATGGGTACATAACCATAGCAGGCCCTCATGAACGCAATCCAACGCAGGGCTAAAATTTGTAAAAATTGGTAGAATTGCGTTTACCTGCGTTTGCAATAGAGTTCTATGTCAGAACTAACACTTCTGTTAACTGTGAGTTCGCCGTACCGGACCCGAAAACGTGGTTGCCCGCGTTCGAAGGTGCATCACATACCAACGGACCATTGCAAACGCATGCCGATTTTACATTAATCAAAGTCTATGAGTGCGTTAACGTGTCTGTTACTTTGCGTTACTGCTGCTTACAAACAGATCCGTTAAACGGATCGCCCTATCGCAATGCAAACCTAGCATTAATCACACGCTGTTAGTTCAGCAGTGAAATTAGAACTAACAGTACAGCAGGAATAACAGTACAGCAGAGGTGAACTTTGTCTCATTGCAAACACATTTCTAGCAGCAGTTATCCACTCATAGTTCTCTGCTGCTAATTATAACCAGCCCACAGCATACCCAGATGTCAATTGTTACTGAAGTCAGCAACAGCTAGAGCTTACTGGGAGTGCTACAGCTTATCTATTTAAACACAGCTGTCAATCACAGAGTGGCATTTAAATTAGGTAACTGCAAGTGCGTGCAGCGGCTCACAAGTCTCCCATGACATGATTCTGGGGGACCTGATGGGTTGTTATGTCAGCTGGGGACAAGCAGGAGGCCTTTAACTGCCCTCCTGCCCACAAATTCACTATATTCTTTAATTGTATGTTATTGCTCTATATCAGTGTTTCTCAACTCCAGTCCTCAAGACCCACCAACAGGTCCTGTTTTCAGGATTTCCTTAGTATTGTCCAGGTGATTATTGCAGTACCTCCGACAATGATTCCATCACCTGTGCAATACTAAGGATATCCTGAAAACTTGACCTGTTGGTGGGTCTTGAGGCCTGGAGTTGAGAAACACTGCTCTATATAATATAAGCAAACAATAACAGATTCAAGTCCACTAATTGGGGACAAAAAAAAGGCTTAATTGATGGAAGTAGTAAAAAAAAGAAGAAAAAAAAAAGTTAATGGTTTTGGAAAACTGCATTCCGAACCAAGTTTTTTTGCTTTACAAAGTTTTGATTTTTTTTTTTTACCACTAAAATATAAACAGCGTTATAAATTTGGTATTGCCATATGTGTACAAACCTGAAGAACCATACTGCCAGATTTTTACCGCATAATAAACACTATAGAAACAAAACCTCAAATAACAGCTGCAGTACTTCAAATAAATTCAAGTTTAAAAGGAATCTATCAGCAGAATAAACCCTCCTAACCCCTCTATACAGGCATGTAGATCATAGAAAGCTGAATTAAAAAAAATGCGTTGATATGTGCGATTTAAAGTCTTATTCTAGAGAAAGGCACATTTTTCTTATATGGGAATGAGATTTTCAGGACTATGGGCCAGACTCTGATCAGCATGAGACTCTGCCTCCAGGGATTATTTTAACTAAAAGGGGGTGTTACCCAGGGCTGTAGAGTTGGTAAGTCAAACCTACTGACTCATCAATTTCTCTGACTGACTTCCAACTCCCTAAGGCCGAGTTCACATTGCATTGACAGCAGCCCGTTCAACACATACGGTAACGGGCCACTGTAAACTCAAGTGCCGGTCATGCAGCACGCTAGCGCAGATAGAGCATCTGCTAGCTCCATCTGCGCTAGCGGTGACGGACCCGGAAACGCTGCAGCCCGCGTCTCAGGGTCTGTCACTCAATGATGGCACATCGCTAGCGCACGTCCATTGTGAGCGTGCACTAGCGATGCGTCTGACATTGTATTCAATGGCGCCGTTAGACGGACTGCTTTACACCGCGGTGTAACGTAGTCCGTCTAACGGACACATAGAACGCAATGTGAACCCAGCCTCATACATGACTCATGTTTAAGTGATACGTTTACTGTAGTAAAATGGTAACATCAGGCTTTTAATCACCATCATGATACAATAATCAAGCTATGTAGCTAGAACATAAAATATTTATTGGAATACAACTTTAGAACACAATTTTTTAAATAAATTGTAAATACACAGAACACTATACAGTAAGTGGGAAAAACTGTTTTCCGCAACAACAAAAAAACAAACAAACAAAAAAAAATACTGATTAACATTTGTGCAGGCTATGAATTTGTTCTGAGAAATTGTATCGCCTCCATCAAATCCTCCTCCATAGATGATCTCAAATCTGATCTAATTATCTTAAGGCTATAGAACAACCTCTCTACACTAACTTGGTTTGGTGGCAAAGCGGTATCCACATGGCCAACGTCTCACAATTTCAGGGTGTAAAGGAATTGCCTCGTGCACAGTCAGTTTTAATCAACAGTTGATCTCTTCTACTTCTCTGAAAGCAAGTGAAAAATTTTGCTGAAATATGGGCAGTTTGCTGCGACAACGCTTTGCCTGCTCCAGGTCGTCCAAATACTTTTCAAAATTGTCTACAACAAAGGGTTTCAGCTCAAGAAAACGCGCAATCATTAAATAGGTGCTGCCCCACCAAGTGGCTTGATTCACAATTTCTCCTTTTCCAGTACGTCTCTTCAAAACAGAATCAATTTTAGGCCGGTTTCACACGTCAGTGGCTCCGGTACGTGAGGTGACAGTTTCCTCACGTACCGGAGCCACTGACACACGTAGACACATAAAAATCAATGCATCTGTTCAGATGTCATTGATTTTTGCGGACTGTGTCTCCGTGTGCCAAACACGGAGACATGTCAGTGTTCGTGGGAGCGCACATATTACATGGACCCATTAAAGTCAATGGGTCCGTGTAAAACACGTACCACACATTGTCCGTGTGCTGTGCAGGAGACAGCGCTACATTAAGCGCTGTCCCCCCCACTGGTGCTGAAGCCGCGATTCAGATCTTCCCCGCAGCAGCGTTTGCTGCAGGGAAGATATGAATAATAGTGTTTAAAATAAAGATCTATCTGCCCAACGCCCAACGCCCTCCCACCCCCTGTGCACCCCTCCGCTGTTCTGAAAATACTCACCCGGCTCGCTCCCTCGCCGGCGCGGCTTCCTCTTCTGGCCGCATCTTCTCCTGTATGGGGTCACGTGGGGCCGCAGATTACAGTAATGAATATGCGGCTCCACCTCCCATAGGAGAAGATGCGGCCAGAACAGGAAGCACCAACAGCCAACGAGGGAGCCAGGTGAGTATTTTCAGAACAGCGGGGGGGGGGGGGGGGGGAAAGCACAGGGGGCAGATAGATCTTTATTTTAAACACTATTATTCATATCTTCTTTGCAGCAAACGCTGCCGGGGACAGCGCTAAACTTTAGCGCTGTCCGGCACGGTGCGTGTGGTACCCAGTGCCGCACGTGTGCCACACTGATGTACCACAGAAACGCACCGGCACACGGATAATTCCATTACCGATTTTTCCGGTACCGGAATTATCTGGACGTGTGAGACTGGCCTTAGGGGGTTCTGGTAGAAATACCCAATTTTCTCACTGTGCCAGAGTTCCAGCTTGACCCTCTTGCAGACCATCTTTAAATTGCCAGCTGCAGCGCGTGCACAACACAGCGCATGTGATGAACAGCTTCAACAAGATAATCGAATTGTAAAGTATTATTTTGATGTTCTTCTGTAGCAATATCTGTTTGTTCCTCAGTTACAGGACTGTGGCCTCCCATCTCAAACATACTGAATCTGAATGTTTTTTTCTAGCTGCTGTTCACCATTATTCTCTTTCAGTTAGATTGTACTTATTGACGCAGTCATATTCAATAGCAAGAACCTGTTCTTTTTTGAGTTCATAGTCTTGCAGAACTTTTTCCACTAAAGCCTGGAGAAACTGGCTTGTGTGTTGAGCTTTAGTATCTTTTACTTCCAGTGCCTTGGTAACAATTTTCTTGTTGTCACAAACATATCAAACTTTGATAGCAAAATAGTTCGCTCTGTGACATGTGCAGGCATCCATTTTAAGAAATATAAAGTGTCTCTTGAGAGTCTAAGATCCTTCTTTTAGTTAAGGGCTTCTTCAATCACTAATTTTATAATACTTTCTCTTTCCAAAGAAACACCAAGTTTGCGGGCCATTTTTCCATTAAGAGCTGCAAAAGCTGGTCTTCCAAATAATTATAATGGTACACCGTCTTTCATAATAAGCTCAATGAACTTTTAAAAATAGCTGCTGTCATTGTTACAGTAACTGTCACTTTTTGAAAATTTCTGGGTGTAAGCGTTAAATGTCTTTTTAGATTGCGCCTACGAGAGCTTCCATTTTTATTACTGCCTGAGTATGCACTGATCTTGAGCTCACAGCATTTGTTCTTATGTGTCATACACTGACAATATTTTATTATCTTGTGTTAATGTGAAATGCTCAAATACAACTGACTTCATAGGAAGCTTCTTAGGGATTTGGAATCAGATATTTGCTCTAAAAAAAAAAAAAAAGGTATATTGTATATTTTTGCAAACATGAGCTCAGGGGAAAAGCAAAATTAAAGTAGATTTGTGGTTCTTACCGTAAAATATTTCTCGGAGCCTTCATTGGGGGACACAGGAAACCATGGGGTGTATGCTGCGGACACTAGGGAGCTGACACTTTACAAATAAGAAAGTTAGATCCTCCACCGCAGTGTACACCCCACCGAACGGGGCCAAACGGGTCAGTTAGTGTCAAAGGAGTAGGAGAAGCAATATAAACGCAATCATTAGAAAAAAAGAGTGAGTGCTGTGTCCCCCAATAAAGGCTCCGAGAAAGAAATTTTACAGTAAGAACCAAAAATCTACTTTTCTCTATCGCTTCATTGGGGACACAGGAAACCATGGGATGTCCCAAAGCAGTACCCAAGGGTGGGATGACTACAAGAACTAGTCAAAAACACAAGCAAGAGGCGAGAATCGCAGGACGGAGACTGGCCTCTGTAATATGGAGAAGACCTTACTACATAGGCGAAAAGTGACAGGAAGGCAGAAGAAAATGCAAAAATATATATCAGAGAACAACTTAGAAAGCTGCTATTAGGAACCAGAGAAAATGTTTGCGGGAGGCCGTTCGTCCAGATGCTGAGAGGAGCAAGGAAGACAAAAGATGATGATTGTCCGTAAGCAAAACAGGGAATCTGAGCATCCGAAGAAACTGTTCCCGACAGAAGGAGCGCGGAGACGCTCTTTGCAAAGTTACTAAGGAGTCCGGGAAAATTGCGAGAAAGAACGCAGGAAAAATGCCCGCCACCAGCGGTGGCCTATCCCAAGGCACATGGGAAGCCGCTAGAAATCAAAGTCAAATGAAGTGAGCACTTCCCACAGGAAAAAAAAAAAAACAAAAACCACGAAATCGAAATGAGAAGCTGGTTTCCCTGAAAGGGAAAGAGAGAAGCAGCCCAAAGGGGGTTGAGTGACAACTAGGCTCCGAAACTGACCCAAGGAAGAGACAAAAGGGCATATAAAAGGGGGATTCCTGCATAGATTGTATTTACACCTTGACTAGATGAACCAGAGTTTGGATGCTGCAAAAATTACGGGGACAGTTAAATCAATATAACAAGGAAATAGTTGTCTAGATGGCATTGGAAGGCAAAATAGTAAATGAGTAGTCAAACAAGAAGAGAGGGATACCGCCCTACTCCGAACAGGGAGAAATTAGAGGGAAAAGCCCCTGAAGAACTGAAGTGTGCCACGTCACATGTGGGAGAAGACCAGGCAAACCCCTAAAACGTTGGCCATGGGAAGGAGCACATAGCATCCAGAAGAAAATTTGACTGACGAAAGGAACAATCCTCACTAGGACGTCCTGGGCGACCCTGTCGGCCCTGGACTATTTAGGATGAGGTGAGGATTCTCGTCTGTGGACCTGCTTACCTAGGTATGAGCCACAACAACAGCAGATAACAGGGAAAATATAAATGTGAAAATACCGATAAGAAGGCGATTCTTGCCAAAAGAAAAAACCTGTTGTTGCCATGCACTTCATTGGATCCAGGCCTGGAGTAGCCTTAGTACACTGGCCGATGCTTGTGCAGAGTAAGATCCAATTCCTGTCAGAGGGGGAACTTGTCCCTGCAAGGTTCGGAAACCCAATCCCCGAGTTGATAGAATCTTGTGCTCAGGGCTTTATCCGGTCTCTGTAAGAAAGAAGTAAGTACTGACAAACATAAGGAGCTAGGGTATTGAGATAGCTTAAAGATCTCTAGGATTGTACAGTGAGCAGTCATGAGAATATGTGGAAATATATACTTTTTTTTCAAATACATTTTCAAACACCTCCCATTTCCACCCAACAAGGCAGTTCACCTTGCTTAGCACTTCCATCATTAAAACAATAGAATAACTAATCCCTCAGCCAATAATGTAAGCCACATTTTGCATTGCCTTTGATTAGGAACCTTAATTCACTCCACTTCTATAATACCCCTATCCCCTGGCAATCCACGGAGACCACAATTTATTTAACATTTCAATTTTCCCTCTCTTCTTATAAAACCCCTTTTCCAGTGTCAGGCCCTGCTTCACATACTGGGGGAACTCTCCTTTTGACGGCGGTTCTTCCCTAATCCAATTTCGAGCTATTACCTTCCTAGCCATGTATAACAATCTGGCAATAGCCATCTTAAGTTTGTTATCTACTCCAATCTCATCCACGCATCCCAACAAGCACACAATTGGATCCCTAGGCACCGTGCATCCATACGCACCTTCCATATGACTCAAAACTACCAAGCGAAAGGCAGCCAGTCTCGGACACGTCCACATCATATGAAATATATCAGCATCTGTAGATTTACACCTCGGGCATTCAGAATCATCACGCAAACCTGCCTTATATAGTACCACAGGAGACTTATAAACCCTGTGTATCACATAGAGCTGTGACGGTCTATACGGTTCGCTCAGTGACAGTCTTGGGACCCATTCTAGCACCGACTCCCAAGTCTCGTTATCCAGTGGACCCAGATCCCTCTCCCACTTAGCTCTTGCCATTATTGGAAACCCCAATAGGAAAGTATATAACAGATCTTTATACAAAGTAGATATAACCCCCCCCCCCCAGTAGTCCCTTCATTACACACATACTCCAGCACTATATCCCTTTGAATTCTAATACCTCCGTTCCTATTCTAAGCGCCAAAAGCATGCCTCATCCGCAAATACGGATACTCCCCTGCAGTCTCAAGACCAAATTCCGCCTGCAATTGGGAAAATGATTTCAACTCACCTCGCTCAATTATTTGGTACACGTACTGAATCCCTTTGGCCTGCCATTCTGTCAGTACCCCCAGTGCCTCAAACTCCTGTAAATTATTGTTATGCCACAGCGGCGAGAATATAGTCAAGTCCGTTATCCCACGTATATGTCTCAGCCTACCCCACAGCCTGCGTATCATCAACACAGTCGGGTATAATTTCCCCAGAGCCCCTAGGGATGCATCCTCCAAACATTGTACTACTGGCCTTCTTTTTGTCACCACTTCCATCAACCGCTGTACCGCTCCAGATGACCCTTCATGCGCCCAGCCCTTTAGATGCTGACTCTGGGCTGCAAGAAAATATATTTCAGGGTTAGGCAGTGCCAGGCCCCCATCTTCCTTCGGTCGCTGAAGTGTCTCCAGTTTGATACGCGGATATTGTCTCCCCCATATTAAATTCCTAAACAGAGAGTTACACAGAGAGAGCGGACACCCCTGCCTCGTCCCCCTAGCCAGTTGTATGGTCCGTGATAACTCCCCGTTCACCCTAACCCTGGCCATCGCGTACATCAGTCGAATCCAGGATATGAACTGCGGTCCAAACCCCATACTCCGTAACACCTGCCAGAGATACCCCCACTACACACTATCGAACGCCTTATGGGATCTGAGTTGCAAATTCATATACAGCCTTCGTAAGTTAATCGCAGTGGACCTATCAGGCATAAAGCCAGACTGGTCTGAGTGCACCAGGCTGGAAATGACACTTGTCAACCTCATCGCCAACACCTTAGCCAGGAGTTTAACGTCTATAGTAAGCAGGGAGATTGGCCGATATGAATCCGGCTGTCTCAAGTCCTTCCCCTCCTTAGGAATCACCACTATTATGGCTTCTCGCATAGATGCCGGCAGACTTCCTCCATTCCTAGCCTCCTCCAGAACCGCCTTTAATCAGCACTTCCCCCAAGTTTTTATAAATTTCGGCAGGAAATCCATCTACACCAGGCGCCTTTCCATTAGCCATAGATTGCAATGCCCGACCCAACTCCTCCTCTGTGATGGGAGCCTCCAAACCCTCTTTATCTATGTCACTCAGCTTTGGGAGCGCCACCGTGTCCTCCATCGACCCATCCACCCGAGAGGAATATAAGTCCGCATAAAAAATCTGCAAAAACCTCCAAAATCTCTGAAGTCCCAGAGACAGCCATACCGCTCCCCGACACCAGAGAATGAACAAAGGAAGTATTTCTCTGGGCAGAAGCCACCAGCGACAGCAAAGGACCCACAGATTCGCCCTCCTGGTAATAAGCCAGATTCATGAATTCCCTCTTCCTTTCAGCCTTACCCAGCAAAACCGCTTCCAACTGATTCTGAGCTGCCTTTAACCTCCTCCCAGACTCCAGAGTACCCGTTATCATCTCGTCTTCAGCTATCCTCAGCCCATCAATCGCCGACTTCTCTGCCTCTCTCGATTTCCGCTTACATCTGCTAATATCCCTAAACAGCAGCTCTCTTAAGTACGCCTTCATGGCTTCCCACACAGTAAGAACGTCTACACTTCCCTCATTTATCTAAAAAAATTCCACCAACTCCTGCTTTATCTTTTCCAAGTCTATACTATGTAGCCAATTAGGGTTAATTTTCCACTCCGTCCTGCTCCCGGTCCGTGTCCCCACCGGCCGAAATTCCACTTCAACTGGACTATGGTCTGAGAGAGCCCTAGGCAAATATCTCACCTCCCCTACCATCGTATCCATCAAACGCTTACCCAGCGCCAAATCGATCCTAGACAAAGTACCATGAGCTGGCGAGTAACACGAATACCTCCTGTCCCCGATATGTCTAACTCTCCATAAATCAATCATACCTACTTCCCGAACATAGGTCCCAAACATAGTGATATGGCCCACTGTCCTATTCTGGGGGGTTTTGTTTTTATCCCAAAAGTCATCACATATATTATTAAGATCGCCAATAATTAGTAATGGTAACGGACTCCAACGCTCTACCCTCTCCAGCACCTCTCTTATCTTCTTGCTTGAGTATGGGGGCGTTATATACATTGCCGCTATACACATCAACACTCCATTAATCTTACATTTCACCACCACATACTGACCATCCACATCCTCCTTTATCGCTACCTCCTCATACTGCACCCCTGCAGGTATTAACACAGACACACCCCTAGAGTATGTAGAGAAAGTAGAATGATACGCCCTCTGTATCCATCGCCTATTCAATACATTCACCCTCTCGCGCACTAAATGTGTCTCCAGCAGACATATCAGAGACCTTCTGTTCTCGAACATACTGCAACCCTGCCGCCCGCCGTGTTTTATCGACCAAACCTCTCACATTCCAACACAACATTTTAATACAATCTCCCATCATGTGGCTCATCATTCCTCATAGTATCCAATTTCCCAAGTATGAGCTGTCCCAACCCTCCCGCCCCCTCCCAACTTGCCCCCCCAATGTAACGCATTCTTCCTCTCATCAAGAGTGGGGCTCCACTGCCCACTGCGAACACTCTCCCTCACTTAACCCTCTCCGTTCGCGTCCCGCTGCCATAGCAATCATAATTTCCCCTCATCTTTTCACTTTATTGTATCTTAACATTTCAACTTATATGAACATATAAAGAAAGTACCAAACCAATTTACAGTACCCGGCATAGCCCTCCTCCCCCATACTTAGTAGACGGTACTGTCCCCTCCGGCCAGTCCCTCAATATGGCCCAGCAAAACCCTCAGCAGTTGCTCAACTCTTTAACCAATGTTAACAAGCGCAGAACCCTCTGCCAGCGACAGAGAAAACAATTCCCAAGCAGATCTCGCCGAAATGTCTTTCGCCCATTCCCTTAAGCTTTTTCTCATTAGTATCCAGCCACTGGGTAGCATCCTCCGGTGTCAGGAAAAAGTGGGTCTTCTTAAAAGCCACGAGTCTAAGCTTTGCGGGAAACATCACTGAATACTGCACTCCCAGCTCCCTCAGTCGTCGCTTGACTCCAGTAAAAACTTCGTCCGCTGCTTCTGAACAGCAGCGGAATAATCCGGATAAATGGCGATTTTTTGACCTCCAGCCGTCAGATCCTCCATCTCTCTATCCTTTCTAAGGATAATATCTCTGTTCCTGTAGTTCAGTATTTTGGCAAGCATGGTACGGGGATTCGCTCCTGGGGCGGGGGGCTACGGTGGGACCCTATGAGCCCGTTCAACAGCAAAAACTTTAGTCAACACTGTGCCCCCAATTTTCTCCAGCAGCCAGCTTTCAACAAATTCTGTGGGATTTCTCTCCTCAGTCTTTTCAGGCAGCCCCACTATACGTATGTTATTCCTTCTGGATCTATTTTCCAGATCCTCATTTTTGGCTGCGAGCTCGGCTATTGCTTGGGCGATCTTCTTCTCAGCTTTATGTGATCTTCTGCCGTGCTCACCCTCTCCTCCACCACTCCTATACGTTTGTCCATTTTTTGTAGGGCCGCATTAATCTGTGCCGTGTCCCCTTTAACCTCCTGAATCTGCTGGGCTAGGGAATTCAGGGTTGCTGACATGAGGAGATCAGGGTGATAACATCCCTAAGGGTCGGCTCCTCTTCCAGCAGTATGCATTCAGGTCCCCCACTAGCCCCCGCCATGCTGCCTATCTCCTTCCCCCTCTGTACCTCATGCTGCTCAGCCATGCCTGCCTCCTCCACCTCCTTGTCAGCTCCAGCTCCGGATCCTTGTTCTGCGTCTGCAGCTTCCACCCTGGCATACTGCTGCAGCTTCGCCGCCACCTCCATGCGTCGCTGACATGCTGCATTCTCCCTGTCAGCGTCTTCTCTGACCTCGGCGCAATCTTGGCCGGCTCCTGCATCGCCGGTACCCGCGTCTTTCTGCCGCCTCCTGGTCATTGCTGCCGAGTCCGGTACCGCCGCTCAGCACCGCTGTGCTCTCCGGACCTTCAGCCAGCCGGAATTTTGTAAGTATACCCGAAAATCGGGGTTAAATCAGGATTTTTTGTCCTTCTGGCAGCGGGAGCGCTCTTCCCTGCGTCTGCTCACATGGCCAGCTAGGACACCGTGGAATTATATACTTAACAAAAAGTGTGAAACAACTAAAAATATGTCTTATATTCTAGGTTCTTCAAAGTAGCCACCTTTTGCTTTGATGACTGCTTTGCACACTCTTGGCATTCTCTTGATGAGCTTCAAGAGGTAATCACCGGAAATAGTCTTCCAACAATCTTACCAGAGATGCTTAGCACTTGTTGGCCCTTTTGCCTTCACTCTGCGGTCCAGCTCACCCAAAACCATCTCAATTGGGTTCAGGTCTGGTGACTGGAGGCCAGGTCATCTGGCGTAGCACCCCATCACACTCCTTCTTGGTCAAATAGGCCTTACACAGCCTGGAGGTGTGTTTTGGGTCATTGTCATGTTGAAAAATAAGTGATGATCCAACTAAACGCAAACCGGATGGAACAGCATGCAGCTGCAAGGTGCTGTGGTAGCCATGCTGGTTCAGTGTGCCTTCAATTTTGAATAAATCCTTAACAGTGTCACAAGCAAAGCACCCTCACACCTCCGCCTCCATGCTTCACGGTGGGAACCAGGCATGTAGAGTCTATCCGTTCACCTTTTCTGCGCCGCACAAAGACACGGTGGACACCGTCACGACCCCCCTAGGTAAGAAGCGGTAAAGCAAAACAGCGCACGTCGGGCGAAGGATGTGACACTTTTCCTTCTATATGCTGCACAATTTTCCACCTCTAAACTCAAGTAATAATTAACAGCTTAGTGATCGGTCTTAATATATTCACATTTGCTTTGAATCCGCCACATTCACCATTTATTTCTCTGCTTGACACTCCATTGCCATCTAGTGACTACTTTTAAAATTACATAGCATTGAGTGTCTATTGCACTTTGTGAATATATAACATTTCTTATACCACACCAACGTTGATTTAATTATGATCATGGCATAAGCTGTTCTCAATAACTTATATTTCAATCAATACCTGTTGTGGGGGGACTAGCACTGTATTGTTTGGTTAAGTTCATTTCTCCTGGGTAAAGGACTGAAAAGGGCATTAATGAGACATTTTTATGTCCACCCATTCCAGCAAGTCCACATGATCCTTTTAGGGGAATACTTTCCAAGTGCAGACATATCATAAAAATATATAAAAAAAAAATTTTTTACCATCCTTTATGTCACACCCTGACTTTTTTGGAGGTCCCATTTTTCCATCTTCCTGTCTTTTTATATAAATGTTGTTTTAAATATTGTCTAAATAAAAGAATTTTTATTTACTTTCTCATTCGTCACCTCATACCTTATTAGGTAACTCATGTAAGCATTTATGATAGTCCATATCTTGTGCTTTTGAGTTTTTTGGTACTTATAATGAATAAAGATTGAGAAGTATAGTTGCTCTTCATTTTCTATGGATTTAAGTAGAGGATGAGTGTGGATAGCCCTTTTTTTCTTCTTATACACCTTAGCCTTAATGAGTATGGATGATGGATCTCGCATAGATGAGTGATCTCCTTTGTTGTGAGGTGCTTGTATTTTTTGGCTGGGTGTTTTTTTTGTGACTGGGTTGCGCCTGCGTTGTATGACAGAGTTTCCTAGGTGACTCGGTCAGATTGCGGTCACGTGGTGTCACTGGCTTGTGATGTGGGCGTTGGATGTGTGGACGATGCCTCTTCCGATGAAACTGCGCGCCTGCATTGTGGCTGCAACGTGACGTGATCTGGCTATTTGTCCCGGTGGGAGGCGCTGGCAGGTGACGTATGAGCAGCACTCGGCTTTAGCAGCACGGAAAGGATTGGCGAGTGTGTATATGCTGAATCGAGAAATGATCATGGATAGGTGGTTTATCCCCTTTGGTGCTTTTTCTTTAACAAATTTGATTGGGCTGTTTTTATGACATCTTGGAATAATTAATATATGACCCCAGTGAATGGGTGAAGATTTCCATGGGAAAGAAGATGCATTGATTCCATTTGTTATTAATGTGATGAACTAGATGTTGATTTTTGTTGCATGTAAGGTTTTTAAGATTATATGCATTAGGATTAAGCATATTGTGAATGATATTGATTTTTTTTTTACAGTGTCTTGCGAAAGTATTTAGCTCCCTGGAACTTTTCAACCTTTTCCCACATATTATGCTTCAATCAAAGATACCAAATGTTAATTTTTGGTGAAGAATCAAACAACAAGTGCACACCCCACTTTTCAGTTTTTGAATTTCTACAAAAATTTAAAACTACCAATAAATTTTGTTCAACTTCACAACTGTGTCCCACTTGTTGATTCTTCAAACAAAGATCCCAAATGTAAATTTTTGGTGAAGCATGATATGTGGGAAAAGGTTGAAAAGTTCCAGGGAGCTAAATACTTTTGCAAGGTACTGTATATCGGATGTCTGTTATTTGATAAGTATTGTAAATATTTTCTATGTGGGCTGTGGCTTGATGGTGATTGATGCATTCACACTATTTAAGCAGGTCCTTTTACACTGTTTTGTATACTTGACAAAGACCTATTGGTGGTCGAAACGTCATTTGCATTATGGCTGAATAAAGTCCCTTTCTACTACTACACCTAGTTGGATAGCTGTTCATACACTTTTTTGATAGTCTGGGCTATCCAAGAGGGTTCCTTGGACTTGAAACTGGCGGCCCAAATCAATGAGTGCCATCAGCCTTTCTTTATGTATTGCACGGAGCCACAGCAGACCATACTGTAGGAAACAGACTTGTCTCAGCAGGAAGTCGGTCCTAAACACTGCAGTAGTGAATGGGAAGCAGCTCAACTCTCTGCCTACAGCAGGGTAATGTTGGCATCAGGAGAGGGTTGCGGGAAGATGCAGAAGGAGCCCGTGTTGCCTGGAGAAAACGCCACCTTCCGGGTCCAAGTGCCAGCAGATGGCAACCATAGGGAGGCGGACTTTCATATAAAAAAAAAGGGCGTGCACCTTCCATGCCACTGAGTGAGGAAGAGGGGCGTACCTTCGACAGCCAGGAGAAGATCCCACTCCAAAAAACCCAGGAAGGAGGGGGGGGGGGGGGGGGGCGGAGCTAATCGCTGCGACAAGGCCACACAGAAGCCGGGGCCTTAAAAGTGAATGAGGCTAACCAGACAGGGGGGCATGGCACGGAGCCTAAAAATGCAGCGGAAAAAAAACCCGCTGTGCCCACTAATCCTGCTCACGCAGCTCCCACACAGGCATCTGCGGACCAAAAGGTCTAAACTACCCCTATGGGACCGTGCTACAAGGAAATCCCAGAGGTATAAGACTATTCTAACCCTCAGACTATGAAAAAAGGGACAGGCGGGAGGACCTTAACTTCTCAGCACTTCAGGAAAGACGGAAGGAAAAGAAAGTAACTCACCATTCCTGATATCTAAGAATGTTCCTGATTACGTCTGAGCCTCCTGAGGTTGTGGGATGTCCATGCCTCCTGAAACACACAGGCTCTGGTAGGCGAGTGGGTAGGAGACGGAGGGTCAGGACCGATAATCGAATTGCCTAAACACACTGTGTTAGGAGTGGACTTCACCTGACGAAGCTGCATCCTGCAGCGATACGCGTGGGGCTCTCCCCACACTACTTGGGTTCCGGGACTATTTCCCCTATTTTTTGACTCCTTGACAGCCGACGGTTTACGCCACGCACTGGGCGACCTTACAGGGTGATATACATATAGCCTCTTGGCCTATCCTTGTGTTATAGGCCCTCCTTTCATTTTCTCATTGTTATGGCATGTGCACCCTAAACGCTCTCCATATTACTTAACAGGCTTATCTCTCTACCGCTTCCGTAGTCCTGCTCCTTTATCAATAGGAGTCTTCTCTCATACATGCTTTTTTGGGAGTTATATTCATCTCTCATTGTTATTTAGTAGGCTTATTGGGGCCCCGTAGCTAGCATCAGCCTCTTTATCTACATAGGGGCTTTTTCTCATTATATGGTTCTCTGGGGACACCCAGAGCTTATTTACTATCTTGTCCTGTGTCTATAAGAATTAAGCCATGTTTTGAATATATGTGCGGTGCTATTTGTGACTTCTTTTTTGCACCTTAGGTCGTCTCCACATACTGATTTATTATAGGTTCAGTGGTGGATGGGTGGTGTGTATGTTTTTTGTGACACATCATTGTACCCTAGGTCATCTCTATATATTTATTCACTATAGGATCAGTGGTGTGTTGGTTGTATGTTAATATGTTTTTATTTGTGTTTTCTGTCTTTCCCAATAAATTTTGTATTTTTGTAACTTAATTGTATTCTGGGTGTGCACCCTATATGCTTAGTCTCTTTTCTTGCTGGTCTCATACATTTTGCTGCTACGCATTGAGTGGCACCCCTGACCATATTTACCTCTTTGTTATTGGTTCCTTGCCCATTGGTAGTGCGCCCTGGCTTAAATCCCTTCTCACAGGAGTTGAGGTCCTGCCTGCTAGAGTCATGAGGATATGGGGTGGCACTACACGCCGTACTCAGTCTCTATGTGGGAGTACAGTTGTGACTGTTCACACTGTATCCCTCTAGATGTAAGATCCATCTGAAAAGAAACGACGAACACTGAGGTAGATATGGGTCTTATAAAAGACCAGTGTCCACCTCCTACTGACACTAAGCTAAATTGACCAGCTTGTCCCCAGTCGGTGGGGTGTACACTGCGGAGGAGGAGGTAGCTATTTGCATAGTGTCACCCTCCTAGTGGCAGCAGAATACACCCCAGGGTTTCCTGTGTCCCCAATGAAGCGATAGAGAAAAAACATTTAGCATACATAGAAAACACACTGGATTATTAATTTATGCCCAGTTTATTGAAAGTTTAGATATGCATTAATAAGAAGTACTTGCTTTAACCCCTTTACCCCCAAGGGTGGTTTGCATGTTATGGACCGGGCCAATTTTTACAATTCTGACCACTGTCCCTTTATGAGGTTATAACTCTGGAACGCTTCAACAGATTCCAGTGATTCTGACATTGTTTTCTCATGACATATTGTACTTCATGATAGTGGTAAAATTTCTTTGATATTACCTGCGTTTATTTGTGGAAAAAAAAAAAAAAAAAAAAAAGAAATTTGGCGAAAATTTCGCAATTTTTGAACTTTGAATTTTTATGCAATTAAATCACAGAGATGTCACACAAAATACTTAATAAGTAACATTTTCCACATGTCTACTTTACATCAGCACAATTTTGGAATCAACATTTTTTTTGTTAGGGAGTTATAAGGCTGTGTGCACACGTTGCGGTTTTTTCGCGTTTTTTTCCAATAAAAACCGCAAAAAAAAAAAAAACGCATACATTAAGCATCCCATCATTTAGAATGAATTCCGCATGTTTTGTGAAAACGGCAAAAACGGCATCACGGTAAAAACCGCAGCATGTTCATTAAATTTTGCAGTATTTTTGCGGATTTCCCACTACAAAATGCATTGGGAAGTGTCTGGGAAAAACCGCGGCAAAAACGCATGCGGTTTTCTTGCGGATTTCTTGCAGAAAACGTCCAGTTTTTCTCAGGAATTTTCTGCGAGAAATCCTGAACGTGTGCACATAGCCTAAGGGTTAAAAGTTGACCAGCAATTTCTCATTTTTCCAACACCATTTTATTTTAGGAACCACATCTCATTTGAAGTCATTTTGAGGGGTCTATGATAGAAACTACCCAAGTGTGACACCATTCTAAAAACTGCACCCCTCAAGGTGCTCAAAACCACATTCAAGAAGTTTATTAACCCTTCAAGTGCTTCACAGGAATGTTTAAAAAAAAAAAAAATTAACATTTATCTTTTTTTCATGAAACAATTACTTCAGATCCAATTTGTTTTATTTTACCAAGGGTAACAGGAGAAATTGGACACCAAAAGTTGTTGTGCAATTTGTCCTGAGAACGCCGATGCCCCATATGTGGGGGTAAACCACTGTTTGGGCACATGGCAGAGCTCGGAAGGGAAGGAGCGACATTTGACTTTTTCAATGCAAAATTGGCTGGAGTTGAGATAGGGCGCCATGTCGTGTTTGGAGAGCCCCTGAAGTGCCTAAGCAGTGGAAACCCCCCCCAAAAGTGATGCCATTTTGGAAAGTAGTTCCCGTAAGGAACTTATCTAGATGTGTGGTGAGCACTTTGACCCACCAAGGGCTTCACAGAAGTTTATAATACAGAGCCGTAAAAATAAAAAACATTTTTTCCCACAAAAATTATTTTTTAGCCCCCAGTTTTGTATTTTTCCGAGGGTAACAGGAGAAATTGGACCCCAAACGTTGTTGTCCAATTTGTCCTGAGTGCGCTGCTACCCTAAATGTGGGGGGGAACCACCGTTTGGGCGCATGGGAGGGCTCGGAAGGGAAGAAGCGCCATTTGGAATGCAGACTTAGATGGAATGGTCTGTAGGCGTCACATTGCGTTTGCAGAGCCCCTAATGTACCTAAACAGTAGAAACCCCCCACAAGTGACCCCATATTGGAAACTAGACCCCCCCAAGGAACTTATCTAGATGTGTTGTGAGAACTTTGAGCCCCCAAGTATTTCACTACAGTTTATAACGCAGAGCCGTGAAAATAAAAAATAAAAAATTTCCCCCCAAATTTTTTTAGCCCCCAGTTTTGTATTTTCCCAAGGGTAACAGGAGAAATTGGACCCCAAAAGTTGTTGTCCAATTTGTCCTGAGTACACTGATACCCCATATGTTGAGGTAAACCCCTGTTTGGACACACGGGAGAGCTCGGAGGGAAGGAGCACTGTTTTACTTTTTCAACGCAGAATTGGCTGGAATTGAGATCGGATGCCATGTCGCGTTTGGAGAGCCCCTGATGTGCCTAAACAGTGGAAACCCCCCAATTATAACTGAAACCCTAATCCAAACACACCCCTAACCCTAATCCCAACAGTAACCCTAACCACACGTCTAACCCAGACACACCCCTAACCCTAATCCCAACCCTATTCCCAACTGTAAATGTAATCCAAACCCTAACTTTAGCCCCAACCCTAACTGTAGCCTTAACCCTAGCCCCAACCCTAACCCTAGCCCTAACGGGAAAATGGAAATACATTTTTTTTAAAAATTTTTATTTTTCCCTAAGGGGGTGATGAAGGGGGGTTTGATTTACTATTATAGCGGGTTATTTAGCGGATTTTTATGATTGGCAGCCGTCACACACTGAAAGACGCTTTTTATTGCAAAAAATATTTTTTTGCGTTACCACATTTTGAGAGCTATAATTTTTCCATATTTTGGTCCACAGAGTCATGTGAGGTCTTGTTTTTTGCGGGACGAGTTGACATTTTTATTGGTAACATTTTCGGGCACGTGACATTTTTTGATCGCTTTTTATTCCGATTTTTGTGAGGCAGAATGACCAAAAACCAGCTATTCATGAATTTCTTTTGGGGGAGGCGTTTATACAGTTCTGCGTTTGGTAAAACTGATAAAGTAGTTTTATTCTTCGGGTCAGTACGATTACAGCGATACCTCATTTATATCTTTTTTTACGTTTAGGCGCTTTTATACGATAAACTATTTTATAGAAAAAAATAATTATTTTTGCATCGCTTTATTCTGAGGACTATAACTCGTTTTTTGCGGGACAAGATGACGCTTTTAGCGGTACCATGGTTATTTATATCTGTCTTTTTAATCGCATGTTATTCCACTTTTTGTTCGGCGGTATGATAAAGCGTTGATTTTTTTTTTCTTACGGTGTTTACTGAAGGGGTTAACTAGTGGGACAGTTTTATAGGTTGGGTCGTTACGGACGCGGCGATACTAAATATGTGTACTTTTATTGTTTGTTTTTTTAATTTAGATAAAGAAATATTTATGGGAATATTATATTTATATTTTTTTCATTATTTAGGATTTTTTTTTTTTTTTTTTTACTATGTCCCAGGGGGGGACATCACAGCGCTTATCTGACAGTTTGCACAGCACTCAGTCAGATCACCGATCTGTCTGAGAGCACTGCAGGCTTACCAAGTGCCTGCTCCGAGCAGGCACTTGGTAAGCCACCTCCCTCCCTGCAGGACCCGGATGCCGCGACCATCTTTGATCCGGGTCTGCTACAGGGAGGGAGGTAAGGAGACCCTCGCAGCAACGCGATCACATCGTGTTGCTGCGGGGGTCTCAGGGAAGCCCGCAGGGAGCCCCCTCCCTGCGCGACGCTTCCCTATACCGCCGACACACCGCGATCATGTTTGATCGCGGTGTGCCGGGGGTTAATGTGCCGGGGGCGGTCCATGACCGCTCCTGGCACATAGCTGACACCCGGCCGCGCTCCCCCCTGAGCGCGGCCGATCGCCCTGGACGTACTATTCCATCCGTGGGAATTTAGGCCCACCCCACATGGACGGAACAGTACGTCCAATGATAGAAAAGGGTTAAAGGGTAGGTGCCATCAAAAAATTTATTTTTACAGCATTTGAAAAAAAATGTAAAGAATTAATGAACATTTTCTTTACAGAAAATTGTTTGATTATAATTCAGTGACATATGAAAAATAATTTGAAAAGGTTGCGCATTTCCACTTTTAAACACTAGGGGGAGCAGCTACTGAAATTTGACAAAAACCTAGTGCACAACTAGCTCACATTACAGCACTGCAGTAATTATGGGCAGAGTCTGCTGACATTTTGGAAGTGCATTTGAACAGCAAGGTGGATCGCTGTTAAAGGGACACTGTCACCTGAATTTGGAGGGAACAATCTTCAGCCATGGAGGCGGGGTTTTCGGGTGTTTGATTCACCCTTTCCTTACCCGCTGGCTGCAATATTGGATTGAAGTTCATTCTCTGTCCTCCATAGTGCACACCTGCGCAAGGCAAGATTGCCTTGTGCAGGCAAGTACTACGGAGGACAGAGAATGAACTTCAATCCAATATTGCAGCCAGCATGCAGCCAGCGGGTAAGGAAAGGGTGAATCAAACACCCGAAAACCCCGCCTCCATGGCTGAAGATTCTTCCCTCCAAATTCAGGTGACAGTGTCCCTTTAAGGCCGGCGTCACACACAGCGTAAAATACGGTCCGTATATTACGGCCGTAATACGCTGAAAAGTCCCGAAAAAAGTGGTCCGTAGCTCCTCCGTAGGCAGGGTGTGTCAGCGTTTTTTGCGCATGGCATCCTCCGTATGTAATCCGTATGGCATCCGTACTGCGTGGTTTTCTCGCAGGCTAGCAAAACCAACATACCGCTATAGAAGTGATCCATGTGTCCCAAAAAGAAAAGAAAATTTTATATATATATATATATATATATATATATATATATATATATGTCAGTAGACACATATATTAGAGAGAAAAGCCGGTAATTCAGTGCGGTGTACAGTAAAATCACACTGACAGCTTACAGTAGAATAGGTAGAATAAATGTGTACACATAGAATAGGTATATATATATATATATATGTCAGTGAGACACATATATGTATATATATTAATATTTATTCCAGCGCTATACAGCTTGAAAGCCGGTAATTCAATTACCGGCTTTTTCTTTCTCCTTCCTAAAACCCGACATGATTTGAGACATGGTTTACATACAGTAAACCATGTCTTCTCTCCATTTTTTTTGCAGATTCCACACTACTAATGTCAGTAGTGTGTATCTGCAAAATTTGGCCGTTCTAGCTCTTAAAATAAAGGGTTAAATGGCGGAAAAAATTGGCGTGGGCTCCCGCGCAATTTTCTCCGCCAGAGTAGTAAAGCCAGTGACTGATGGCAGATATTAATAGCCTGGAGAGGGTCCACGGTTATTGGCCCCCCCTGGCTAAAAATATCTGCCCCCAGCCACCCCAGAAAAGGCACATCTGGAAGATGCGCCTATTCTGGCACTTGGCCACTCTCTTCCCATTCCCGTGTAGCGGTGGGATATGGGGTAATGAAGGGTTAATGCCACCTTGCTATTGTAAGGGGACATTAAGCCTAATTAATAATGGAGAGGCGTCAATTATGACACCTATCCATTATTAATCCAATTGTAGTGAAGGGTTAAATAAAACACAAACACATTATTTAAAATTATTTTAATGAAATAAAAAGAATGGGTGTTGCAGTATTTTATTCAACGCCCAATCCAGTCACTGAAGACCCTCGTTCTGTGAGTAAAAAAACATAATAAACCAACAATATACTTACCCTCCGCAGATCTGTAACGTCCAACGATGTAAATCCTTCTGAAGGGGTTAAAACATTTTGCAGCAAGGAGCTGTGCTAATGCAGGCTGCTCCTCGCTGCAAAACCCCAGGGAATAAGGCTAAAAATAGATCAATGATCTATATTTAGCTTTATTTGCGGTGAGGCGCCCTCTGCTGGCTGTTCATAGATCGTGGGAAATTACCTAGAAAGCTCCCTGGCTTTCTAGGTAATTTCCCACGATCTATGAACAGCCAGCAGAGGGCGCCTCACCGCAAATAAAGCTAAATATAGATCATTGATCTATTTTTAGCCTTATTCCCTGGGGTTTTGCAGCGAGGAGCAGCCTGCATTAGCGGAACTCCTTGCTGCAAAATGTTTTAACCCCTTCAGAAGGATTTACATCGTTGGACGTTACAGATCTGCGGAGGGTAAGTATATTGTTGGTTTATTATGTTTTTTTACTCACAGAACGAGGGTCTTCAGTGACTGGATTGGGCGTTGAATAAAATACTGCAACACCCATTCTTTTTATTTCATTAAAATAATTTTAAATAATGTGTTTGTGTTTTATTTAACCCTTCACTACAATTGGATTAATAATGGATAGGTGTCATAATTGACGCCTCTCCATTATTAATTAGGCTTAATGTCCCCTTACAATAGCAAGGTGGCATTAACCCTTCATTACCCCATATCCCACCGCTACACGGGAATGGGAAGAGAGTGGCCAAGTGCCAGAATAGGCGCATCTTCCAGATGTGCCTTTTCTGGGGTGGCTGGGGGCAGATATTTTTAGCCAGGGGGGGCCAATAACCGTGGACCCTCTCCAGGCTATTAATATCTGCCCTCAGTCACTGGCTTTACTACTCTGGCGGAGAAAATTGCGCGGGAGCCCACGCCAATTTTTTCCGCCATTTAACCCTTTATTTTAAGAGCTAGAACGGCCAAATTTTGCAGATACACACTACTGACATTAGTAGTGTGGAATCTGCAAAAAAAATGGAGAGAAGACATGGTTTACTGTATGTAAACCATGTCTCAAATCATGTCGGGTTTTAGGAAGGAGAAGGAAAAAGCCGGTAATTGAATTACCGGCTTTCAAGCTGTCTAGCGCTGGAATAAATATTAATATATATACATATATGTGTCTCACTGACATATATATATATATATATATATATATATATATATATATATATATATATATATATATATATATATATATATACACCTATTCTATGTGTACACATTTATTCTACCTATTCTACTGTAAGCTGTCAGTGTGATTTTACTGTACACCGCACTGAATTACCGGCTTTTCTCTCTAACAGCGCTGCGTATTTCTCGCAAGTCACACTGCTTGTCCGTGTGTAATCCGTATTTTTCACGCTTCCATAGACTTTCATTGGCGTATTTCTTGCGCAGTACGGTGACAAACGCAGCATGCTGCGATTTTGTACGGCCGTAGAAAGCCGTATAATACTGATCAGTAAAATACGGCAGATAGGAGCAGGGGCATAGAGAATAATTGTGCCGTATTTTTTGCGAGTTTTACGGACGTAGATTCTGCGCTCTTACGTCCGTAAAACTCGCATGTGTGACGCCGGCCTAAGGGAACTAGAGAAAAAAAAAAAAAAAATCTATAAATCTTCAGCATAGCGAGTGTGAGCGAGCTGAGTGTGAGCTGAGCTTAAGTGTGAACGGCGGTAAGTGTGACTTGTGATTCAGTGACTTTGGATTCAAGGAGTTTCCAAGGGAGGAATTACTAAATTGCTGTGTGTTTTTTATTAATACTTTGTATTTATTTTTTATTTAACTTTTCTGTTTGCTGCAATCCCCATTAGGAAATGTGCTCCACTCTTGTTAATGCCATCCAGTGCACATCTTGCCACATGTATGCAGTCCTTGAGCAGCCAATCGAGGGTGCATACTGCCGTGCGAGATGTGAGCACGTTGTGCATTTGGAAACCCAGATTCTGAATCTAAATGTGCAGCTGGCAACACAGATCCATAGACAATATGGAGAGGAGTCTTCTGCTCACGGAGCAGACGCTCAATGGGATAGATGAGGGGGGGGGGGGGGGGGAATGCTAGGATGGAGCTGCAGGACGATGAAGTAGCAAGCTGGGTGACAGTTAGGAAGCGGGGTAGAGGGAAGAGTGCCAGGGAGGCTAGTCCTGATCTGGAACACCCCAATAAGTTTGCTAAGTTGGCAGATGAGGGTGGTGCCAGTACAGGGGTAGCACTGCTGCAGCCAGGCATGTCCTCTGAAAGCCGGAGGAGTGACTGCTCCAGTAAGGCCGGGGTCACACTGGCGTATTGCATCCGATGCGAGAGCATCGGATGCAATATGCTAATGACACTCGGCTCCTGCTCGCAGCAAAGAAGGAGCCGAGTGTCATGCGTCTGTGCTCCGATTCTCTCGCACAGGGAGGATCGGAGCACAGCTGTGGAGGAGGCGGATAAATGAATTTCTCCATCTCCTCCATTGCTGGGGTCCGCTTATAGCGCACATCACTCGGATGTTATCCGAGTGGTGTGCGCTGTCTCACTCGCACCCATAGGCTTATATGGGTGCGAGTGAGCCGAGAGTTTTCCTCGGTCCGTGACAATCGCAGCATGCTGCGAGTGTCTCGGACCGAGGAAAACGGCTGACAAAAAGTCGGCTGCTGGGAGCGGCACCATATGCCAACATTGGTCCTAGTGCAATGCGATTTTTTATCGCATTGCACTCGGCCGTATTACAGTCTACTGTGACCCCGGCCTAAGGAGGGAAATAGGAGAGCAGGGCAGGCCAGACAGGTGCTGTAGTGGGCGACTCAATTATTAGGGGAACAGATAGGGCAATCTGTCACAAAGACAGCGATCGTCGAACGGTGTGCTGCCTACCTGGCGCTCGAGTCCGACACATCGCTGATCGGGTGGACAAATTACTGGGAGGGGCTGGTGAGGACCCAGCGGTCATGGTGCACATTGGTACAAATGACAAAGTTAGAGGTAGGTGGAAGGTCCTTAAAGATGATTTCAGGGAATTAGGCCGCAAGCTGAAAGCAAGGACCTCCAACGTGGTATTTTCCGAAATACTGCCTGTACCACGTGCCACGCCAGAGAGGCAACGGGAGATTAGGGAGGTTAATAAGTGGCTCAAGAATTGGTGTAGGAAGGAGGGGTTTGGGTTCCTGCAGAACTGGGCCGACTTCTCAGTTGGCTACAGGCTCTACGCTAGGGACGGGCTGCACCTCAATGGGGAATTTGCAGCTGTGCTGGGGAAGAAAATGGCTAGAAGGTTGGAGGAGTGTTTAAACTAGGAATTTCGGGGGGAGGGTATTCATTTTATAGGAGGGGAAGATCGTGCAGATAGAGACCTGGGCACAAATAAGGAAGTTGGGGGTGGCGGTGGCATGGGGGGGTGGGGTTAAAACAGTTAATAATTTAAGAAATAGAGGTACAGAGAGGAAAATCAAGTGCATGTATATACTCATGCCAGAAGCCTCGAGAACAAAATGGACGAATTAGAACTAATGTTGTTGGAGCTAATTATGACATGGTGGGGATATCTGAGACGTGGCTGGATGAGAGCCATGACTGGGCTGTTAACTTGCAGGGCTATATCCTGTTCAGAAATGACCGTACAGATAAGCGAGGGGGTGGGGTGTGTCTATATGTAAAATCGTCCTTAAAACCCATCCTGCGTGATAATATAGGTGAATTTAATGAAAATGTTAAATCCCTGTGGACGGAGATAAGGGGAGGGGGAAAAAATAATAAATTACTGATAGGGGTTTGTTATAAATCTCCAAAAATAATGGAAGCAATGGAGAATATCCTCGTAAAGCAAATAGATGAAGCTGCGACTCAAGGAGAAGTCATTATTATGGGGGACTTCAACTACCCTGAAATAGATTGGGGAACAGAAACCTGCAGTTCCAGCAAAGGTAATCGGTTTTTGACAACTATGACAGACTGGTTCAGGACCCAACAAGAAGGGGGGGCACTGCTAGACGTAATATTAACAAACAGACCAGACCGCATAGCAAATATAAGGGTTGGGGGTCACTTGGGAAATAGCGATCACAAAATAATAAGTTTTCATGTATCCTTTAAAAAGATGTGTAATAGAGGGGTTACAAGAACACTAAACTTCAGGAGGGCAAATTTCCAACGGATGAGAGAGGGTCTTGGTGCAATTAACTGGGACGATATCCTGAGACACAAAAATACACAAAGAAAATGGGAGACATTTATTAGCATCCTGGATAGGACCTGTGCACAGTATATACCGTATGGGAATAAACATACTAGAAATAGGAGGACACCAAGATGGCTAAATAGAGCTGTAAGGGGCGCAATAAGTGACAAAAAGAAAGCATTTAGAGAATTAAAGGAAGTAGGTAGTGAGGAGGCATTAAATAAATACAAAAAATGTAAATAAATTCTGTAAAAAGCAAATCAATGCAACAAAGATTGAGACAGAGAGACTCATTGCCAGAGAGAGTAAAAATAATCCTAAAATATTCTTTAACAACATAAATAGTAAGAAACTACAAAATGATAGTGTTGGCCCCCTTAAAAATAGTCTGGGTGAAATGGTGGATGAGGATGAGGAAAAGGCCAATATGCTAAATGACTTTTTTTCAATCAGTATTTACACAAGAAAATCCCATGCCAGACAAAATGACTAGTGATAAAAATTCCCAATTAAATGTCACCTGCTTAACCCAGCAGGAAGTGGGGCGGTGTCTAAAAATCACTAAAATTGACAAATCTCCAGGCCCGGATGGGATACACCCTCGAGTACTGCAGTAATTAAGTACAGTCATTGATAGACCATTATTTTTAATCTTTAAAGACTCCATAATAACAGGGTCTGTACCACAGGACTGGCTTATAGCAAATGCGGTGCCAATATTCAAAAAGGGGACAAAAACTGAACTCGGAAATTATAGGCCAGTAAGCTTAACCTCTACTGTGGGTAAAATCCTGGAGGGCATTCTAAGGGATGCTATACTGGAGTATCTGAAGAGGAATAACCTCATGACCCAGTATCAGCACAGGTTTACTAGGGACCGTTCATGTCAGACTAATTTGATCAGTTTCTATGAAGAGGTAAGTTCCGGACTGGACCAAGGGAACCCAGAGGATGTAGTGTATATGGACTTTTCAAAAGCTTTTGATACGGTGCCACACAAAAGGTTGACACATAAAATGAGAATAATGGGGATAGGGGAAAATATGTGCAAGTGGGTTGAGAGCTGGCTCAGGGATAGGAAACAAAGGGTGGTTAAAGGAGCACACTCGGACTGGGTAGCGGTTAGCAGTGGGGTACCACAGGGGTCAGTATTGGGCCCTCTTCTTTTTAACATATTTATTAATGACCTTGTAGGGGGCATTCAGAGTAGAATTTCAATATTTGCAGAGGACACTAAACTCTGCAAGGTAATCAATACAGAGGACGACAATTTTATATTACAGGATGATTTATGTAAACTAGAAGCTTGGGCTGATAAATGGCAAATGAGCTTTAATGGGGATAAATGTAAGGTCATGCACTTGGGTAGAAGTAATAAGATGTATAATTATGTGCTTAATTCTAAAACTCTGGGCAAAACAGTCAATGAAAAAGACCTGGGTGTATGGGTGGATGACAAACTCATATTCAGTGGCCAGTGTCAGGCAGCTGCTACAAAGGCAAATAAAATAATGGGATGCATTAAAAGAGGCATAGATGCTCATGAGGAGAACATAATTTTGCCTCTATACAAGTCACTAGTTCGACCACACTTAGAATACTGTGCACAGTTCTGGTCTCCGGTGTATAAGAAAGACATAGCTGAACTAGAGCGGGTGCAGAGAAGAGCGACCAAGGTTATTAGAGGACTGGGGGGCCTGCAATACCAAGATAGGTTATTACACTTGGGGCTATTTAGTTTGGAAAAACGAAGACTAAGGGGGTGATCTTATTTTAATGTATTAATATGAGGGGACAGTACAAAGACCTTTCTGATGATCTTTTTAATCATAGACCTGAAACAGGGACAAGGGGGCATCCTCTGCGTTTGGAGGAAAGAAGGTTTCAGCATAATAACAGTCACGGATTCTTTACTGTAAGAGCAGTGAGACTATGGAACTCTCTGCCGTATGATGTTGTAATGCGTGATTCATTACTTAAATTTAAGAGGGGACTGGATACCTTTCTGGAAAAGTATAATGTTACAGGGTATATACACTAGATTCCTTGATAGGGCGTTGATCCAGGGAACTAGTCTGGTTGCCGTATGTGGAGTCAGGAAGGAATTTTTTTCCCCAATGTGGAGCTTACTCTTTGCCACATGCGTTTTTTTTTTTGCCTTCCTCTGGATCAACATGTTAGGGCATGTTAGGTTAGGCTATGGGTTGAACTAGAAGGACTAATAGTCTTCCTTCAACCTTAATAACTATGTAACTATGACATGTGAGTGATGTCACTCCTCTTCTCCCCTTCTGGGTGTTTGCTAAGGGATAAGAAAGGATGATATTCAGGAACCAGTGAGCAGCCATTTTCTTGGTGATCGTAAAGTTATACTGACAAGTAGACAGTCACAGAGGTTAGCAGGCAACAAGGATTCTGGGAGATATATGGTGGAGGGAGCAGAGTTACAGCAGCACAGAGTATTTCAGGAGAGCAGTGTACTGGTCTATGGGGGGCACCCTGTTCAGTGTGCAGAGCAGCCAGGGATTTTACATACAGCGCTGTTTTTTTATACACATGGATGGACCATCTGCTTGTCTGCTCCACAGAAATCCAGAAAACATTTCTGTGGACTGATGGCCTGTTCTGATCCAGACTTGGCATGCAAAGATCCCATTCCCCCCCCACAGATCCTGTATTCTCCATCCTGTCCTGGCGATGTGTGAAAGCAAGGCGACGGGGTGACGCTGGGAGTGAAATGTAGCCGTATAGTAACGATAAAAGTGAGACCCCTCTCTTCAGCTGCCTCACCAGCCTTCCCCTGAGTGCACCTAAGGCTACTTTCACACTAGCGTCGTATGACGCACGTCACAATGTGTCGTTTTGCAGAAAAAACGCATCCTGCAAAGTTATTTGCAGGATGTTTTTTCTCCATAGGCTTGTATTAGCGACGCATTGCCACACGTCGCAACTGTCGTGCGACGGTTGCGTCGTGTTGTGGCGGACGGTCGGCACCAAAAAACGTTGCTTGTAACGTTTTTTGTTGCGTTGTGTCCGCCATTTCCGACCGTGCATGTGCGGCCGGAACTCCGCCCCCTCCTCCCCGCAACTCACAATGGGGCAGCAGATGCATTATTACAACGCCGTTGTGCTGTGTTGTCACAGGATGCGTCGGTACGTCGGCCCGACGTACTGCGATGGGCCGACGCTAGTGTGAAAGTAGCTTAACTAGAGATCATGCTGCCCCCTCTATTACCCCACACGTGTGCAGGTGCTCAGCCAGAACCACCCTAGAAGGGGTCCTCTTTCTGAAGATAATGCTGCCAGTGTTCTCACATAATACCACCATATAGATCTCACATAATACTGCCATATAGATCACAATACCGTCATATAGATCACACACAATACCACCACAAAGATCTCACATAATACCGTCATATAGACCACACAATGCCACCATTGTGTTCTCACATATCACCATATACTTCTCATACTGCCATAGATCTCACATAATACCGTCAAACAGTTCACACAATGCCGCCATATAGATCACACATAATACCGCCACATACGTCTCATAATACCGTCATATAGATCACACATAATACCGTCATATAGATCACACACAATTCTACCACATAGATCTCACATAATCCCACAATACAGTTCTCATATAATACAGTCATATAGCTTTTACATCATTCCACAAAACCAGGGCTGTGGAGTCGGAGTCGTGGAGTCAGAGTTATTTTTGGTTGGAGTCGGAGTCAGTAGAAATGTACCAACTCAGACTCCAGCTTTAAAAAAAAATAAAAAATGTATTAATATTTCATAATTGAACTTTCATATGAATTTTATAAATGTTACTCAAATATATATGTTCCATCAAACTATTTACAACAGTGATAAGCAGTTCTGCTGGAGATAGAGACATTTCTTAAGGTACCGTCACACTGAACAATATCGCTAGCGATCCGTGACGTTGCAGCGTCCTGGCTAGCGATATCGTTGAGTTTGACAGGCAGCAGCGATCAGGATCGGCGCAGAAAGTCCAGAACTTTATTTCGTCGCTGGACTCCCGCAGACATCGCTGAATCGGCGTGTGTGATGCCGATTCAGCGATGTCTTCACTGGTAACCAGGGTAAACATCGGGTTACTAAGCGCAGGGCCGCGCTTAGTAACCGGATGTTTACCCTGGTTACCAGCGTAAACGTAAAAAAAAACAAACACTACATACTTACATTCCGTGTCTGTCCCCCGGCGCTGTGCTTCTCTGCATTGTGTAAGCGCCGGCCGGAAAGCAGAGCACAGCGGTAACGTCACCGCTGTGCTTTCCGGCTGGCGCTCACTGTCAGTGCAGAGAAGCACAGCGCCGGGGGACAGACACGGAATGTAAGTATGTAGTGTTTGTTTTTTTTACATTTACGCTGGTAACCAGGGTAAACATCGGGTAACTAAGCGCAGCCCTGCGCTTAGTAACCTGATGTTTACCCTGGTTACCAGGGGACTTCGGGATCGTTGGTCGCAGGAGAGCTGTCTGTGTGACAGCTCTCCAGCGACCAAACAGCGACGCTGCAGCGATCGACATCGTTGTCGTATCGCTGCAGCGTCGTTTCAGTGTGACGGTACCTTTACTTCTTGTGTGTCACTGTTCTCCACTGCCCTTATCTAATCTTATACTTGGTTAACCTCATGCTGCCCCAACCCCCCTACTTACAATGTATGAAACTGAAAGTGAAAATGTGTTGCAAATTCCTAGTAGTAAAGCTCCTCCTCTAGACTAGATGTTTGGTGTGTGTCTTCCAAGCATCTCACAGCTGCTACTCTGAAGAGGAAGACTGTAAGTAGTATTATCCTTTCAACAAACTTTGCATCAGTTAACTATGAGTACATGAGGAATAAAAGTATTACTGACCAGTATATCAGTTGTACAACCTGGCAATAATTTTGTACAATTGTTTTTAGTTAAAACAATGGTCATTTGGATTGTGAATGCAGAATTAACATAGTAACATAGTAACATAGTTAGTAAGGCCGAAAAAAGACATTTGTCCATTAAGTTCAGCCTATATTCCATCATAATAAATCCCCAGATCTACGTCCTTCTACAGAACCTAATTGTATGATACAATATTGTTCTGCTCCAGGAAGACATCCAGGCCTCTCTTGAACCCCTCGACTGAGTTCGCCATCACCACCTCCTCAGGCAAGCAATTCCAGATTCTCACTGCCCTAACAGTAAAGAATCCTCTTCTATGTTGGTGGAAAAACCTTCTCTCCTCCAGACGCAAAGAATGCCCCCTTGTGCCCGTCACCTTCCTTGGTATAAACAGATCCTCAGCGAGATATTTGTATTGTCCCCTTATATACATGGTTATTAGATCGCCCCTCAGTCGTCTTTTTTCTAGACTAAATAATCCTAATTAAAAACCTGAGAATGTCAAAGAAGCGTCACATTAAATCAGCTGTATTTGAACATTTCACCATCACTCAAGATAGAAAACATTATGTCTGTCAGTGTATGACAAATGATCCAGATGAGAACTATGCACCGATCTTGGCTTCACAGCATTTTTCAGGCAAAGATAAAAAATGCTCCTACCAGAGCTTCCAATCTAAAGATTTCAAAGGGAAAAAAACTCCAAGTAAATGTGGCGCTAAGCACCTATGGATTTTTTGAATGCATCCACTTCAAGTGAAAAATGTTAATAAAAATTCATTTATTTTCTCAAAATAAAAAAATAAAATATATTTGTAAAATATTTTTAAAAAACAGTACAACGCGTTTCGGCTGCTATTTTTACAGTGCAGCCTTCACCAGGTAGCAAAAAAACAAAACAAAAAGAACAAAATGCAATAAGCACTATAAAATGATGTTACAAACTCCAAGTTCTCTTAGGGTACCGTCACACTAAGCGACGCTGCAGCGATACCGACAACGATGTCGATCGCTGCAGCGTCGCTGTTTGGTCGCTGGAGAGCTGTCACAGACAGCTCTCCAGCGACCAACGATCCCGAGGTCCCCGGTAACCAGGGTAAACATCGGGTTACTAAGCGCAGGGCCGCGCTTAGTAAACCGATGTTTACCCTGGTTACCAGCGTAAACGTTAAAAAAACAAACACTACATACTTACCTTCAGCTGCCTGTCCTCCGGCGCTGTGCTCTCCTCTGCACTGTCAGCACCGGTCAGCCGGAAAGCAGAGTGGTGACGTCACCGCTCTGCTTTCCAGCTGGCCGGCGCTGACACAGGATGCAGGAGTGCAGAGAAGCACAGCGCCGGGGACAGACAGCTGAAGGCAAGTATGTAGTGTTTGTTTTTTTAACGTTTACGCTGGTAACCAGGGTAAACATCGGGTTACTAAGCGCGGCCCTGAGCTTAGTAACCCGATGTTTACCCTGGTTACCAGTGAAGACATCGCTGAATCGGCGTCACACACGCCGATTCAGCGATGTCAGCGGGAGATCAAGCGACGAAAGAAAGTTTCAAACGATCTGCTACGACGTACGATTCTCAGCGGGGTCCCTGATCGCAGTAGCGTGTCAGACACAGCGAGATCGTAACGATATCGCTGGAACGTCACGGATCGTGCCGTCCTAGCGATCAAAGTGCCACTGTGTGACGGTACCCTTATTTATGAGGGTTCCTAGAAAGGATTAGCAGGGCGGGACTGGGGATCAGGTTTCTCCTTTCCTGATGAATAACTACATGGTAGCCTCTAAAGAGACACATTTTTCTTATATATAAAAGAGCAGTTTAGTACTTCTATTCAATCCAAAATGAGCTTTTAAATACATGGTATTACACTGTTACGAACAAACACAACATTAAAAATATAGGTATATACACAATCATAAATATGATTCACTCCAATACCTCATCAATTCCACTACTATCAATTCATCCCATAAAACACATTAAAAAAATATATATATATATAGATATTTATATAGTTTTGCTACCTGATGAAGGCTGCACTGTAAAAAAAAAAGCAGCCGAAACGCGTTGTACCGTTTTTTAAAAAATATTTTACAAATATTTTTTTTTTATTTTGAGAAAATAAATTAATTTTTATTAATATTTTTCACTTGAAGTGGATGCATTCAAAAAAATCCGTAGGTGCTTAGCACCACATTTACTTGGAGTTTTTTTCCCTTTGAAATCGCCACCTATGTGGATCTGAAGCAGGATCAACACATAGTTCTCCAAAGTGAGCTGCACACCTTATTGGATTATACAACATACGAAGAAGAGTTGCCTAAAGAATTGATTCCTTGAGAATCTCAACGTGCATTTCTTACCGATAGAAGGTGAGCATGACTACAAATAACAGAAATGTTTTCAACTTGTTGGTAAAAACGTATTACGCTCAGAGGAAGCGCCGCACTTGTCTTTTTTTTTCCCCCCTCTTTCCCTAAACCAGGGTATTTCTAAAGGTACCATCACATTAAGCGACGCTGCAGCGATACAGACAACGATGCCGATCGCTGCAGCGTCGCTGTTTGGTCGCTGGAGAGCCGTCACACAGACAGCTCTCCAGCGACCAACGATCCCGAAGTCCCCGGGTAACCAGGGTAAACATCGGGTTATTAAGCGCAGGGCCGCTGTGCTTTACGGCCGGCGCTCACCAGACAGTGCGGGAAGCTGAAGGCGAGGGACATGACCAGACACCGGGAATGTAAGTATGTAATGTTTTTTGTTGTTTTTTTTTACATTTACAACGGTAACCAGGGTAAACATCGGGTTACTAAGCGCGGCCCTGCGCTTAGTAACCCGATGTTTACCCTGGTTACCAGTGAAGACATCGCTGAATCGGCGTCACACACGATTCAGCGATGTCAGCGGGAGACCAGCGACGAAATAAAGTTCTGATCTTTCCACAGCGACCAACGATCTCCCAGCAGGGGCCTGATTGTTGGTCGCTGTCACACATAGCAACGATATCGTTAACGAAATCGTTATGTGTGACGGTACCTTAAGTTCTAATCTAAAGAGACATTTACAGCGCTTTCATCCAGAAGTACTGAAAGCAGTGGATGAGAAAGACTGCATCCAAACCAATGAACCAGTGCCCAAGTCTTCCAGCCAAAGGAGCAGAGAACTTTGCAGCCATCAGTTGCAAGAGATTTTGTCAGTGACAGTTACTGTGACAATGACAGTAGATACATTTAAAAAACAGATCATAGAGCTTGTTGTAAAGGATAGTGTGCCTATTTTATTATTTACACGACCAGCTTTTATGTGTCTGAATGGGAAAATGGCCCGCAAGCTTGGTGTTTCTCTGGAGAGAGAGAGTATTAGAAAATTAGTGATCGAAGAAGCTTTTAAACAAAAGGAAGAACTTTAAAAAAACTCTCAAGGGACGCTTTCTGTTTCTTAAAATGGATGCCGGCACACGTCACAGAGTGAATATTTTGCCATTAATGTCCAATTTGTTTGTGACAAAAATGAAATAGTTACCAAGACATTGGCAGTAAAAGACACCAAAGCTCATCACACCAGTGAGCTTCTCCAGGTCTTGGTGGAAAAGGTTCTGCAAGACTATGAACTTAAAAAAAGAGCAAGTTCTTTCTGTCGTAACGGACAATGCTTCAAATATGATAAGTACTATTAAGCTAATGAATGAGAGTAATGATGGTGGCCAGCAGCTAGAAGAACATTATAGGTCCACAGACACAGAAATGTTTGAAATAGAGGAACACAGTATTGTAACTGAGGAGCAAACTAAAGTGGCTTCAGATGAATAGCAACATGATAGTCTAGATGATCTTGTTGAAACTGTGTCAATACGTTCTTCCATTCATCACATGCGCTGTGTTGTGCATATGCTACAGCTGGCTATAAGAGACAGTCTGCAAGAAGGACATTCTGCTGCACTGATTGTCAAGGTGAGAAAATTGGCTAGTGTTGCCAGAACCCCTAAAGTTGACTCAATTTTGAAGAGACGTGCTAGAAAAGGGGCAATTATTGATCAAGCCACACGATGGGGCAGTACTTAATGATTCAGCGCTTGGTTGAACTGAAAACCTTTCTTGTAGACATGGCTAACCCTCAACTGACGCTAAATGAAAGTCAGTGGAATCAGGTGACTGAGCTGGAAAAATTGCTAGAGCACCTATTTACAGTGACTAAGAAAATACCTGGAGTTAAGTTCTCTGCTTGAAATTTTTTAAAGGAGTGGAAGAACCTGATGTTTCGCCTGTCCCAAAGAGGAGGGTTAATTGCAAGTGGCATTGCTACATCAATGAAACGGAGAGAGGAGCTACTATTACAAAATAACATTTTGGCAGCTGTTTATGTAGACCTAATGCATGGGATTCTTCTAGATCAGGGGTCCCCAACTCCAGTCCTCAAGGCCCACCAACATGTCATGTTTTCAGGATTTCCTTAGTCTTGCCCAGGTAATAATTGCATCACCTGTGCAATGCAAAGGAAATCCTGAAAACATGACCTGTTGGTGGGCCTTGAGGACTGGAGTTGGGGACCTCTGTTCTAGATGATCAACAGCTAACTAAAGGAAAAAAAGCTCTGTTTGAAATAGCAGTAAGGATGAAAGGGTTGAAGAACAGTCAGGAGGAACAAGAAGAATTTGGTCGTCCTGCCACATCTTCACCCTCATCAACTGATGAATTTAATTTCGAAAAATATTTGGATCACAAGGACCGTGCAAAGCGCTCCCGCATAGAAGTCATCCCCATCAAAGAACACAGCCAGTACATTTCAGCAGAATTTTTCATGTGCACTAAAAGAAATTGAGAAATTTGACCGTTCATCAAAAATAACAGTGCAACAAGCGATTCCTCTGTATCCTGACATTGTCAGATATTGCCCGAGTGGTTACTGCTTTGCCACCAACCCAAGTTCGTGTAGAGAGGTTGTTCTCTGCTCTCAAAATAATTAGATCAGATTTGAGGGCATCCATGAAGGAGGATCTGACAGAGGCAACACTTTTTCTGAGGACAAATTTATAGATTTCTTATTAACTGCATAACCATGTTTATTGCATATTTACTTACAAGAGTTTAGAAAAGTTTATAAAAGTTATTTGCTATATTCTAATAAATATAGTTTTTGCTCTAAGTGGTCTGATTACTTATATGATGGTGAGAAACTGAATAAGCACGATGTTAATATTTGACAACTGTAAATTTATTGTTACGAAATGGCCATTTATGAAGAAGTCGGAGTCGGAGCCGGAGTCGCAACTGTGGCATACCGACTCCACAGCCCTGCACAAAACATAATACCACCATACAGATCACATATAATACCGTCATATAGATCACACATAATGCCATAATACAGCAAGACCCCCGCAGCTCCTGTTATCGCACGCACTGAGCTGTGTGTGCAATGGGAAAAGACATGAAGGGTGAGAGGAGTGCATAAGAGAGGATTAGATACAGGGGTCAGCAGACAGTAACACACAGGGTAGGATTAGATACACGGCTCAGCAGACAGTATCACACAGTATAGGAATAGATACACGGCTCCGCACAGTATCACACAATATAGGAATAGATACATGGGTCAGCAGTCAGTACCACAGTATAGGATTAGATACACGGGTCAGCACAGTATCGCGCAGGATAGGATTAGATACACGGCTCAGCAGACAGTATCACATAGCATAGGATTAAATACGCGGCTTAGCAGACAGTATCACACAGCATAGGATTAGATACACGGGTCAGCAGACAGCATAGGATTAGATACGTCGCTCAGCACAGTATCACACAGTATAGGATTGGATACATGGGTCAGCAGTCAGTAACAGACAGGATAGGATTAGATACACAGGTCAGCAGTCAGTATCACACAGGATAGGAATAGATACACGGTCTGATGTCCAGATCTGTAGCTGCAGCGAGAGGCAGAGCCGAAGCAGCACAAAGAGCCTCCCCTGTCTGTGTCACCTCTGCAGCTCCTGCTAAGGACATCAGACAACAGCTGCCAACTTTATCCTCTCTATCGATTCTAGAGATTATGCTGCTGGGTGTGCTGGCTGTAGAAGAGGACGGGGAATGCTCAGACAGTGTGAAGGGGGCGACAGATCGAGCTGCCCCTCCTATAACAGCACGGCTATCAAGTGGAGCTCACAGATGCACTGTGGGCTCCAGAAAGATGGCGCAGATATCCTCCCTCTCCTGTAATGGGGACAGCCCAGATCACAGCAAGGAGCAGCTCAATACAAAGGATAGGGTCCGTATCCGACCGCAGTCTCGTATGTCCAGGGCAGCCGTATTTGCACAGTGTAAGTGTCGCGCAGCTACACTTACAATCCTGCAAAGCAAAATGGCGGTGCCCAGTAGCTAAAAAATAAAAAAATATAATAAAAATACTATGCACTTGAAAAGAAGTTATAAAAATAAGGAATTTAACTTTTTTTTTTTTTTTTACAAAAACACCTTCCCTTTAAGCCCGTTTTCCTGTTCACATTAGCAGTTCTTCAGATGGGTCTACAGCTGCAGGCATTCCTTATCAGTGCCTTTTTGCTCTGATCTGTAGAGGAGGAGCATGTACATAAAGTGCAGCACAGATTAATCTCAACTAAAAGCAGAGATCCTTAGAGCAGAACAAAAAAGGCATTTATAGGACATTTCATAACTTTCCCAAATTCTTATGAAAAAATATTCATCACAAACTGCATATAAATACCATACTCAATTTATTATATATTTTAGAAGTCGATCTATTTTATACCGACTCCACCAAAATAGACTGACTCAACAGCTCTAGTGTTACCAGTGTGAGACATATTAATGGCTACCAATGTGATGAGTGTGGTTATACAGGACATCTGCAGGTTCCGCTCATGCAGTTTAAGGAGCTGTAAAAATTTCTGTCAATTGGAAATTCAAGTAATTTTTTTTGATACATGGGACTTTATTTTTTTTTCTCGCATAGCAGGCGATATTGATGGGAAACATTGAATTACTTACTAGTAATGTGATTTTCCCGAGGCAATGACAGCACCACACGAGAGAGGAGATCTGTCCCCAAAGGACAAAAAAAAAAAAAATATGGGTGAGGCCTCTCCACCACCTCAGTTGTTTACAGAGCAGGAGAGGCCACCACTAAATAATAATAATCTTTATTTTTATATAGCACTAACATATTCCGCAGCGCTTTACATACATTATCATCGCTGTCCACGATGGGGCTCACAATCTAAATTACCTATCAGTAGGTCTTTGTAATGTGGGAGGAAACCGGAGTACCCGGAGGAAACCCACACAAACACAGGGAGAACATACAAACTACTTGCAGATGTTGTCCGTGGTGGGATTTGAACCCAGGACACCAGCGCTGCAAGGCTGCAGTGCGAACCACTGAGCCACAGTGCATACTTAATAGTTCTATACACCATTAAAAGAACATGATTTTTTATTCATCACACCGCATGAATCAAACATAATGTAAGGGTGCATTCATGAGCTAAGGAAAATCACATCACCGGTAAATTTAGTGTTTTCCTATCACCCATGACAGCACCACACAAGAGATTTACACACACACACAAAAAAAAAAAAAAAAAAACACTTTGGGCGAGACCACAGCCTATAGAACCCTTCTCCTAAAGAGAAGGACAGCAGAAGATCCAAGATCAAGCCTATCGTGTCTATAGAAGGTGCAAGGTTTAGAATGTATTGCATTCAACCTTTCATATTGCTTGATGGGGACATCTGTTTTCTTGATGGGGACATCTGTTTTCTTATTGTTCTTCCTTGGATTCCCCAGATTAGCACAGAAAGAAGGGTGCCCAATCTCCTGACTTCTGTGGAACTTGGAAGCCACCTTGCGAAGATGGGTCAATTCTAGAACTATCCCATCTTCTAGGATCTGTGTAAACAAAAGATTTAAATCGACAAAGCTTGAATGTCACCAACTCACCATACCGAAGTCAGGGAGGATGATAGTCTTTAGGGCTCATACTTATTTGCGAGTAAAAAAAAAAAACAGTCCGTAATCTCGACCAAAAAAAAATGGATGCAAACTGAGATTGTCATGCGAGTTCAATGCGATATTTAATCGCACCATCCATTTTACATTCGCATAATGTATCTGTAAAAAACAGACGGAATACGGATGGTCCGTATTCCGTGTGTTTTTTCGCTCGCAACCATTGACTTGCATTGGCAAGTTCTCATCCGAGACTCGCAGCAAATCAAAGCATGCTGCGATTTTTTTCTCAGTCCGATTTCGGCTGAGAAAAATAAATAAATAATTTGCAAATGAGATGTCACTATTGAATAACATTGGTCCGAGTGCAATCCGATTTTTTTATCGGATTGCACTCCTATGTTTTGCTCGCAAGTGAGTATGAGCCCTTAGTGTGAAGATTTTGAATCAATGGATTCAAATAAAGGCTCGTTAGAGCTGTTAGCACTGGTTTCAGATCCCAGGGTGCCATCTTTGGACTGGAAATGGGCCTATATTCAAGCTCACTTTTCAAATTTCATGCTTATTAAATGCAGGTTGGACACTTTCAGTTGGAGGAGTGTTAAAAAGACAGCTTGCAATTGTTTTCCCCCCACTTTTATATGAGGTGTTAAAGATAAAAGGTGAGATTCCTCCATCTGAAAAATCTGATCAGTGTCATTGGGTACCTTGGCCGAGTTCCCCCCTAATGGTGTATATAAGCTACAGTTACCCCATTGCATGACAATACCTTTACATTGTGACCTTGTCTAGATGACAAGTTGTTATATACTGCCTAAAGCTTCCTTAGGTTAGCGGACTAGGAGATTTCATTGCAACACACAGGTGTTTACCTCTGACCATGCTACTACTGGAATGCATGAGGCTAGAGTTTCTAACAGCGATATTGCCTTTCCTAGAGTTGTGGCCAGACTGCTTGTTAATTTTAGACTTCGAAGAACATCTTCTTCTTCTGGGACACAACATCTTTGACTCACTGAGTTTATTAGAAGACTTTTACTCCTAGGATCTATGAAGTAGACAACCTAACCCTCTCAAGGTTGTTCTCAACCTTGCCAATAGAGTTCTGCAGTGCTTGACGGATCTGCCCATAATCCGGAAATTGTCAAGGTAAGGCATTACCAACGCTTCTTTCCATAGGCGAGTTGCCATTACTACTATAATCTGAATAAAGCCTTAAGGGCCCATTGAATACTGAACGGAAAGACTCAAACTGAAAAAGCCTTCTCATTTTATACTCAACTATCCTCAGGAATCTTGGCGCTTCATGTGAACTGAAACATGATAATACACGTCCTCTATTTCCAGATTGCTACATTGTAGTCCAGGAGTTAGAGGTTTTAATAGCCGTTCTTATAGACTCAATTCTAAATTAGCTAGCTCTCAGGAATCTGTACAGCCCCTTCAGGTTAAGCAAACCCAGATAGGACAGGGTTAAATCTTTGCTCATCAAATTTTGATTTGGGCACCTGAAGAGCTTTGCACAAGAGCAGGCTAGGTAATCACCTTAAGGGCTCATTTTCACTTGTGAGACATACGTCCGTGTCTCGCAGGTTAAAACCCTCTTCTGGCGCCGGCACTCCAGAGCGAAGCGTGCGGCCGCATAGCAACACATGGAGTTGCACGCTCCGCTCCCAAGTGCCAGCGCCAGAAGAGGGTTTTAACCTGCGAGACATGGACGTATGTCTCGCAAGTGGAAATGAGCCCTAATCATACTGTTGGAAAGCAGAGCAGCTGTCTATGAGTAGTCTGGGTCTGTCCTGTTGAGTTAGGCTGCGTGTCCACGTTCAAGATGGCCGGCGGTATCGTCGGAGCGGCAAACCCGCTCTGCGGTAAGCCCCGCCCCCTTCTGGGACACGATGATGCCGGATGTGTTCATAGCACACATCCGGCATCATCGCACCCATCACATAGGGCCCTGTGCTATATCTTGTGGCGACGCAGTGTCGCCGCAAGATATACGGACATGCTGCGATCTGAAAAGACGCGCAGCATGTCCGGAGTCGCAGGGCCACCGCGTGCGTGTTACCACGCATAGTGGAGAAGGGATTTCATTCAATCCCTTCCCACTATGCTGTAACATCTGGACGCTGCGTGTCTGACGCTGTGGATCTATGCAGCGTCAGACACGCAGCGTTTCCTGCACGTGGAAACATACCCTTAGAACTTGGACAAAGCTAGAAATTTTATTTTTTATTATTTAGGTCTGTGCAACCTGTAGAAAAGAAAAAACTGCACTTGTTTGGACCAAACCTAAGGCTTATTATTAACAAGCCTATAACCTGCAGTAACCACCGATCAACCAAACCACTGCACGACCAGCTCTATCCTCGCCTACTGTATTCTCACCCATCCCTTGTAGATAGTAAGCCTTCGTGGGCAGGGGCCTCTCTCCTCCTGTACCAGTTATGACTTGTATTGTTTAAGATTATTGTACTTGTTTTTATTATGTATACCCCTCCTTACATGTAAAGCGCCATGGAATAAATGGCGCTATAACAAATAATAATAATAACTTGCAAAACTAGGGAAGCTCTTATTGTCACATGCCATTCCCAAGATATCATCCAATACTAGTTCAACACACATTCCTGTGCCTTCAACTAAACATCAGCTAGGAATACTGCCATGCTCTGTCTCAGTAATAGCCCCTGAATTTGGTAACCTTGCCTTGCACAAGTGAACAGTCACTGAACTTGGTTTTGATAGACATTAACTAGTTATGCAACCGGTACATTTACAATGAAGCACTTCTAGGGATGGCAGGGAAGGGATTACTGCCGAAGCCGGCCGGCCTGGCCTAAGAACATCCATCTTCTATCCTCAGGTAAGCTGACCCTCCTAAGAGGTTATCTCCGTCAAGGACAGGAAACCAACTGAGGTGGTGGAGAGGCACTGCCCTTTTATTCTGCAGGTTTCCTGTCCTTGAAGGGCAGCCCCCTCTTGTGTGGTGACGTCATGGGTGATGGTCAAAACCAAAAAAAAAAAAAAAAAAAAAAAGCTTCCTGTGATGGATTACATTGAGGCTGCCTCCTTCCTGATCACAAATAAAACTGCTCTCTGCTCCACACATATCTAAGTGATTGGTGCAGAGCAGGAGAGGACGCTATTGGGACTTCCATGGAGGCTGAAAGTCCTGAGCAGCGTTTAGGACCTTTCTGGAACTGCAATGTGGGTGTGTCTATATAAATGCTACATTGTTTGTTTGTTTGTATGTATGTATAATAAAGTATTTAGTCAGCCACCAATTGTGCAAGTTCTCCCACTTAATTAGATGAGAGAGGCCTGTTTGCAAATTATTTTCCACCATAAGTATTTGGTCACCTAAAACATGCAAGATTTCTGGCTCTCACAGACATGTAACTCTTTAAGAGACTCCTCTGTCCTCCACTCATTACCTAAAGTAATGGCACCTGTTTGAACTTGTTATCAGTATAAAAGACACCTGTCCACAACCTCAAACAGTCACACTCCAAACTCCACTATGGTGAAGACCATCAAAAACCTGCAATAGGCAAGCAGCTTGGTGTAAGTAAATCAACTGTGGGAGCAATAATAAAAAAATGGAAGACACAAGACCACTGATGATCTCCCCTCGACCTTGGGCTCCACACAAGATCTCACCCCGTGGGGTCAAAATGATAACAAGAACGGTGAGCAAAAATCCCAGAACCACACGGGGGGACTTAGTGAATGACCTGCATAGAGCTGGGACCACCGTAAGGCTACCTATTCGTAACACACTACGACCTCAGGGACTCAGATCCTGCAGTGCCAGACTTGTCCCACTGCTTAAGCCAGTACATGTCAGGGCTTGTCTTAAGTTTGCTAGCGAGCATTTGGATTATCCAGAAGAGTATTGGGACAAAGTCATAAGGTCTAATGAAACCAAAGTAGAACTGTTTGGTAGAAAGAAAACTCGTCAGGTTATTAGGAGACAGAATGCTAAGTTGCATCGAAAGAACACCATACCTACTGTGAAGCATGGAGGTGGCAACAGCATACTTTGGGGCGGTTTCTCTTCAAAGGGACCAGGACAACTGATCCATGTACATGAAAGAATGGGGCCATGTATCGTGAGATTTTGAGTGCAAACCTCCTTCAATCAGCAAGGGCTTTGAAGATGAAACGTGGATGGGGTCTTTCAGCATGATAATGATCCTGGTTCAGAGAAAAAACCCAAAATATTAAAAATTACCTTTTATTATTCTATTCTTAAAAACTAGTGCACACAAAACCATCACCAAAGGAAAGAACAATAGACAGAAAGGCCTTGGGAGGTGCCTGGCTCTATATCCTATTACTCAGTTGCACCCTACCTGACAGCGGAGGTTGGCACCCTATCACCTGCGCATTGGTGCCCCCGCTCACCATCAACTGTCCCTTCTAATCTTACAGGAAATCTTACAGGATCTTAAATTAAAAAGGGGTAGAAATAAGGGGTAGATGATAAGAAAATTGTAATTAAAAATGGAGTACTAGAGGCAGGAAGAATACAGCTAACCCTTGTTCTGATTCTGCCTTGCAGCGTGGGTTGGCACCCTCAACTATTCACGACATTTAGCGCCCCCACTCTGATGGCTATCCCAAAGGCTGACCCTAATGAGAAGCTTTTGGAGGGAATAATGGAACACACCAAATAATATTAAAGAGGGTATAAGATGCGTTCGCAGCCCGGGGTCCACCGTGCAGAGATGACACCTGCTGCTTAGTAATGACGGACAGTATATGGTGGTATAACAAACACACGTGGTTTAACTTCACCTGGTATGTAGGAGGCGAACCCTGTTGTGTCACAAGCCGCAATACCACAGCGAGAACACTAGTGTTTTGGTCACAGGACCATGCCCCAAGTACACGGAGTTAGAGTCCCTCTAGACCCACTAGCGTTCGGCGCCGCAACTGCGGTGCCAGAGAAAAACAAACTAAAAACTTACCACACTGTTCAGCGCTGCTCTGGCGCACACCACCAACCACCCTAAGCTTGGTCCAGGAAAGCGCACGGCGCTGCTCCGATGGACACTGCTGTAGATGCAGTACGGTCGTGCCTGTGCTGGATGGAACAATATGGCGCTAGTTAGCTCCAATCACCCACACTCAGTCAACAACGCTAGGGAAGGGGATCAGTTAGGAGCTTTCATCAGATTGCATACACACATACACGATTAGCATTTATACTAGCACATGGCCGAGCAGCCATGCAAACCTTTTATAGCTGCGTCCTTCCAGGAACCTTCCCCGTGGTCCAATCAGGATGGCTTCAGGACCTGAGCATGTAACCTCTGACCTCCAATGAGAGGCAGTCCCACGGGCATGCGCAGTTGACAAAAAGAAAGACAGTCTCTGGAGCGTCTGCTCACCACTGATTAATGCTGGTTATAATAGCTGAATCTGGGATGGCAGCAGTAACCAGATGCTCAGCATCAGCAAGACGCTGGGACAGACATCTCTGCTGAGCAGGCTCCTCTGCGGCTGGGGAAGAATGGGAGACTGCAGAAGACATGGTTCGAGCTTCCACCTGTGCAGCGGCAGGAACTCGACACCTAACATTAGCCCCCCTCCTTGGGCCTGGCTACGTTCAAAAGTTGTGATGAGCTGAGGAGGTCAAATGGCCTCACAGGTTCCCAGGTCCTGTCCTCTGGGTCATGACTCTTCCAGTCCACCAGATAGTATTTTTTGCCACGTATCATCTTGCACCCAACAATAGCGTTTACCTCAATCGTCCATAGACTAGCCTGATGTCCTGGCAGATGACTCAGAAAACCGGGACATGTGAACGGGTTTTAGGAGGGACACATGAAAGGTGAAGATGATACCTAGGAGTGAATGAAGGGCCAGACGACAGAACACAGACTTAACTTGTTCCAGGACCTTGAAGGGACCTATGTAGCGAGGCGCAAACTTAGTGGACTCAACTCGCAGCCCAACATTACGGGCTGAGAGCCACACCAAGTTACCAGGAGGAAAGATCGGAGCGGGGCGCCAGTGTGCACCGGCGGAAACTCTCATTCTCTCCATGAAGGCCAGCATGGCATCCTGTGTGCGGTCTCAAATGTCACATGCCTCCACCGCCCAGTCTGCCACCCTAGAGTCAGTGGAAGACATGGGCATGGGCACAGGAACCCGCAGATGCTGGCCGTAGTTAAGGAGAAATGGGGTTTGCCCAGTGGAATCAGCTATGGCGTTGTTCAGCGCTAACTCCGCCCACGGTAACCCAGTCATCATGCCTGACCGAAACAAAATGTCGCAGAAACGTGACAAGGGTCGGGTTGGCCCTCTCTACCAACCCATTCGTTGCGGGATGGTAAGCTGAAGAGAGATTCAACTCAATGCCGAGTAGGTGACAAAGCCCTCTCCAGAACTAAGACGCAAACTGGGGACCCCAATCACTGACAATTTTGTCAGGCATACTGTGTAGGCGAAAAATGTGCTTAATGAACAACGCCACCAACACCTTTGCAGAAGGTACCCACGGAAGGGGCACCAGGAGCACCATTTTGGAAAAATGGTCAGTGACTACCCAGATGACTGTGCAGCTATGGGACTTGGGTAAGCCCACCACAAAGTCCATCCCGACCATTTCCCAGGGCCTGTCCGCCACCGGTAGGGGGTCAAGTAGCCCAGTAGGCTGTTGTCGAAAAGACCTATTCTTGGAGCAGGAGACACATGCCCGAATATAGTCTCAGACGTCACGGGCCATATGCGGCCACCAGTACGTCCTTGCCAGAAGCCCAGATGTCCTCTTGGTCCCAAAATGTCCACCCACCCTGGATGAGTGAGCCCAAGAGAGAACCTCAGGTCGCATATTAGGTGGCAAGAAAGTCTTGCCAGGGGGCAGAGACTCTAGCAACAAAGGGGCCACGGTCCACAGGCTCTTAGAAGGGACAATTAACCGAGGCTCCTCCTCCTCCGATGACACTACGGAGCAGGAGAGCGTCGGCACGAATATTCATCTCTCTGGAGAGAAAAATGGAGGGTGAAATGGAACCGGGAGAAGAACAGGGACCATTTAGCCTGGTGAGAACTTAGCCGCTGGGTAGTTTGTAGGTATACCAAATTCTTGTTTTCAGTGTAGACTTGGAAGGGAAAACGAGCCCCCTCCAGGAGGTGTCTCCACTCCGAAAAGGCCAACTTCATAGCTAGCAACTCCCTGTCCCCGATGAAATAATTTCTCTCCACCGGTTTGAAGGTCTTGGAGAAAAAGAAGCAAGGATGCTTCCAACCTTGAGCATCTTTTTAAAAGAGGACTGCTCCAGCACTGACGGATGAGGCATCCACCTCCATTATAAATGGTTTATCTACATCATGGCAATGTAAAATAGGAGCGCTAACGAAGTGGGACTTGATAAGAGAAAGGCTTTGGAGACCTCCTCCGACCACAATTTGCTCCCTTCTTGGTGAGGGCTACCAAGGGAGCTACCAAAGTTGAGAAGTGGTGAATGAACTGGTGTTAAAAGTTAATGAACCCCATAAAGCACTGCACTGCTGTCAGAGAATAGAATTCCTGCCTGTAGGTGGCAGGATCCATAGCCAATCCCTGGGCGGAGATGATATAGCCCAGGAAAGACAAGGATTCCTGCTCAAATACACACTTCTCCAACATGGCACAGAAGGAGTTTGCTCGTAGGAGGTCGAAGACTTTGCAAACATCTCTCCAGTGGGAGTCTATATCTGGAGAGTAGATGAGAATATCATCCAGATAGACTACGACCGAGGTGGTGAGCATATCCCAGAAGATATGGTTTACAAAGTCCTGGAAAATGGAAGGGGTATTACAGAGCCCGCTTCTCTAGACGCAGTATTGTCGTGTGCCTTTGCTGGTTGGCACAATCTGGCGCTAGTTAGCTCCAATCCCCACACTCAGTCAACGCTAGGGAAGGGGATCAATTAGGAGTGTTCATCAGACTGCATACACACATACCCGATTTTAAATTTATACAATTGCAAGGCCGAGCGGCCATGTGAACCTTCTATAGCTGCGTCCTTCCCGGACCTTCCCCGTGGTCCACTCAGGACCGCTTCAGGATCTGAGCATGTGACCCCAGACCTCCAATAAGATGATGTATCACGGGCATGCTCAGTTGACAAGAAGCAGGACTTAGTCCCTGGAGCGTCTGCTCGCCGCTGACTAATGCTGGTTATAATAGCTGAACTTGGGATGGAAGCAGTAACCAGACGCTCAGCATCAGCTTAAGAAAGACGCTGGGACCGACATCTCTGCTGAGCAGGCTCCTCTGCGGCTGGGGAAGAATGGGAGACCAGAGGACATGGTTCGAGATTCCCCCTCTGCGCCACATGTCGTTAATACTTTAGGATGCCCACTCCCGCTGCAAGGCAGGGCGAGAATAAGGGTTAGCTATATTCCTCCTGCCTCTTGTCCTCCATGTTTAAGTACATTTATCTTAACCCCATTTTTTTATAGGGATCTGTAAGATTAGAATGGACAGTCGAGGGTGAGCGGGGGCGCCATTGCGCAGGTGATAGGGTGTCAACCTCTGCTGTCAGGTGAGGTGCAACTGAGTAATTAGGATAAAGGGCCAGGCACCTACCAAGCCCTTTTTCTGTCTATTGTTATTTCCTTTGGTGATGGTTTTGTGTGCACCAGTTTTTAAGAATAGAATAAAACAAGGTAATTATTAATATTTTGGAGTTTTTCTGTGAACCAGTATTTGAATACTACTCCAAACAAATTTAGTTTTGCTGTGAATTATGTTTATAATAACGATCCCAAGCACACCGACAGGACAATGAATGCGTGGCTTCATAAAAAGCATATGAAGGTCCTAAAGTGGCCTAGCCAGTCTCCAGATCTCAACCCCATAGAAAACCTTTGGAGGGATTTGAAAGTCTGTGTTGCCCAGCGACAGGCCCAAAACATCACTGCTCTAGATGAGATCTGCATGGAGCAATGGGCCAACATACCACCAACAGTGTGTGCCAACCTTGTGAAGACTTACAGAGAAAAAAAAAAAAAAAGGATGACCACCGTCATTGGCAAAGAATTTCTTAACAAAATATTGAGATGAAATTTTCTTAATGACAAAATACTTCATTTTCACCATAATTTGTAAAATAAATCTTACCAAATCAGACAAGGTGATTTTCGGGATTTGTTTGCTCATTTTCACTCTCATGGTTGTGGTTTACCTATAATGTCAATTACAGGCCTCTCTCATCTTTTTAAGTGGGAGAACTTGGTGGCTGACCAAATACATATAGTTTGGGAAAAAATAAAAAAAATAAAAAAAAATATAATATAATATAATATAATATACACACACACACACACACACACACAGGACAGACCAAAAGTTTGGACACACCTCATTTAAAGATTTTTCTGTATTTTCATGACTATGAAAATTGTAAATTCACACTGAAGGCATCAAAACTATGAATTAACACATGTGGAATTATATACTTAACAAGAAAGTGTGAAACAACTGAAATTATGTCTTATATTCTGGGTTCTTCAAAGTAGCCACCTTTTGGTTTGATGACTGCTTTGCACACTCTTGGCATTCTCTTGATGAGCTTCAAGAGGTAGTCACTGGAATTGGTTTTCACTTCACAGGTGTGCTCTGTCAGGTTTAATAAGTGGGAGTTCTTGCCTTATAAATGGGGTTGGGACCATCAGTTGTGTTGTGCAGAAGTCCGGTGGATACACAGCTGATAGTCCTACTGAATAGACTGTTAGAATATGTATTATGGCAAGAAAAAAGCAGCTAAGTAAAGAAAAACGAGTGGCCATCATTACTTTAAAAAATGAAGGTCATTCAGACCAAAAAAATTGGGCAAACTTTGAAAGAGTCCCCAAGTGCAGTTGCAAAAACCATCAAGCGCTACAAAGAAACTGGCTCATCTGACGACCGCCCCAGGAAAGGAAGATCGAGAGTCACCTCTGCTTCTGAGGATAAGTTTATCCGAATCACCAGCCTCAGAAATCGCACGCTAACAGCAGCTCAGATTAGAGAGCAGGTCAATGCCACACAGAGTTCTAGCAGCAGACACATCTCTACAACAACTGTTAAGAGGAGACTTTGAGCAGCAGGCCTTCATGGTAAAATAGCTGCTTGGAAACCACTGCTAAGGACATGCAACAAGCAAAAGAGACTTGTTTGGGCTAAAGAACACAAGGAATGGACATTAGACCAGTGGAAATCTGTGCTTTGGTCTGATGAGTCCAAATTTGAGATCTTTGGTACCAACCACCGTGTCTTTGTGCGACGCAGAAAAGGTGAACGGATGGACTCTACATGTCTGGTTCCCACCGTGAAGCATGGAGGAGGAGGTGTGATGGTGTGGGGGTGCTTTGCTGGTGACACTGTTGGGGATTTATTCAAAATTGAAGGCATACTGAACAAGTAATGGCTACCACAGCATCTTGCAGGGGAATGCTATTCCATCCGGTTTGCATTTAGTTGGATCATCATTTATTTTTCAACAGGACAATGACCCCAAACACACATCCAGGATGTGTAAGGGCTATTTGACCAAGAATGATGCTACGCCAGATGACCTGGCCTCCACAGTCACCAGACCTGAACCCAATTGAGATGGTTTGGAGTGAGCTGGACCGCAGCATCTCTGGGAACTCCTTCAAGATTGTTCGAAGACCATGTCCGGTGACTACCTCTTGAAGCTCATCAAGAGAATGCCAAGAGTGTGCAAAGCAGTCAAAGCAAAAGGTGGCTACTTTGAAACAACTGAATATATGTCTTATATTCTAGGTTCTTCACACTTTTTTGTTAAGTATATAATTCCACATGTGTTAATTCATAGTTTTGATGCCTTCAGTGTGAATTTACACTTTTCATAGTCATGGAAATACAGAAAAATCTTTAAATGAGAAGGTGTCCAAGCTTTTGGCCTGTACTGTACATACACACACACAATGGGTGGCTGCATAGCAGAGCAGTCTGGTCTCCTGTGACCCAGAAGCTCCTGCTCTCTCCTATACATATAGAACACACAACTGTGTATAGAGAATAGGAGCTGACACTACTTCATGACGATGTACACAGCACTTCTATATCCCCGTGTATACAACAGGAATGTCAATCTCAAATAGACAAAGGGCCAAAATTAAAAGCTTGGACAAAGTCAAGAGCCAATCTTGATATGATGACCTACTGTACCTAAATCCCCCCCCAAAGAATGGCAACCCCATCACAGTAAGATTCTCCAACTGTAATCCCTACAGAGCCCTCCTTTGAGTATAACAAACAAAAAAAGTGCTCCTTCGCATAAAATGGGCCCCATATTGTCCTCCGTGCAATACAATGGGGCCCTACATAGCCTTCCATACAATGGGCCCCACATAGTACTCCATACAGTATAATGCGCCCCATATTAAAAAATATAACTACTCACCTCGGCCTGTTACCTGCTGCTCTAGTCTCTTCAAATCCTCTGCACATTTCGATACAGCATCTGCGTTGTAACAATGTCATCGCACCTGCTGTGTTGAGACATCAGATGCAGGGGGGGAAATAATGGGAGAGTGTCTGCTGACACTGCCTCCATCATTGCTTTCAACCACATTGGTATTCAGGATGTGGATGTAGTTGAACGCGTGATGCAGGGCACAGGCCAAATATACTCGGACAGCCAGTGGGCCAGGGTTTGACAAATGTAGAATACAGCAAAAGAAGGCATAGCTAGTAATAAACCATATGTGCCTTCTCTGAGTGAACTTTGGATATCCATGACAGTTGGATCCTCACATTTGCAGCTACACAATCGAATGTATCTGTGCTAACATACAGTAACATTTTAGGACTTCGCTGCAGAGCAAGACTGCTCAGATGTCTACGGGCAGTCCAGAAGTGGTAAACACAGTTCACCATTAAAAGGCGTTGTCCACTACTAGGACAACACCTTATTGATCAAAGTGTTTGGCCCCAATAAAATGATAACGTCTATGCTCGTCTCCCGTGTCAGCGCTGTTCCCCCGTTGACAGCACTCGCTCTCCCCAGGGCTCTCGTGTCACTGTCTCTGCCTTTGGACAAATCAACCATGAAGAGTAAGTCCGAGCTGCAGCTGCATCCCTGACTTGCTCTTCATGTTCGTTTTGTCCGAAGGCGGGGACAGTGACGTCAGCACTGATTGAGTGCCGGCGTCATGTGTCACAATGACAGCACGGATGCCCTTGGAGAACTAGTGCTTACACCACAGGAACAGCGCCATATAGACGGAGAGTATAGGCTTTATCATTTTATCAGGGCCAAGTGAGGGGTATGAGAAGAAGTTGTCCAAGTAGTGAACAACTTCTTTAAAGTAAAATTTATATGTTGGATTTATCACATAGATGGTATCACAGGGATTGTAAGTTTGTTAAGGTTTAAAGGTTTTTGGTCACCATATTCGGATACCCATTACTTTATCATTTTTCCATAGACTGAGCTACAAGGGCTTCTCACTAAATTAGAGTATCAAAAAGTTAATTTCAGTTCTTCAATACAAAAAGTGAAACTGATTATATACAGTCATTAAAAACATTGTGATATATTTAAATTTTAGATCACTTCATGCTTCCCTCTGCCGACAAGCTTTTTGGAGATGGGAATTTAATTCTCCAGCAGGACTTGGTACCTGTCCACACTGCAAAAAGTACCAATACCTGGTTTCAAAACAGTATCACTGTGCTTGATTGGCCAGAAAACTCGCCTGACCTTAACCCCGTAGAGCAGGGGTCCCCAACTCCAGTTCTCCAGGCCCACCAACATGTCATGTTTTCAGGATTTCCTTAGTCTTGCCCAGGTAATAATTGCATCACCTGTGCAATGCAAAGGAAATCCTGAAAACATGACCTGTTGGTGGGCCTTGAGGACTGGAGTTGGGGACCCCTGCCGTAGAGAATCTATGGGGTATTGTCAAGAGGAAGATGAGTAGACACCAGACCCAACAATGCAGACAAGCTGAAGACTGCTATAAAAGCAACCTGGGCTTCCATAACAACTTAGCAGTGCCACAGGCTGATCGCCTCTATGCCACACTTAATTGATGCAGTAGTTGATGCAAAAGGAGCCCCGACCAAGTATTGAGTGTATTTACTGAACATACATATCAGATTTTAACCCCTTCAAGACACAGCCCTTTTCCTTTTTGCGTTTTCGTTTTTCGCTCCCCTCCTTCCCAGAGCCATAACTTTTTTATTTTTCCGTCAATATGGCTATGTGAGGGCTTATTTTTTGCGGAATGATTTGTACTTTTGCACGACACCATTGGTTTTACCATGTCATGTACTAGAAAACGGGGAAAAAATTCCAAGTGTGGTGAAATTGCAAAAATGTGCAATCCTACACTTTTTTTGTTTGGCTTTTTTACTAGGTTCACTAAATGCTAGACCTGCCATTGTGATCCTCCAGGTCATTATGAGTTCATAGACACCAAACATGTCTAGGTTATTTTTTTATGTAAGTGGTGGAAAAAAAAAAACCTCAAAACTTTGCTTAAAAATTATATTTTTTTTTAAATTGCGCCATTTTGCAATACCCGTAGCGTCTCCATTTTTCGGGATCTCAGGTAAGGTGAGGGGTTATTTTTTGCGTGCCAAGCTAACGTTTTTGAAGATACCACGTTTGTGCAGATACGTTCTTTTGATCGCCCGTTATTGCATTTTAATGCAATGTCGTGGCGACCAAAAAACATAATTCTGGCGTTTTGAATTTTTCTGTTGCTACGCTGTTTAGCGATCAGGTTAATGCTTTTTTTTTTTTTATTGATCGGGCGATTCTGAACGCGGCGATACCAAATAGGTGTATGTTTGATTTTTTTTATTGTTTTATTTTGGATGGGGCGAAAGGAAGGCGATTTAAACTTCGTTTTTTTTTTTTGCCATGCTTCAATACCCTCCATGGGAGGCTAGAAGCTGGCATAGCCTGATCGGCTCGGCTACATAGCAGCGATCATCAGATTGCTTTTATGTAGCTGAACTGCAGGCTTGCTATGAGCGCCAACCACAGGGTGGCGCTCACAGCAAGCCGGCATCAGTAACCATAGAGGTCTCAAGGAGACCTCTGGTTACTATGCAGACGCATTGTTGACCCCCGATCATGTGACGGGGGTCGGCGATGAGCGCATTTCCGGCCGCGCGGCTGGAAGCGGTAGTTAAATGCCCCTGTCAGCGTTTGACAGCGAAATTTAACTGGTTAATAGCGGCAGGTGGATCGCGATTCCACCTGCCGCTATTGCGCGCACATGTCAGCTGTACATAACAGCTGACATCTCGCAACTTTGATGTGGGCTCAGCACCGGAGCCCACATCAAAGTGGGAGACACGACATGCACTGTACTAGTACGGGGCATGTCGTGAAGGGGTTAAAGTTATCTTCAATCTGGTGTTATAAAGTATTCTAATTTACTGAGATGACTTTTGGGTTTTCATTGACTAAACCATAATCATCAACATTAACAGAAATAAACATTTGATATAGATTTTTCTGTTTGTATTGATTATGGAATGAGTTTCTCTTTTGTATTTATGGACTAAAATAAATTAACTTTTTGATATTATAATTTAGTGAGAAGCACTTGTACGTGAGGGCTTTTTTGTAAGACAAGCTGTAGTTTTTACTGGTACCATTTTTTGTGTACAAATTTTATTTTTTTTTTTTTTGGGGGGGGGGAGGGGTACTAGGCATCATTAAAATAAACCTGGAAAATAGGTATTAAGCTTACCGTTAATTATGTTTCCAGGAGTCCATACTGACAGCACCCTAGAGGACGTCCTCCTCCCCTTGCTGGGACAGGAAACACACGAGAGAGTTTAAAAGGTCATGTCCCACCCCCAATCCTCAGTGTTGTAACAAGAACCGCCACATGGAATGCAGAAAAAAAAATTCTTTAATGATAAATAGAACATATTACATCATATGCCAGAAACGTCATACGTCATATGCCAGGGTTACACTGCAACATGATATAAATATTACCAGGGAGGGAACTACCAGTGCTGTCAGTATGGACTCCTGGAAACATAATTAACGGTAAGCTTAATACCCATTTTCCAGGACGTCCCTCCTGACAGCACCCTGGAGAGTACCAAAGCACCTCCTCAGGGTGGGATTACCGCTTGGAGAACCTTTCTCCCAAATGCAGTATGTTGACCAGACAAAACATCAAGCTTATAGTGTTTACAAAAGGTGTTGGCGCTAGCCCATGTTGCTGCCTTACAGATCTGCTCAATGGCGCCTGCCCTCTCAGCCCAGGAAGTAGCCATCCCTCGAGTAGAATGTGCATGGAGACCCTTTTGAGGAGGGAGCCCTTCTGACTGGTAAGCCTCAGAAATCACGGAAGTGATCCAACGAGCGATAGAGGCCTTAGAGGCCTTCTTTCCCATATTCTTTCCTCCAAATAATATGAACAAACTTGGGTCAATGCGCCACGAGTTGGTGGCTGCCAGGTAGTCTAAGACTGCCTGTCTGACATCGAGAGAATGGAGAGCTTTTTCTTTTTCGTTAGCCGGGTTATTACAAAAGGACGGTAACACAACTTCCTGATTTCTATTTTTAACCGTTCCCACCTTTGGAATAAAAGAGGGATCCAATCTAAGAATTAGACTATCTTCTCTAATCTGAAGGTACGGGTCCCTAGTGCACAGGGCCTGAATTTCCCCCACCCTCTTAGCCGTAGTATTCGCCACTAAGAATGCGGTTTTACGAGTGACGACTGGAATGGGCATATTATCGGCCGAGGCGTAGACGTTTTTACAAAGGAATTTGAGGACCAGATTAAGGTCCCAGAACGGCGACATTTGTCTAATGGTAGGGCGCAACCTCTGGGTGGCTCTGATAAATCTAACTATCCACGGGTGGGATGCTAGGGGATAGTTGAAAAAAGAGCTAAGTGCCGAGATCTGCACTTTCAAGGTGCTTGGTTTGAGACCTTTGTCAAACCCAGCCTGCAGGAAATCTAGAATTCTGGGTAAGTCAGGAGTGCCTGCCGTAACCTCAAACCTGCCACCCTCCAGACAAACGTTTCCAGATTTTCAAATAAATTGCCGATGTGACTGGCTTTTTGCTGGATTTAATAGTAGCTATCACTTGATCCGATAGCCCTCTTGCCTTCAGGATGTTCCTTTCAGGATCCATGCTGAGAGATGGAGATTCTCTGGAATCTGGTGGTACACCAGACCCTGGTGAATTACATCCGCCCTGAGAGGAAGCTCTACTGGGCTCTCGATTGCCAGATCTACTAGGAGAGAGAACCAGCTCCTTCTTGGCCAAAATGGGACAATCAATATGACTCGAGCTTGATCCTCTTTGATTTTTCTGAGAACGGCTGGAATCAGTGCTGGAGGCGGGAATGCGTACGAGAGGGGTTCCGTCCATTCCTGGCTCAGACCATCTATCCCTTCCAGGAGATCTTGAGGGTTCAGCGAGAAGAATCTTGAGACCTTTGAATTTCTCCTGTTTGCAAATAGGTCTATACTGAGAGTTCCCCAGCGAAGACATAGATCCTGGAAGATCTCCTGATTGAGTTCCCACTCTGTTGCAAACACCCGTCTCCTGCTCAGATAGTCTGCTATGACATTCTGGGAGCCTTTTAAGTGAATTGCCGAAATGGATGGGACCGAATTTTCTGCCCAACAATATATTCTTCCCGCCAGCTCCTGAAGCGGATGGAGTCTTGAGCCTCCCTGATGCTTCAGGAAAGGCACAGTTGTAACGTTGTCGGACAGTATCATGACATGGCAATTTTTGAGGGTGTGTCGGTTCCTTCTTAACGCCTCCCAGACAGCATACAACTCTTTGAAGTTGGAGGAGCTGTGAACGACTGGCCACCTGCCTTGTAGGATCCTGCCTTTTAGATGGGCTCCCCAGCCCCAGGCGTCTGTAGTTACCACTACATAGGAATCGGTAGACCATAACACCCCGACTCTTAGCTTCTCTGGTTGTATCCACCAGAGGAGAGATCTTCGTACTGGATAAGTCAGTCTTAAAGTACTGTCCAGAGAAGACTGACGACGGTCTCATTTGGAGAGGATTAATCCTTGCAGAGGTCTTGAATGGAACTGTGCCCATCTTACACACGGTATGCAAGCCGTCATCAGGCCTAGTACTCTCATGGCCGTCCTTATTGATGCTCTGCGTTCTAATAGGAGCCTGATCTGGATCCGGATTGCCTCCAGCTTGGTCTCGGGTAACAGGGATATCCTGTTTCTTGAATCCAGACATACTCCCAGGAAGATCTTTTTGCATTCCGGAGTCAGGTCGGATTTCTACCAGTTTATGATCCATCCTAACTGCTCCATCACTGATACGGTTCGGTTCGGTTCCTGTGGTCTGACAGAATCTCTGGCGTTCTTGCGACCAGGAGAAAATCATCGAGATATGGGACTATTATGATCCCCTGGTTTCTCAGGAAAGCGACAATTTCTGACACCAGCTTTGTAAATACACGAGGTGCTGAGGCAAGCCCGAACGGAAGGCATTGGAACTGGTAGTGACAGGTCCCGGACGGCAGCACCACCGCAAACCTCAGAAGCCTCTGAGATGAGGGGTGGACGGGGACCTGATAATAGGCACTCTTTAGGTCGAGAGTGCACATCACAGCATCTCGATCTATAAGGAAAACTGCTGAGCGTATGGACTCCATACGGAACCTCTTGTACCTGACCCAGGCATTTAGAGGTTTCAGATTTATTATTGTGCGAGAGTCGCCGGATGGTTTTGTTATGGAAAAAAAAGAGAGGAGTAGTGACCCTGGCCTACTTCTAGTAGTGGCACCGGAATTATGACTTCTGAGGAAAGCATATCCTGTAAGGCTACTTTCACACGTTAACTGCAGCGTTAACTGCAATCAGTCCCAATGCGTCGTTTTGCAGAAAAAACGCATCCTGCAAAAGTGCTTGCAGCATGCGTTTTTTTCCCCATACACTTGTATTGACGACGCATTGCGACGGATTGCCACACGTCGCATCCGTTGTGCGACGGTTGCGTCGTGCTTAGGCGGACCTATATTATGGAAGACACGTGGCACAGCTGTGAGGTGCACAAAGAAGGTTCCCAAACCAGTAGCAATAAGAAATAGACTTTGGCACTCAACTTCAATATGTCGTAATTTTTATTAGCAGCCACTCGTACAGACGTTTCGGTCAGTATTATTGACCTTCCTCAGTGTACTTATAGTCAGAGTTAGCAAGGATGTGGCTCGAAATTTGTAGTAAAGGTCCTAATATAAATGTATAAGGGAGGTCCTAAAATAGATCCCGTATGTCGGTCCCAATAGGGGTAATGTGTGGAAAAAATCCAATGTTGGTTTTTCGTATATGTTAAGTAAAGCCTATGAGAGTGGAGATATTATATGGGCCGAACAGGTGGGTCACAAAAGACCTCTTACCTAAGATAGATAGTAACTAAATGTAGAACAAGCGAATGTATCATATGGATCTAATAGGTGGACCAAGGAACATCTTTTACCCAGGATTGGAAGTCGTTACATATGGACCAAAGTAAATGGATCAGGAATATGTCCCTGTCCTAGAACGGATGATAAAGAGAAACGCGGTGTCCACCGCTAGTTTGGAGGTGGACACCGCGTTTCTCTTTATCATCCGTTCTAGGACAGGGACATATTCCTGATCCATTTACTTTGGTCCATATGTAACGACTTCCAATCCTGGGTAAAAGATGTTCCTTGGTCCACCTATTAGATCCATATGATACATTCGCTTGTTCTACATTTAGTTACTATCTATCTTAGGTAAGAGGTCTTTTGTGACCCACCTGTTCGGCCCATATAATATCTCCACTCTCATAGGCTTTACTTAACATATACGAAAAACCAACATTGGATTTTTTCCACACATTACCCCTATTGGGACCGACATACGGGATCTATTTTAGGACCTCCCTTATACATTTATATTAGGACCTTTACTACAAATTTCGAGCCACATCCTTGCTAACTCTGACTATAAGTACACTGAGGAAGGTCAATAATACTGACCGAAACGTCTGTACGAGTGGCTGCTAATAAAAATTACGACATATTGAAGTTGAGTGCCAAAGTCTATTTCTTAGTGCTTAGGCGGACCGTCGGCACAAAAAAACACTACATGTAACTTTTTTTGTGCGACGGTTCAGTCTTTTCCGACTGCGCATGCGTGGCCGGAACTCCGCCCCCTCCTCCCCGCACCTCACAATGGGGCAGCGGATGCGCTGAAAAGCAGCATCCGCTGCACCCGTTGTGCGGCGGAGATAACGCTAGCGTCGGTAACCTCGGCCCGACGCACTGCAACGGACCGAGCCCGACGCTAGTGTGAAAGTAGCCTAAGCCTATCATCATGGGAGAATCTCGCATAACCATCGTGGGCGCGATGAATCTGTCTTGTGGAGGGGAGTAAAGTTCGATCCTGTAGCCTTCTGACACCGTCCGAAGGACCCACTGATTCTGAGTGACCCGTGACCAATTTACCGCAACGTGGCGAAGCCTTCCCCCGATAAGAGTGGCGTCATTGCGTCTTAGATTTAGAGGAGGGGCTGAAGAAGAAACTCCTGTTCTTATTGCCCTGGCTACGGGAACCTCTATTGAATCCTCTACTGGATCTACCCCCTCTGTAATCGGGCTGTCTCCTGAAGGGAAAACCTCTCTGAAAGGACTGAGGCCTTTTAGGCTTGTCCTCAGGAAAACCATTCTTATCAGAGGCCGACACTAGAATAGTGTCTAGTGAAGGACCAAAAACCCTTGCTCCTGAGAAGGGAATTGAACATAACTTGGTCTTCGAGGCATTATCCCCTGACCAGGATCTTAGCCAGACCGCCCTTCTAGCTGCGTTGGATAATGAACCACTTCTACCTGAGAACCTGACAGATTCAGCCGTCATGTCAGATAGAAAGGCCGTGGCAGATTTAGGATAGGGAGAGAGCTTAGAATATCAGACCTTGGGGTTTTATTGGATAGATGCTCTTCCACTTCACCCTTCCAGACCAAACTACCGAGGTAGCTGCTATGTTAGTCTTTATAAGGGCTGCGGAAGATCCCCAGGCCCTCTTTAGCAGTATGTCAGCTTTCCGATCCATGGGATCGCGCAGATTTGACGAGTCCTCGAATGGTATGGCTGTCTTTTTGGCAACCTTTGCCACCGGAACATCTACTTTGGGTATTCCTTCCCATAGTTTGACTTCTTCCGGCTCGAAAGGTAGACGAGCTTTGAAGTCTTTAGATAATACCAGCCGACGTTCTGCTTCCTTCCACTCCTCCAGTATCATGGCCTTGATATGCTCACTAACTGGGAATACCGTCTGCCTACGTGACATGAGACCCCCAAACATCAGGTCCTGCCTGGATTGAGGTTTAGATGTCTCTTCTATTTGCATTGTGCTCCGCACAGCCTGCACGGGATCATTCGTCTCCTCTGCCTGGAAGAGGTATTTCCTCTGGTGGTCCTGACTTCCTGAAGGAAGTTCACCCTCTTCCTCTGAGACAGTCCTCGGAGTCAGAATTATCCTCGGAACTATACACCGGCTCTCTGAGATCTCGCTCCCGTCTGGCTCTTTTGCGGCTGGGAACGGGGCTGGATTTCTCCACAATACTGGACAAAGAAGCTTGAACCTCTTCACGTATTAGGGACCTCATTTCAGACAAGAGTGACGGCTGTTCGTCTCTCATAACCTTAGATGTGCAATCTGCACACAAGGTTTTGATATGGGTGTCCGGAAGTTTCACATTACATATCGGGCATCTACTGGTTTTCCCGGAGGCCTTGCCAGACTTCTTAGCTTGACCAGAGGGGGCAACGGGGGTTCCCTTATCCTTAAAGGACATAAGGTAGGGAGTAAGTAATGGGTATGCACCTGCGTGCAGATAGGGAAGTCTGCGCTATGCGCACTCACCCCTTCCTCGGCTGGCATGCTTCCTTCCATGGTCCGGTGTAGTAGGTCCCCTCAGCTCTCCACGCTAGACAGGAGCGCTTCAGCTGCTGTGCGTTCCACGCTTGGCGGGCATACACTTCCCCCGCTCTTACAGCGTCACCGGAAGTGACGGTAGCGGATGCCGCAAAACCGGAAGTGACGCGGTTCCCTGGGACTTCCGCCCGAAGATGCCGTACCACGCTGGACGCTGCAAAATCCTGCCACCTGGAACCGCGTCCGCAGCCGAGAGCCTCCCACCGGGAGGAGCGGCTGCCACCAGGAGCTTCGCCACTCCTGGTATTTGGAGCAGAGGGACCCCCCTCTGGAGGGTTTCTGCCCTGAGCCTCTTGACAGGGGGAAGGGTATTGGCAAGCTGCATGATCCCCTTGAGCTCCGGTAAGCTGCGCAGCTTCTCTCGTGCGACCCTTGCAGGGACAGGAAAAAACCTGCTGGGGAGGAGGACGTCATCTAGGGTGCTGTCAGGAGGGACGTCCTGGAAATTATTTTTTTGCACAACAAACTGTATTGTTTTTGGTAGCATAATGATAATCCCAAGACTTTTTAATCACTTTTTTTCGTGAGACGAGATGTACAAAAATAGCAGTTATGGCAGGTTTTTTTAACATTTTTTTTTTAATTTGTGTCATTTTTAGAAGGGAGAGTTTTCATACTTGTATGTTGATCTATGATAAATTGTAAGCCGAGGCACCTAATTTTGCCACAAGAAAACTCAGAAAACGTATTGACTCAAGTATAAGCTGGGTTTGCATTGTCCCCTCAGCCCCATCCTTGTCCGCATGGCTCCTCAGCCCCATCCTTGTCCCGCTGCTACTCATCCCCCATCCTCGTCTGCATGGCTCCTCATCCCCATCCTTCTATAAATGGTTCCTTATCCCTATTCTTACGTAGCCCCCCATGAGAAAAGCATAAAAATTAAAGCCTATGGAAGTGGAGAGAAGTGAATATTGATTACCTTAATGAGCGGGCACCCGTGATAGCCCAGCAGCTGCTGGAAGCCGGCAGCTACAACTGTGCAAGCTATAAAAGAAATTAATATTCATTGCCAGTGCAGTGAATATTCATTTCTCTTTAGCAGCGGGCACAAGCTTTAGCCGCCGGATTCTGCCTCCTGTGACCCACTGCTACCCCTCCACCGCCGTCTTCTGGGACAATGACTCGTGTATAAGCAGAGGGTGGTGTTTTCAGCACATAAAAAAAAAATTGTGCTGAAAAACTCTACTTATACACGAGTATATGGGGCACTTGCAGTCTGAACATATAGTTATATCCAATTGTAAGGGGGTTAAGGCCTCATTCAGATATCTGTAATTTTTCAAATGGAGAAGAGAGGTGATTATTTCAATGCCACTATACAATGTTGGTATTTGCACAAAGTAAAGCAGGAGGCAGCATTGTGACAACAGGCTCTTTAGCAAGGTAGTAGCACAATCTAGGCAACACGGTCATGATGTGCATACACATTTTGGGACGTCCTTGCACAGACTATACTTCTGCTTCTGGTACTGTCAGAAGTGATAAATAATAGAGTCCACAGCATGGGCTAGTGGTTCCAGTCTCGTTATGTAGCTTCTCCTACCTTCATGCCTGAACTGTGCATACAAAACAATACCTACAGTTAACAGCTGTTATGGCTCCAGCATGGGAGATAGAATAATGGGGACATGAAGCAATTGTATGCCTTATGTGTGCCTTACAGAATCTGCATATGCATCATGCAAAGAGACACTCTAAGGCTACTTTCACATTTCCGTCTTTTGAAAGACGTCGCAACGAGTCGTTCTGTGCAAAAAACGCATCATGCAAAGTTGCCCGCAGGATGCGTTTTTTGCACATAGACTTGTATTACCGACGCATCGCGACGTATGGACACATGTTCCATACGTCGTGCACTGCATGCGCGGCCGGAACTCCGCCCCCTCCTCCCTGGGACTATACAGTGGGCAGCAGACGCGTTGAAACACTGCGTCCGCTGCACAGAATTTTCACAACGTCCGTCGGTACGTCACGCCGACGCTTAGCGACGGAAATGTGAAAGAAGCCCTTACACTTAGCGTTTATACATAGTATTTTAACTTTATGTTCAGAGTATACATTGATAAAACTGGTGCATACAGCAAAAAAAAAAAACTAAACAATTATATAGGCTTAGTCATCCACTCGGCGATTAGGCTATTGCAATGAAGCCTTTTGTCTGAGGTACACATCAGGAAATATTCCCAAGGTATGCATCTAACACAAACCACAAATGTAGCCTAACTTGAACAGTATCCAGGGCCGGCATTAGGGCCAGGCAGCCGCCTAGGGCCCCTGCTGCTCCAGGGGCCCCCAGCCAGTGGCTGCTATGAGGCCCATGAGCAAGAGGAGCCTGGTGCAGCCCCCTCCTAACATCGCGTATTCAACTTATCGGCATCATAGATGCCAAAAAAGTTGAAATTAGTGATAGAGGAGAGAGCATCATGTGATGCTCCCTCTCCCATCACTCCCCCTCTGCCTCTGCCTGTTTCAGTAGTGGAGCTGATGGCATGCTGAGATGCTTTATTATACTGTAAACACTGTTCGTGTAGGGGAGCTGGCGCCAGCACTCCAGAGCGGAGCGTGCAGCTCCATGTATTGCTATGCGGCCACATGCTCCACTCTGAAATCCAAGCTCTGGCGCTGGCACTCCATACGAGACACGGACGTGTTTCTCGCATGTGTGATCCCGGCCTCAGCTGTAGTAAGGGTAGGCAAGTCAGTAAACGATGCGGGGTTGTATGTTGCGTACTTGTGCTGCATCCAGATGTTACAGCACAGTGGATGGGATTTCAATTTATCTTAGTCTCTGCAAGATAAATATCACCGGTACAATGTATTGGATGCAGTAAATCCGCACAGTTCAATGAACACAGGCGGATTCACCAGCGTTCAATAGCTGCATCCAAAGCGCTGCCAATTACTGAAAGTGTGCCCCTACCCTACCCTAAGAGGGCTGGGAAATCAGCATTGAACCACTTCAATATTGTCGATCGCGCTTGTTTAGCAGTCTGAACTTGGCGCTTGTAAACACAACAGAAATGTTTCTGTGATGGTGTAATATGTTAGCATTTGGGGCCCCACTTTAAACTTTTGCCCAGGGCCCCACTGTCTAAAACCTGCCCTGACAGTATCAATAGTGTTTTGATTTAGAACTGAAAAAAAACTATTAACATTCAAAATACACAAATGCACTTACACAATACCACTTTCCCAGTTCTCATCCTCTTGCTTTTTATCCTCCTTAATATCTCCATGTGGAGTATGCGGATGCTTCTGTACGATTCTCATTCCTCCAGCCTTCACTGAAAAGTAGCATAATGTCAAAGTAGGTAGCTCAAAAGTTTAAAAATGCACACAACATTAAAAAGCTCGAATAGAATGGAATGCCTTATACCGGGCCTTGTGAAAGTATTCGGCCCCCTGGAACTTTTCAACCTTTTCCCACATATCATGCTTCAAACAAAGTTACCAATTGTAAATTTTTGGTGAACAAACAAGTCGAACAACTGAAGTTGAACAAAATTTATTGGTTATATTAAATTTGTGTGGAAATTCAAAAAATGAAAAGTGGGGCTTGCAATTTTATTTGGCCCCTTTACTTTCAGTGCAGCAAACTCACTCCAGAAGTTCATTGTGGATCTCTGAATGATCCAATGTTGTCCTAAATGCCTAATGATGATAAATATAACCACCTGTGTGTAATCGAGTCTCCGTATAAATCCACCTCCTCTGTGATTTTCTCAGGGTTCTGTTTGAAGCACATAGAGCATCATGAAGACCAAGGAACACAACAGGCAGGTCTGTGATACTGTTGGAGAAGTCTGAAGTCGGATTTGAATACAAAATGATTTCCAAAACTTTAAATATCCCAAAGAGCACTGTGCAAGCGATCATATTGAAATGGAAGGAGTATCATACCACTGCAAATCTACCAAGACTGGTCCGTCCCTCTAAACTTTCATCTCAAACAAGAAGGCTGATCAGAGATGCAGCCAAGAGGCCCGTGATCACTCTGGATGAACAGCAGAGATCTACAGCTGAGGTGGAACAGTCAGTCCATAGGACAACAATCAGGTGTACACTGCACAAATCTGGCCTTTATGGAAGAGTGGCAAGAAGAAAGCCATTTCTCAAAGATATCCATAAAAAGTGTTTAAAGTTAACAAGCCACCTGGGAGACACACCAAACATGTGAAACATGCTCTGGTCAGATGAAACCAAACGCGAAATTTTTGGCACACTGCCAAATGATATGTTTGGCGTAAAAGGCAACACAGCTCATCACTAAACAAACCATCCCCACTGTCAAACATGGTGGTCACAGCATCATGGTTTGGGCCTGCTTTTCTTCAGCAGGGACAAGGAATATGGTTAAAATTGATGGGAAGATGGATGTAGCCAAATACAGGACCATTCTTGAAGAAAACCTGTTGGAGTCTACAAAAGACCTGAGACTAGAAAGGAGATTTGTCTTCCAACAAGACAATGATCCCAAACAAAGCAAAATCTACAATGGAATGGTTCACAAGTAAACGTATCCAGGTGTTAGAATGGCCAAGTCAAAGTCCAGACCTCAATCCAATCGAAAATCTGTGGAAAGAGCTGAAAACTGCTGTTCACAAATGATCTCCATCAGAATTTCAGTCTCTCGATGTACAAAACCGATAGAGATATATTGACTTGCAGCTGTAAACGCAGCAAAAGATGGAGCAACAAAGTATTAAGTTAAAGGGGCCGAATAATATTGCAAGCCCCACTGTTCAGTTTTTGAATTTCCACAAAAATGTAAAATAACCAATAAATTTCGTTCAACTTCACAATTGTGTTACACTTGTTGTTGATTCTTCACCAAAAATTTACATTTGGTATCTTTGTTTGAACCAGGATATGTGGGAAAGGGTTGAAGAGTTCCAGGGGGCCGAATACTTTTGCAAGGCACTGCATAGCACACAATGTAGACCAATTATGGTCACTGTCAATCAATACCACAATAGAAATCTGTTAGATTACATTTACATTAGACTACCACTCTGACCATGACTAAGAGGTGTGGCAACATGGCATACCTGGAGGCTATTGTTAACCCCTTTACCCCCAAGGGTGGTTTGTACGTTAATGACCTGGACAATTTTTACAATTCTGACCACTGTCCTTTTATGAGGTTATAACTCTGGAACGCTTCAACGGATCCTGGTGATTTTGACATTGTTTTCTCGTGACATACTGTACTTCATGATAGTGGTAAAGTTTATTTGATATTACTTGCCTTTATTTGTGAAAAAAACAGAAATTTGGTGAAAATTTGTCATTTTTCCAACTTAAGTTAGTTAAACAATTTCTCATTTTCTCCTTTTTTTTTTTTTTTAGGGACCACATTTTATTTGAAGTCACTTTGAGGGGTCTGTGATAGAAAATACCCAAAAGTGACGCCAGTCTAAAAATTGCACCCCTCAAGGTGCTTATGAAGAAACCAAATTATTTCTTAATTACCCAGACGACTATGTTTAGCGACCAAGAATTGACTTTTTATCTGCACGTTGGCTTTTCGATTTACGTGTTGATTTCTGATTGATCAAGAATACAGACTTGTTTGTGTAAGCCTGGAATATTGACTTGTACAGTGCCTTGCGAAAGTGTTCTGCTCCCTGGAACCTTTTCCTACATATCATGCTTCAAACAAAAGATACCACATGTAAAGTTTTGGTGAAGAATCAACAAATGGAATAAAATTATGAAGTTGAACGAAATTTATTGGTTGTTAATTTTAAATTTTTGTGGTCAGATGCCTCTCAATCAGCCAAACCAGATCTCCACTTTGCACTGACGAGGGGCAGTACCCTGAAACAGTGTCTGCAAATTGAGATTCTGGTTTGGCTTTTATCCTACGTCATGAGACAAGGCTCGTTAAAAGGGTTGACATTGACTGTTAGGATTCATACTTCCAAATAGGTGGCGCTAGAGTTCTAGTCCTCTTGCTCTCTGAAGAGATAATTTGCATATTTCCCAGAGGAGCATTGCGGCTTTAAGTCTCCTCACCTCAACATGCTTAACATATCTTTTCTCCTTGCGGAGAGTGACAACTTCTTGTGGAAATTCAAAAACTGAAAAGTGGGGAGCGCAATATTATCCGGCCCCTTAAAATTAATTTGTTGCGCCATCTTTTGCTGCAGATACAGCTGCAAGTCGCTTGGGGTATGTCGCTATCAGTTTTGTACATCTAGAGACTGAAATTATTGCCCAGTCTTCCTTGGCAAACAGCTCAAGCTCAGTGAGGTTGGATGGAGATCGTTTGTGAACAGCAGTTTTCAGCTCTTTCCACAGATTCTCGATTGGATTGAGGTCTGGACATAGAATGGCCAATTCAAACACCTGGACACGTTTGTGAACCATTCCATTGTACATTTAGCTTTGTATTTGGGATCATTGTCTTGTTGGAAGACAAATCTCTGTCCCAGTCTCAGGTCTTTTGCAGACTCAAACAGGTTTTCTTCAAGAATGGTCTTGTATTTGTCTCCATCCATCTTCCCATCAATTTTAACCATCTTCCCTGTCCCTGCTGAAGGAAAGCAGGCCCAAAACAGTGATGCTGCCACCACCATGTTTGACAGTGGGGATGGTGTGTTCAGGGCAATGAGCTGTGTTGCCTTTATGCCAAACATATCGTTTGGCATTGTGCCAAAAAGTTCGATTTTGGTTTCACCTGACCAGAGCACCTTCTTCCACATGTTTGGCGTGTCTCCCAGGTGGCTTGTTGCAAACTTTAAACAACACTTTTTATTGATAACTTTGAGAAATGGCTTTCTTCTTGCTACTCTTCCATAAAAGCCAGATATGTGCAGTGTACGACTGATTGTTGTCCTATGGACAGACTGTCACACCTCAGCTGTAGATCTCTGCAGTTCATCCAGAGTGATCATGGTCCTCTTGGCTGCATCTCTGATCAGTCTTCTTGTTTGAGATGAAAGTTTATAGAAAAGGCCAGGTCTTCGTAGATTTGCAGTGGTATGATACTCCTTCCATTTCAATATGATCGCTTGCACAGTGCTCCTTGGGATGTTTAAAGTTTTGGAAATCATTTTGTATCCAAATCCGGCTTTAAACTTCTAAACAACAGTATCACGGATCTGCCTGTAGTGTTACTTGGTCTTCATGATGCTCTCTGTGCTTCAAAAGGAATCCTGAGACTATTACAGAGCAGGTGCATTTATATGTAGACTTGATTACACATAGATGGATTACATTTATCATCATTAGGTATTTAGGACAACATTGGATCATTCAGAGATCCACAATGAACTTCTCGATTTTGCCGCGCTGAAAGTAAGGGGCCGAATAATATTGCACGCCCCACTTTTCAGTTTTTGAAGTTCCATAAAAATTTAAAATAACCAATAAATTTCGTTCAACTTCATAATTGTGTTCCATTTGTTGATTCTTCACCAAAAATTTACATTAGGTATCTTTATGTTTGAAGCAAGATGTGTGGGAAAAGGTTGAAAAGTTCCAGGAAGCCGAATACTTTCGCAAGGCACTGTATGCTGATATTTGATATAACCGTGTGCTCTTATCCTTGATGAATAGTGAGGTCTACGGATATGCTAATTACACATTGTCTAGCCCAGATAGTTTGTTTAATTTTAAAATGGAGGAGGAAAATCTATGCAAATAGATCACATGTTCAAATGGGACGACTTGGTCATCGCCATTCTTCCCCTTATCTGTGAGGGTGGACTGAAGGACACTGGGTAAATCTAAAAATAGGTTACATGTCTCAGACTCGGAGTCTCTTTATACAGAGACAGAGAGACAGCCAGACATTCTGCCATAACAACCAAAAGGTCGAGAGACAGAAATGCAGCCAATTCATCATGGCACCATCAAGAGTGACATGGATCTATCATGCCACAGGAACCAACCTATAGGGTTTTCGGCTCTGCCTAGAAGGATAGAGATCTGCTCCATTGACCATCGATGAACCATGGATATGTTTGGAGAAAGCCAGGATTGGGACACGCTGGTCGCCTGGCTACATGGAGATGTTCAGATGAGCTAGGTGGTGACTCGTGTCTTGTATGGACTCATCTTCCTATGCTTGCTTTTACCTCCTCTCTGTATGTGTGCCACAGGTGGGGTAGCCGAACCTGGGAGCTCTGACGCAACATCTGCAATTATCCAGGCGGGTTAGCAGAAGGGTGAGACCAACGTGCACCATCTTGGGAGCGGGCGTTAGGCGGGACGATCCCTGGTCCATGCGGTTCTGGCTAGCGGAGGACCTGGGCGCCCACCAACCACAACCCCTCCACAACCCCCACCCCCCCTGGTGCTCAAAACCACAGTCAAGAAGTTTATTAACCCAAGGTGGTGCTTTACAGGAATTTTTGGAATGTTTAAAAAAAATATATCTTTCACAAATTTTTTTTTTTTTTTTTTTACTTCAGATCCAATATTTTTTTGTATTTTCCCAAGGGTTAGGCTACTTTCACACTAGCGTTTTCTGCAATCCGTCACAATGCGTCGTTTTGCAGAAAAAACGCATCCTGCAAAAGTGCTTGCAGGATGCGTTTTTTCCCCATAGACTTGTATTGATGACTCATTGCGACGGATTGCCACACGTCGCATCCGTCGTGCGACGGATGCGTCGTGCTTTGGCGGACTGTCGGGAGCAAAAAACGCTACATGTAACGTTTTTTGCTCCTGACGGACCGCTTTTTCTGACCGCGCATGCGCCCCCACCTCCCTGCACCTCACAATGGGGCAGCGGATGCGCCAGAGAAATGCATCCGCTGCCTCCGTTGTGCAGTGCGTTAAACGCTAGCGTCGGAATCTCTGCCCGACGCATTGCGACGGGGAGATTCCGACGCTAGTGTGAAAGTAGCCTAACAGGATAAATTTGACCCCAAAAGTTATTGTGAAATTTGTCCTGAGTATGCTTATGTGGGGGTAAACCACTGTTTGGGAGCATGGCAGAGCTCGGAAGGAAAGGAGCACAGTTTGACTTTTTCAATGCAAAATAGGCTGGAATTGAGATCGGAAGCCATGTCGTGTTGGAGAGCCCCTGATGTCCCTAAACAGTGGAAACCCCCCCACAAGTGATACCACTTTGGAAACTAGAACCCCCGAGGAACTTGTGTGGTGAGCACTTTGAGCCTAGAACTGCTCCACAAACTTATAACGTAGAGCCGTAAAAATAAAAAAAATAATTCCACAAAAATAATCTTTTCGTCCCAAATTTTATATTTTACCAAGGGTAACAGGAGAAATTGGACCCCAAAAGTTGTTGGGCAATTTGTCCTGAGTACACAGATACCACGCATGTAGGGGAATACTACTTTTGAGGCACAGTGCAAAGCTCAGAAGGGAAGAGGTGCCTTATTAGAGTTCAGATTTTGCTGGAATGGTTTGAGGAGCCATGTCACATTAGCAGAGAACTCACGAGGTGCCAGAACAGAAACCCCCTATATGGGAACTCTGTTTACAAACTATACACCCCAAAGAATTCATCTAGGAGAGCAGTGATCATATTAATACCACATGTGATTCACAGAATTTTATACCACGGAGCGGTGAAGAATGAATAAATACCATTTTTACCACTAAAATGTTGTGTTAGCCCCAAGTTTTTAATTTTTCTAATGGCTAACAGGAAATTTTTTTACAACAAACTGAGGTCCATTTTTTCCTGAGTGTGCCAATACCCTAATTTAAATCGGGAAATATTTTTCAGGCACAGTGCAAAGCTCAGAAGGCAAGGAGCGCCCGATTTTGCTGTTATGGTTTGCAGGTGCCATGACCCACTGGAAGAGCCCATGAGGTGCCAGAACAGCAGAACCCCCCATACGTGACACCATTTTACAAACTACACCACTAAATGAATTAATCTAAGGGTGCAGTGATCATATTAACACCATTGGTGCGCCACAGAATTTTATACCATTGGGCAGTGAAAACAAAGTAACTACATTTTTACCACCAAAATTTGTCCCACAATTTCTACTGAACGTGGCAATACCCTATATGGGAGGAACGGAGCGCGATTTGCCTATTCAAGTGAATGGGTCTGTGCACATGTCAGTGTGTTTCCACGGACTGTGTGTTCGTGGGTAAAACATGACGACATGTCCATTTTTTAAAGTCAGCTTAGGCCACAAAACGTCCCGCACAAGTGCATACGCATAACACACATGGATGTCATCCATGTGACATGCATCGGCACCGGGGAATAAGTGTTACAGTAAGTGCTGTTCGCGATGCCGGGTGCTTAACACGGCCCTCATCATTCTCCCCTGCTCTGCCGCCGATCGGCGCGAGTAGGGGAGAATGATGAGAGCTATATTTAAGTGATAAAAGACAGCAGGCCGCTGATGAGACTATTACTCCTATCAGCCTACACCTGCTGCTGCTAATAAACAGTGACAGCAGAAGGGGCTGATGGGGGCGGGGTATTCATCAGCCGCCACCTGCTCTATAAATAAGTGGGGGGGAACCAAAAAAAAAAAAAAAAAAAAATTGGAGTTTCCCTGCATTTTCTATAACCAGCCAGGCAAAACTCACAGCTGGGGGCTGCAACCCTCAGCTGTCATCTTCAACAAGGCTGGTTATCAATTATTTACATAATTTTAAAAAACGGCATTGGGTCCCCCACCCCCATTTTTGACAACCAGCCTTGCTAAAGCTCACAGCTTGGGGGCTGGTATTCTCAGGCTGGTAAGGGGCCATGGTTACTAACTTGCCCCCCCAGCCTAAAAATAGCAGCCCGCAAATGCTCACGAAAGGCACATCTATTAGATGCGCCAATTCTGACGTCCGAGACCAAAAAAGGCTTATTCCAAAAGATGTATACATATATGATGCGACATGTACCATTCAAATAACAATAAATATTTTACATAAACCTGTTAAATGTGCGGCTGCTCTGTAAATGGAAATACAATGACTACTCTATAGGTGTATTGTCACTATGGCCATTGTAATAAAAGTGGAGCTCCCAAGTAGATCGTGTGCACCAGATAGTGGCTCAAAAATAGAGCATATATGACCCAGACAGAATGGACAACAATATTACACACAAATGCTGTGCAGATGACAATATCAGTAAACCGGTCGATCTAATAGGTATATAAATATGTGCCCTCTATACCAAATGAGCCTAATATAATGCAAAAATTGACAGAAAATTTATAAACCTATGAGCTCTAAATACAAGACACAGCAAAGGGGGAATAGCTAAACCTCAGCCATAGCAGGTAGAAAGGCATAAAGAATATATATATATATATATATATATATATATATATATATACACACATATATATACACACACACACTCGAGTATAAGCCGACCCCCTAATTTTGCCACAAAAAACTGGGAAAACTTATTGACTCGAGTATAAGCCTAGGGTGGAAATGCAGCAGCTACCGGTAAATGTCAAAAATAAAAATAGATCATTATTTCCCCATAGCTGTGCCATATAGTGCTCTGCATCATTCATTATTTCCCCATAGCTGTGCCATATAGTGCTCTGCCCCGTTCATATTTCCCCATAGCTGTGCTATATTGTGCTCTGCACCGTTCATATTTCCCCATAGCTGCCATATAGTGCTCTGCACCGTTCATATTTCCCCATAGCTGTGCCATATAGTGCTCTGCACCGTTCATATTTCCCCATAGCTGTGCCATATAGTGCTCTGCACCGTTCATATTTCCCCATAGCTGTGCCATATAGTGCTCTGCACCGTTCATATTTCCCCATAGCTGTGCCATATAGTGATCTGCACCGTTCATATTTCCCCATAGCTGTGCCCCATATATGCTCTGCACCGTTCATATTTCCCCATAGATGCTCCATAGAAAGCTCTGCCATTGCTGCAATAAAAAAAATTAAAAAAGCCATACTCCCCTCTCTTGCTTGCAGCTCCCAGCGTCCGGTCCCGGCGTCTCTCCGCACTGACTGATCAGGCAGAGGGCGCCGCGCACACTATATGCGTCATCGCGCCCTCTGACCTGAATAGTCAGAGCGGAGAGACGCCGGGAAGATGGAGCGGCGCCAGGAAGATGGAACCGGGACAGGTGAATATTACATAGTAACATAGTAAGGCCGAAAAAAGACATTTGTCCATCCAGTTCAGCCTATATTCCATCATAATAAATCCCCAGATCTACGTTCTTCTACAGAACTTAATAATTGTATGATACAATATTGTTCTGCTCCAGGAAGACATCCAGGCCTCTCTTGAACCACTCGACTGAGTTCGCCGTCACCACCTCCTCAGGCAAGCAATTCCAGATTCTCACTGCCCTAACAGTAAAGAATCCTCTTCAATGTTGGTGGAAAAACCTTTCCTCCTCCAGATGCAAAGAATGCCCCCTTGTGCCCGTCACCTTCCTTGGTATAAACAAATCCTCAGTGAGATATTTGTATTGTCCCCTTATATACTTATACATGGTTATTAGATCGCCCCTCAGTCGTCTTTTTGCTAGACTAAATAATCGTAATTTCGCTAATCTATCTGGGTATTGTAGTTCTCCCATCCCCTTTATTAATTTTGTTGCGCTCCTTTGTACTCTCTAGTTCCATTATATCCTTCTTGAGCACCGGTGCCCAAAACTTACTTACCTGGTACATACTTACCTGGTCCCGGCGTCCGGCTCCTTCTCCCGGACAGCTGGTCTTCGGTGCTGCAGCCTCTTCCTCCATCAGCGGTCACCGTTACCGCTGATTAGAGAAATGAATAGGCGGCTCCACCCCTATGGGAGGTGGAGCCGCCTATTCATTTCTCTAATGAACGGTCCCACGTGACCGCTGAATAGTGGAAGAACTGCAGCACCGAAGACCGTGGGACAGGCGGGGAGCGCCAGGATCGCCGGGACTAGGTGAGTATGCCTCAGCGCCCTCACCCGCAGACCCTGCCACCCACCTTGACTCGAGTATAAGCCGAGAGGGGCACTTTCATCATTAGACACATATGTATATGAAGACAAAAGAGAATAGTAAAACCAAAAACACTCAGTTTTGAAAAAAAAAAAAAAAAAAAAAAAAAAAAAAAAAAAAAAAAAAAAAAAAAAAAAAAAATCGCAGTAATCCGCAAGTGCTAGTAAAAGATGTAAAAAAACAGGTATTTGGTTGATACGTTTTTTGCAAAAAATGTATACTAAGCTGCTCTACCAAACTTCACGGTATACCCATATCAGAGCAGTCCTAACTAATGTCCAGACCAGACCGAAATACGGTAATAGTATAGTCCCATAAGGGGAACAGGTAATGGTTAGGTATGCCCTGTTGGAGAAGTTCCAATAAATACATTCCTTTATCTAAATAAAAAAAATTAAAAAAAAAAAAAAACAATAAAAGTACACATATTTAGTATCGCCCAACCTATAAAACTGTCCCACTAGTTAACCCCTTCAGTGAACACCGTAAAAAAAGGCGCAAAAAAAAAAAAAAAAAAAAAACGCTTTATTATCATACTGCCGAACAAAAAAAAAAAAAAAATGGAATAACACGCGATCAAAAAGACAGATATAAATAACCATGGTACCGCTGAAAAGTCATCTTGCGCCGCAAAAAACAAGCCGCCTTACAGCATCATCAGCAAAAAAAATTTCAAGAAAGTTATAGTCCTCAGAATAAAGCGATGCAAAAATTATTATTTTTTCTATAAAATAGTTTATCGTATAAAAGAGCCAAAACATTAAAAAAAAAAAAAAAGATATAAATGAGGTATCGCTGTAATCGTACTGACCAGAAGAATAAAACTGCTTTATCCATTTTACCAAACGCGGAACGGTATAAAAACGCAAAGGCATCAACATAGCGTTTACAGGAGAGAGAAAAAAAAAAAAAAAAAAAAAAAAAGAGGGGTCATTCCATATCAAGTGATCCAAATATGAATATTTTTTTTACCTGACGTCTTTACATTTTTTTTATTTTTTGTTTTTATGAAGTACAACTTTAGTTAATTACAAATTAAAAGTTTAGAATTTTTCTCTTCATCAGTTAATTTTTTACAGATTTTTAAAGTTTTGAAAAAGCGCGGATTTTGGCCTGGTATGGCTTTACATTTTTTATCATATCTCGGGCTAGAATTAAGATATAGAGGTAGGAGAGGCATCATTTTTCTCAGAACGGTACCAGCTTTCATTTGATATGTCACAAGACTGTTTCTTTATATTTTGGTTTTGGAGAAATCTAAATAAAAATTTTGATGCGCAATTCTGAAAAAAACGTATGTTGTAAAATTGTGAAAACATGCATGTGTGTTACTCGTGTCCTTGTTTATATTTGTACAAGGACTCAACTCGGGATCTATCAAATTTGTATTTTTTTTAAGCCTTGAATCATCTGATTTTATATTTGTGAGTTTCTTTCTTTTTTCTTTTCAAATTACAACTTATTGCATTCAACATTTATATGCAACAATAAAGAAACACAAAAAACAAATACCGAAGTGCCAGAATAAATACAACTTAATCATCATAACTTGCTCAGCATTTTCAACCTGAATTCTTTGAACAAGCCAAAAGATAAAGGCTATGTGCACACGTTCAGGTTTTTTCGCGGTTTTTCGTGGTAAAAACGCTATAAAAACTCATTAAAAACGCATACATTATGCATGCTATCATTTAGAATGCATTCTGCATGTTATGTGCACATGGATGCATTTTTTCCAAGAAAAAAAACGCATCGCGGTAAAAATATGAGCATGTTCATTATTTTTGCGGATTTTCTGCGTTCTTCCCGCAATTCTATGCATTTGGGAAAAACGCACAAAAAACGCACCAAAAATGCGTCAAAATCGCGGTAAAAACGCATGCGGATTTCTGGCAGAAATGTCCGGTTTTTGTCAGGAAAATTTCTGCAAGAAATCCTGACGTGTGCACATACCTAAATGGTGATCACATCCTGAAGTGCGGTTTTCTAAATACAGTCTGATCCTAATTATATGTTAAAAACAAGATTAAAAGAACCAATATTTCTACCCCCTATTTATACATGGAACAATTTTTTTTCTACTATATCACTAAACATGTCATTTCTGAAGTGTTTAAGAAGAATAGTACAGTAGTTAAATCCTCGTTGTATAAAATATGAACTAATCAAACACTTAACCCCTTAGTGACAGAGCCAATTTGGTACTTAATGACCGAGCCAATTTTTGCAATTCTGACCACTGTCACTTTATGAGGTTGTAACTCTAGAACGCTTCAACGGATCCAGCTGATTCTGAGACTGTTTCTCCGTCACATATTGTACTTCATGTTAGTGGAAACAATTCTTCGATATTATTTGCGATTATTTATGAAAAAACGGAAATATGGCGAAAATTTTTAAAATTTTGCAATTTTCAAACTTTGTATTTTTATGCCCTTAAATCAGAGAGATATGTCATGAAAAATAATTAATAAATAACATTTCCCACATGTCTACTTTACATCAGCACAATTTTGGAAACAAAATTTTTTTTTGTTAGGGAGTTATAAGGGTTAAAAGTTGACCAGCAATTTCTCATTTTTACCACACCATTTTTTTTTTTTTTTTTTAGGGACCACATTTGAAGTCATTTTGAGGAGTCTATATGATAGAAAATAACGAAGTGTGACACCATTCTAAAAACTACACCCCTCAAGGTTCTCAGAACCACATTTAAGAAGTTTATTAACCCTTTATGTGCTTCACAGGAACTGAAAATGTGGAAGGAAAAAAAATGAACATTTAACTTTTTTTTGCAAACATTTTAATTCAGAACCATTTTTTTTTTTATTTTCACAAGTGTAAAAACAGAAATGTAACCATAAATTTTGTTATGCAATTTCTCCTGAATACGCCAATACCCCATATGTGGGGGTAAACCACTGTTTGGGCGCACCGCAGAACTTGGAAGTGAAGGAGCGCCATTTGACTTTTTCAATGCAGAATTGGCTGGAATTGAGATCGGACGCCATGTCACGTTTAGATAGCCCCTGATGTGCCTAAACAGTAAAAAAAAACCACAAGTGACCCCATTTTGGAAACTAGACCCCCCAATGGAACTTATCTAGATGTGTGGTGAGAACTTTGAATGCCCAAGTGCTTCACAGAAGTTTAGAATGCAGAGTCGTGAAAATAAAAAAATATTTTTTTTTCCCACAAAAAAGATTTTGTAGCCCCCAAGTTTTTTATTTTCACAAGGGTAACAGGAGAAATTGGACCCCAAAAGTTGTCCAATTTATCCAGAGTACGCTGATGCCCCATATGTGGGGGTAACCCACTGTTTGGGCGCACAGTAGAGCTCAGAAGGGAGGGAGCACCATTTGACTTTTTGAGCGCATAATTGGCTGTCGTGTTTGGAGACCCCCTGATGTACCTAAACAGTGGAAACCCCCCAATTCTAGCTCCAACCCTAACCCCAACACACCCCTAACCCTAATCCCAACCCGATCCATAATCCTATTCACTAACCCTAACTATAATCACAACCCTTACCCCAAAACAAACCTATTGTCAACCCTAACCCTAATCAAAACCCTAAATCCAACACACCCCTAGTCTTAATCTCAACCCTAACCTCAAACCTAACCCCAATCCCAATACACCCCTAATCACAACCCTAACCTTAACCCTAATCCCAAACCTAACCCTAATCCCAAGCGTAACCCTAATGTCAACCCCAACACCAACCCTAATCCAAACCCTAACCCTAACCCCAACCCTAAGGCTACTTTCACACTTGCGTCGTTTGGAATCCATCGCAATCCGTCGTTTTGGACAAAAAATGGATCCTGCAAATGTGCCCGCAGGATGCGTTTTTTGCCCATAGACTTGTATTGCCAACGGATCGTGACGGATGGCCACACGTTGCGTCCGTCGTGCACTGGATCAGTTGTGTTTTGGCGGACCGTCAGTACAAAAAACGTTCAATGTAACTTTTTTTTGTACGTCGCGTCCGCCATTTCTGACCGCACATGCGCAGCCGTAACTCCGCCCCCTCCTCCCCAGGACATAGATTGGGCAGCAGATGCATTGAAAAACTACATCCGCTGCCCACGTTGTGCATTGCAACGGCCCCGTACCGACGTAAGTGTGAAAGAACCCTAACCCTGAATTTAGCCCCAACCCTAACCCTAAATTTAGCCCCAACCCTAACCCTTGCTTTTTTTTTTTTGCGGTCGCCGATAAACAGATAAATACGGCGATCGCAAAACAGGGGTCGGTAAAACCGACCCCGATCATGTTCATGACCCCAAAGATTCCCCCCGGTGACGGCCGGCGGGCGCACTGCGCATGCGCCCGCCATTTTGAAGATAGCGGCACCTACCAGGAGCCACGAGGAGCACCGGGGGAGACCGGTAAGTATTGGGGGGCTACCTGGGACCCCATTTCTCTGTCCTCTGATGTGCGATCACATCGGAGGACAGAGAAATTAAAAAGAAATCGCGTTTTTTGCGATCGCCGGTAAACGGTTAATTACCGGCGATCGCAAATGCGGGGGTCGGTAAAAAAAAACCCGAATAATGTTCTCTGGGGTCTCAGCTACCCCCGGCAGCCGAGACCCCGGAGAAAATCCAACTCTGGGGGGCGCTATTTACTTTTTCCACAGCGCCGTTAATTAACGGAGCTGTGGTTTAAGTACCCTTAGCGGCTGCCGTTAAAAGGCGTATCGGCGGTCGTTAAGGGGTTAATCGTAGGTTTTTACACTGGCCTGTTATCAATGTGTCCCTTTTAGTTGGTGATATGTCATCTTGTCCATAAGGGCTCACTAGCAATGGCCGTTTCCTTCTGTGTTAGAGTATGTGCGGCCGGTCATGGTGCTCGGCTGCACCTAAGTTATAGCTGATTTTTGTTCACTTTTACAAGGTCTGATTTTCTTGGATACACAAGGACGGCGCTGGACCAGAAAGTGCAGAAAAGTCACTTCTACGTCTTCATTTTCACAATCTTTGGAGAGTCCATTAGCCGCCAGCGCCGATCATATTCACAGGTCACAGCCAGTTGTGTCATCCATTGCCGATCTTGTGCCGCCTTCTACCACTTCATGGTGT